>NC_057714.1:38630532-38707614 GCF_004010195.1 Chiloscyllium plagiosum
GGTGGTGCGGGCTGGGGGCGGACAGGGTTGGAAGCGGGCGGGGTTGCAGGGTGGGGACAGGCAGGGGTTGCGGGGTGGGGGTGGGATGGCGGATGGGGGTGGGGCACGGGCAGGGCTCACACACAATGTGCTGCTGCCTCATCTCCAGACCTCACAGAAAACTCCGAGCCCCAGAGGAAATCAATTAACCGAATAATCAATTATCCGAACGAAATAGTGTCCGCCCATCTCGTTTTGATAATCAAGGTTCCTCTGTATTCCCTGTCTGTTCATGTGTTTGTCTAAATGTCTCTGAAGCAATGCTATCATATCTGCTTCCACCACCTCCGGTGGCAGTGCATTTCAAGCACCTATCATTGTCTGCAGTAGAAAACTTTCCTCTCCAATCTTGTTTCAACTTTTCCTCTCTCACCTTAAACCTATGGCCCCTAGTACCCAACATGTCCACCTCAGAGAAAAAAAACTCAAGTTCTCCACACTCTCCATGCGTCTCTTTCTTTTGTATACTTCTAATAGCCTGGGCCTCAGCCTTTGATGTTCGAGCAAAAGCAATCCAAGTTTGTCCAACTTCTTATAGCTAATACTCTCCAATCCAGTCAACATCCTGGTGAACCTCTTTTGCACATCCTTCCTACAGTATGGTGAACAGAACTGCACATAATATTGTCTTGAGTTGTTTGTAAATTTAACATAGCTGAGGATAGTCAAGGGAAAAGGCATTACAATATTGAACACATTCAATGTTGCAGTCTGAACTTCCTGGCATGGGATTGATGTGTTACTTATGGCCTGAATCATGATGAAATGTTGATCTGTGCGGGCAGGTAGATGAATGGTAGGAAGTCCCACTGTAACAATGATGTGAAAGATTTCAGATGTCCACACTGTGTAACTGCATTGACTATATTAAAGCTAGGTAATCCCAATGCATGGAATGTCAGAGTGTAATCAGTTAACTTATCATGTGTGGGCTGTGCCACATTGTGTCAATTTTCAGAATATACCTGCTGTAATATGCATAAAAGGATGACATTCGTATAGCACCAATGTCAATCTTGGCATATAGGGCATGTTGTGCACTCCTTTTGGAGTAAATCGCTTCAGTTTTTCTGATAGATCCATATAGTGTGTCAAATTGATAATAAGTATTGAAGAAACTCAAACTTTGTTGATATGCTTGTATGCCATGGAGGGAATATGTAGGATCATTTTTGATATTGTTCTTTCGTTGACTTTTCTTCGCACGCTGGAGTGGAACATTCTGTTGCACTTTAAGTTGCTCTGAGTTCTTGAATTTTTTTTGCACCTTTTTGCCCAATGTTCTCTGTAGAACACAGCTATCACGTGTCACTAAAATGCTGAACAACATATTGGTGGTTGAGACAATCTACATCTCATACAAGATGTGGATATTTTGCTGTTCTTGTTGAAGACAGCAATAGTCGTTGCACCTGAAAATGCTACTGTGCTTTCACAACTGCTTGGATGTGAAGCTTTCTTCAAATAAAGTGTCATTAGTTTAGTCTTCAGGTTTGTCCTCGAGTACCTTTTGGGAAGGTTTCGTAGTTGTACAGGCAATGTCAGTTCCATCAACTTTTCAACTAAATAGCTTTAGTGACATCATATTCCATACCTTTGCATCAATATCTGCCTCCAGGTATTTTAACATTTGGGATGGCACAAACTCAAGTCTGTGATTCCTCAAGTTGATGTTGATCTTAGAGAAATGTGGAACGTCTGGATCTTTGTAGTCATCAAGATGCTGGAGAATATAATTCTTCTCAATTCTTCATATCCAAAGCAATGAAGTGAACAGCTGGTCTCTCTTTGTCCATGATCTGTTGGTCTATAATGTGAAAATTCTTTTTCTTCCCAAATAATTGGAGTTCTGGCAATGGACTGATAGTCAATTTTAAGATGTTTGTTTTCGATTCTTGGTGCAATCATTTGCGCTCTTTCAAATTTCCAGAAGGAAAATAATCCATTTGACAGCATAAAGTTTCCCTTAGTTTTGTTCTGTTGGACTTGTCCCTTTTACTTGATCTAACTGCTTAAAAAGTAGTTGACTTGTGCTTATCAGTGGCATTCACATAAAAAAAAACCTTTTGTGATGTCAAATATGCCACATTTTTTCTATTGTGCCATTTCAGAGAAACTAAATGGTGGAATGGACCAACCTCTGCGTACAGCTTAGACCATTACTAATGTTAAAAACATTAGTAATTCAGCGTTTGTTTTCAATACTATGCTATATTTCAGTGAAGGGGTATTCCCTTAAATTGAAGTTATCGTTTAAGCCACTTTCAAAGCTTACTTTTTTAAAAAATTTGGATCAGCTTCTTGCTTCAATACTATTGAAGGCTTCTGACTTGGTTGTCAAAGTGAACTTCAGTTCTGAAAGAATTTATGATGGTCATTGTTATACAAAGGACTTTTCACAATCATCACTTTTGAAATCTTCTTTAGTTCTGAACATGCCTTTAGTTGTAATTTGGTTGTTGTCATGACTTTCTGTGCAGGCTTGCTCATATCCATTTTCTTTGAGGAGAAAGTGAGGTCTGCAGACGCTGGAGATCAGAGCTGAAAATGTGTTGCTGGAAAAGCGCAGCAGGTCAGGCAGCATCCAGGGAACAGGAGAATCGACGTTTCGGGCATAAGCCCTTCTTCAGGAATTCCTGAAGAAGGGCTTATGCCCGAAACGTCGATTCTCCTGTTCCCTGGATGCTGCCTGACCTGCTGCGCTTTTCCAGCAACACATTTTCAGCTCTATATCCATTTTCTGTCACTGCTACCACCAAGATGTGCAATATGATTTTCTATATATTAGCCCACATAACATGCAAAAGTAAAGTCACCACTGTCCCATTATCTCATTAGAGATAGATGATTGGTGGTCAGTCACTTGAGGGTCACCATGACTCAGGCATGTTTGAGAAGGTGGAATATTCATGGTATCCTCAGCCAGTGTAAGAATACAATCCACACTGTTAGCTTCACTCCGCTGTTGTAAGCCAGCCAGCCAGCAATCTGAGCTTACTGACCCCTAACAAAGAGTTGGTTCATATGGTCAGATATCTGGAATTTTATTGACTGTGCACTTAACTACATACTCTAATACAACATCTCAATTTTATACATACTGTATATGTTTGCTTAAATTATTCTCATATTACGTATATAGTTGATGGGCTGACAAATAGAATGACGAGCTGGCTGCTATCAACTGAAAGCACAGAGAAGTGCTTGGGATGGCACAGTGGCTCAGTGGTTAGCACTGTTGCCACACAGCACCAGGGTCCCAGGCTCGATTCCAGCCTTGGGTGACTGTCTGTGTGGAGTTTGCACATTCTCCGTGTGTCTGCATGGGTTTCCTCCAGATGCTCCGGTTTCCTCCCACAGTCTAAAGATGTGCAGGTCAGGTGAGTTGGCCGTGCTAAATTGCCCATATTGTTAGGTGTCTTAGTCAGAGGGAAGTGGGTCTGGGTGGGTTACTCTTCGGCAGGTCAGTGTGGACTTGTTGGGCTGAAGGGCCTGTTTCCACGCTGTAGGGAATTTAAAAAAAAAGAAGTGCCTTTTATATCACTGCATCATTTGTCATGATGTCATCTTGCTGTCTTAAAGGTATACTGCTTTTTAGAGGTCTGTGAATAAATACAACACTGTACAATATTGGTTTTCCTATTTAGAAAAGATGTAAATGGACTGAAGCACTTCAAAGAAACACTAGTCTAATACCTGGAATGGGCAGATTATTGAATGAGGAATGACTGGACCAGTTAGGTTTATATCTGCAGCTGTTTAGAAGAGTAAGGGTGACTTAGAGTCTTAGATGTGTTGGGGAGATTTCACTGGGGTGTTTAATGTAGGGCTAGGGAGGGTGACACTAGTTCTGCAACACACACTTCTAGTTCCAGCCCTGAAATGGTTAACAACAGCCAAGCGAGCTGCTGCTGGCGACTGCATGACTACCTGGCTGGAGCTTGTAAGGGATATGCATAATGTTAATTAAATCTTGGAGCCTGTAAATACCAGCCAGTATCAATTGCCCCATCGAAACTCGGGATTAATAAAGAAACCGATCGGAATCTGTAACTGTTAGACAAGTGTGAATTGCTCTATCGGAACCTGTAACTATTGAGTGTGAATGGCTCTATTTAAGTCTAAAGTTGATAAGTGTAATTGTCAATTTAGTTAAACTGAAACTATTGAAAATGGCTAGCCTGTCAGACGCATAGTAATTCCTTGAAACAATGAACTATTGAATACGGGATCGGAACCCCTCCCGGGGATGGCTGAGCCATTGTCAAGCACTGCAGGAGCTGGACAGGCACTTCGATGCGGCCAATAGGAGGACGGATCCCCAGCGCGCGCAGATGAATGGACCAATGGGGAAGGCGAACTGACCGGGGACTCCAGGCAGCGCGAAGTATAATTGTGTCAAGTTTGAACGAGAAGGGAGAACGCCTTCTCCAACGAATGCATGCTTGTAGATTCGTTGTACCAGTTAAGATTCTGTGAATAAACGGCTGTCTGCGTCTAACCATAGTTGCCAGTGTGAGTCTCTCCTTCCGAAAGAACACGCAAAGACGGGACCCCGCGGGTCCGTCTTAACAGATGATAAGGATGTACAGCATGGAAACAGACCCTTCAATCCAACTCGTCCATGCCGACCATATATCCTAAACTAATCTAGTCCCATTTGCCAGCATTTGGCCCATATCCCTCTAAACCCTTTCTATTCATATACCTATCCAAGTGCCTTTTAAATGTTGTAATTGTACCAGCCTTCACCACTTCCTCTGGCAACTCATTCCATACATGCACCATCCTCTTGATGAAAAAGTTGCCCCTTAGGTACCTTTTAAATCTTTTCTTCTCACCTTAAAACTATGCCCTCTCAGTTTGGACTCCCCTACTCCAGGGAAAAGACCTTGTTTATTTACCCTATCCATGCCCCTCATGATTTTATAACCTCGAAAAGGTCACCCTTCAGCCTCCGATGCTCCAGGGAAAATAGCTCCAGTCTATTCAGCCTCTCCCTACAGCTCAAACCCTCCAACCCTGGCGACAACCTCGTAAATCATTTCTGAACCCTTTCACGTTTCACAACATCCTTCCTATAGCAGGGAGACCAGAAGTGCATGCAGTATTCCAAAAGTGACCTAACCAATGTCCTATTGTCTCAACATGACCTCCCAACTGTTATATTCAATGCTGTGACCAATAAAGGCAATCATACCAAGCACCTTCTTCATTATCCTATCTACCTGTGACTCCACTTTCTAGGAACAATGACCCTGCACTCCAAGCAATACTTTTGATTAAAGCATGAGTCTGAGGGATCATGACAGGTTGCATGTGGAAATAAGGTCTCCTTTTCTATAAACAGCTACAGCTAACAGTCATTATTTAAAACAAATGGATTGCCCAGATAAGCAGGAGTCAGAGGAATTGATCATGAGTCTTTGGAACTCCCCATTCACAAATCACAGTCACAGCAGGATCTTTGAATATTGTTAAGGCAGAGTTGGACAAATTGTTGATAAACTAAGGGGTGAAATGTTAGCTGGGAATGTGGATCATACTGAACGGTGGACCAGGCAAGAGGAACCAACTGGCCTCTTGACCCTGTTGTGTCATTTAAACATACCTCACTATCACCTTTCTGCCTTGACTTCATATTCCTTGAAGCCCTTACCTAATAAGAATATCAAGGGAAAGGTGATTATGATTTTCCAATAAAGTGCTGGTTTCTTGCAGAACTGGTCTAGTAGCATTGAGTCTCAGACAATTTTTCCCTCAATGCTGCACAATATTTGTTTCTCATTTCTGACTGATTAAATGATGGATTATATTCTATATTAAGCACTTGCAATATATTTCTAATATTTGTCACACATTTCTGTGCATTTCAAAAACATTTAGAACATTCTAATACTAGGCACCACATTCTCCAAAAGTCTCTACACTTTTATTGCTCTGCTCCTGGATTTACTTTGCCAACTAAAACTTGAGAGAAAACACAGGAAAGCTAAAATCATGTTTCCTCATTAAAATTAAAGTGTCATGTGATTAGAAGCTTAACGAAAACAAGGTTAGAATGTTGATTAAAACTCTACAACCTAATCCATAATTAATTAAAAGTTAATAACAAAATAATGTTATTCTAAAGACTCCTGATGGACATGAAATAAACAGTAAAAAGTGAGTCTGTCTAAGAAATCTAACGATAAGTGTTTCCAATCAGATAGCAAACAGCTTGGTTCTAATGAAAGGAGCACATTGTTCATTCATTAATGCTGCAGGTGGTTTATATCTACATTTAATGAACAGTTACTCAGGTTCATGTTATTATTGATTAACTATCCTGTTATGCTGATGAAGAAAGATAAAATCTTGGGGTATTTTTATCTACAGCTTGGGTTAAAACAAAACTCAAGCATAAGCTTCCCTTTCTGTGCCACAAACATGGAGCAAACAATTAGAGTATTTCACTTCATGAACACAATTTAATGTCAGTGGCACAATCCTAGTGTCAGAAGTGGGCAGCATTGTCACTGGGAATGGAAGCAGTTGGCTGAATGTGATAAAGCAGTGGCCAGTTTCCCAGCTGGTACAGGATTTAGGTACAGGACCTGGTGAATTGCGTTCAGGGGCAGGCAGTTAGTCTCCAATCCTCACCTCAGGCATACATGGTAGGCACACCTCTCTGTAAAAGTAAGTGCAGGATCACCATGTTATTCACTCAGAGTTCCATCCTTCTCCCTGAAGACATTTCATTTTATTTTTCCTATTGTTAAAAAAACAGTCTAAACATGAGCAACCAGTGAAGAATCAATGGATCCTCCCCACAAGCAGAGCACAAACATTGTTTCACACATTATGGTGAGAAGGAGGATGCTGCAGGTTAGACCAAGATGAATCCATGTTTGAGTGATGCCTCCCATGGGTTCTCTTGCATGTTGAATGTGAATGTCAGGCAATGTTGTCCACTAACAGACAAGAAGAAGAGATCCACTTCCCTGACCCAGGGTCTAGAAAGAGAAACAGCTTAAGAGAGTGGTAAATGGGTGCAGAGATTTCCTCCAGGCTAAATATAACTGAATGCTGGGTGTACTGTGACTTTATTGTCAGGTACTTTTGTTGGTTTTCGAATTGCGATGGGGTCAACCAGGTGGATGAAATTTTCATACTAGGTTTGGGAAGTTGATGCCTAGATCATTTTCAAATCCTACCCACCCCCCTCCCCCACCCAGTATAACTATGATCTAATGCAAGCTTTAAAGGAAAAGGCCCTTTTATATCCCAAAGACAATTTCAGTGCCCAACAATGATGTCAAGAGTGACTTGAAATCAACATAAACAAAGTTAATATTTTGAATTCAATATGACTTATTCTGAACTTGTCTGCCAAAATATTGAAATCAGGCTGATTTTGATGTACACTAGGACTATGATGGGTCATTGTGACATCATCAAGTTAACTACTTACCATATTGAAAAAATTCTGCCTTCCACAATAATAACATTACAATGGCCACACCTGAAAGTACAGTGTACAGCCAACAGATCAGAGCAGCATGTTACTGAAGTACTGGCCGAGAACAGCCTCAGACTGAGGAAAGCCTAAAGAAGAATGTGGACTAAATTATATCATCTGTACACAAATGATAATTTTATCTAACGATATTGAAACTGAATCAGGGTCACAAACTTTATATCTTCTGTTTTAATTCACACTTTATGATAAATGCACATATTAGACATGAAAGGTTACCTGCAAATGTTCAGCTTAGAGAAACAACAGGACCACACTTTTGAATATATAAATGAATGATACTTCAGTAATTGTTTTTGAGCAATACAGATAAGCAATAAAAAATAACTTGTAACAAGAGATGGAAGTTTCTCAATCACTCCTTGTTCTTCTCAGCCTCTCAGGAAGAAAAGAAAATTGTGGAAACTAGCCTTCACCACCATCTCTAAGGTACCTACAAACTTCACCCCTGCTTAGGATGCCAGTCAACAGTTATACAATTGTATCTCAAGTTAAAATTCTAGCACTTCAAGGACACTAAACACATTTAATTTGTTTAACTTTTATCTTCCTTTCCAGTGGGTGTTGCATGTCAGATTTTTATTATTGTTTTCTTCGTACTGGTAGTAATAAAATTACTTTTTCTTTCATTTAAAAAAGTCCTTGTATTAGACTCCTTCATTCTGATCAGCTAACTAATTATTTAATTGATGTGTGATATAGCTGTATGGTAAAACTGAAATAAAAAATATTTGTTGTGACTGACCAAGTCATAGAGTCCTCAAGGTCTATAACACAGAAGTCCATCAAGTCTTCTCCAGTCAAAAAAAAATTCTAATCTCATTTTCCAGCACTTTTCCAGCCTTGTGTACCTTGACATCACAAATACACAACCACATACTTCTTAAGTGTTATGAAGGTTTCTAATTTGATCGCCCACAGTGTGACCACTAACTGGGTGAAAAAGATTTCTTCACATACTTTCTAAACTTTCTTCCATAACTTTGTTATGAGACAAAAACTCATAACAAGTGCCAAAGATTCAGATTTTTTCAGGAGTAGCAGAAAGTAGGGGCAGCACAATTAACAGTCATGTGTCCTCGGATCTTATAAGAATATTCCACAAGAATATTCCACAAGAATACATCTTTTCTGAAGCTAAACCTCACACAGCGCTGAATCACTTGGTAACCTATTAATCTCACATTTGTAGATTGATATTCTGTACAAAATTCAAAATTGATGCTTGACACAGGAATTACCAAGGAGAAAGTGAGGACTGCAGATGCTGGAGATCAGAGCTGAAAATGTGTTGCTGGAAAAGCGCAGCAGGTCAGGCAGCATCCAAGGAACAGGAGAATCGACGTTTTGGGCATCCTCAGGTCTAAGGATTCCTGAGGAAGGGCTTATGCCCGAAACGTCAATTCTCCTGTTCCTTGGATGCTGCCTGACCTGCTGCGCTTTTCCAGCAACACATTTTCAGCACAGGAATTACCAGCATTGTAATAATAAATCTTTAAAGATTAGCTGTGTAAATTGCTTATGCATCTATTTTTCATTTTGTCGATATTTCAAATGTAGATCTTTTAGGTATAGTGTCTAGTGGGTGATATCAATTAAATATCGAGCTTGAAAGCTTCCTGAACCAGACCACTGTCGTGAAGTGCGAAGGATGAAAGGAAACAATATGAAAAGAGGGTGGGTACATTGGGCAAGGAGCCCCCGAGAGATAGCAAGCTGAGAGAAGCTCAGAGGAAAAGGGGGCTGATGCCAATTTCAGTGTAATAAAAGTAATGCTGAGATACTTCCTTAAAAAATGTGTTGACATCTTGCAAAAATCATGAAAATGTACAGTTGTAGACCAATTTGAGAGGAAAGCAGGCTTAGTGGGCATCAGGAGGCCCTCAAATTGCACGAGCTGAAGATGTCCAATTGCCTTGACGGTTACCAGGGTAGCTTCGTGAATAAGAAGAATCTTAATGTAACTGCTTTTAAAATGTATCTTAGTATTATGTTCCAAGACTGAAGCAAATAACATAAAACTGCCAAGAACAGCTGACCTCACAGCACCTGGTTTAACTGTTCAGGAGTCGGATTATGAACTTAGTATTATGTCGTATTTTTTATATGTACAGCACACAAACTGACAAGCTGCCATTATACATCACAAGTGTGACCGTTTTAATGAAGGAAAAGCAGTTCAAATCATTTGATTAGGTCTAAGTTTGGATATTTTTAAATTATCTAAACTGGGCAAATTTGGATTGCTTTTGTAATTAATTTCAGATTTGGTTCAAAGCTCAATAGGCATTCTTCATGGATGTCAAAAGGAAATTTCCTCAGGCAACCTGTGGATTCAAAAATGCATCTGTGGTATTTTTTCTTAATAAATATTAATTTCTGTCATTAACAATGATAATTTTTTTCAATGACCTTATGGTGAGAAACATTCCTGAACCTTTCCGTTCCAATATAAAAATGCCCCCTATAGCTAACTACTTAATTCAAGATCAATGAATAACAATGAGGAGGTTATCAAAGGTGCCATAACAATCTCCATATTAAACAATGTTACAAGTTGACAATTTAATGATACAGATCTCTGACATACTTGCAGGCCACTTCAGAAACGCAGATTTGCAATGCATGGTGCTCTTGCAACTAGCTTTGAGAGGCTGCTGCAAGGACATTGTGTGTCAGATCACAGGTTGTATCAGACTGCATCTCTGGGCTGACTACTGGCTCTAATGCACTTACCTGCATGCTCATTCCATCCTTTCCTTGCCATGCTGTGCCAGTTAGCATCATCACACAACCAGGCAGTTTGCCTGATTATCAGCAGTCCTCAGTCTACAGGGCAGACTCCATACTGTATGGCATTCTGCCACATCAATCTCACACTTCCACTGTGTTCCAGCAGCTTACACACTGTGCCAAACACACTGTGGACAGTCATATCTGAAGGAAGTAGTCCTTACTGAAGTCTATGAAGGCACCCATCAGTCAGAGGGTCCTGACACAGTCTACAAGCAGACTCCAATATCAGATGCGGGGATTCGTTACGGTCGGCCTGGATTGTTGTGTTTTCAGTCAGGAGATCCTTACCTTGAGAAACCAGGGTGTGGGTCACAGTGTGTCCTGTGGCTCCATTGTGGTTAGTCCAGGGGTAATAGTAATGTAGCTGCAGATATGTATAGTGATCAGTCAGGGGTCAGGGCACTTCACGTACAAGACTGTCTGGTTTGGTTACTCCATGGGAGAACACGGTTAATCCATCCCTTTACAGAAATTAAGGGGAGTGAGAGGACAACAAGGGGAGCCACTGGCACTGAAAAGAGATTTCAGAACCTATTCATTAGGATTGGAGGCTTGGGGGGTGGGGGGGTGAAAGGGAAGCTATATTTGTAAGAAGGGGATATCGTGAATTGTGGATAGCCTGGAGCGTTGGAGGCTGAGGTATGATCTTTTAGAGGTTTATAAAATCATGAGGGTCACAGATAGGGTAAATAAACAAAATCTTTTCCCTGGGGTGGGGGAGTCCAGAACTAGAGGGCATATGCTTAGGGTGAAAGGAGAAAGATTTAAAAGGGAGCTAAGAGGAAACCTTTTCACACAGATGGTGGTGCGTGTATGGAATGAGCTGCCAGAGGAAGTGGTGAAGGCTGGTGTACAATTGCAACATTCAAAAGAATGGGTATATGAATAGGAAGGGTTTGGAGGGATATGGGCCAAATGCTGGCAAATGGTACCAGATTAATTTAGTATATCTGGTCAAAATAGATGAGCTGGACCGAAGGGTCAGTTTCCATGCTATACATTTCTATTACTCTAAGTAAGTGCATAAGAAGGGGTTTCATCTACAGTTAGGAGAACCCTGGCTTCACAACATGGGTTGAGGGGGACGAGAAACAGTGTATAAGCACAAATGCCACTATCACCACAAACACCAGGGGCTGGGGGAATGGCGGGAAGGTGATGGCTATATCGATGGGTTGGTTGGAGCCTGGGAGGATGTGAAGCCTTTGGGTTTAATGGGGAGGGCCATCAAGGGGATCTGGATATTCAGGACACGTAAAACTGGAGGCTGGAAGCTACTTTCTGAACAGCACATACTGTCACTTTCCATCATGCCGGAGTCTGAAAATTTGCAATGAGAAGAAAAATGGCTGTGACCATGCCTAGAATGCATGGGGTTAAGAGTCTCGACCTGTGAGTGAGGCAACTGCAGGACACACTGATGTATAGTATTTAAATGGGAACAACATTACACACAGACATACACACTGTACAGAACACAGTCCTGCAGAGTTCCAAATCCCTGGGCTCCTGATTCATTGATTCCCTTTCTGCTGTGTACCTCCCTGCCCCGGTCATCACTGACCACGCCTTTCATGTTTTGACACAGAGGTCACGGAAAGATTAGGGATGTTTTAGCATAAGGGTCAATAATATCAGCAGAACCAATTGCCCTTTATATACCTTGTTCCTCTTACATCCAGACACTACAGCAGCCTCCCAACATAGACATCGATCCATGGTACATCCTGTAGGAACATGAAGTTCGGCATTATGTTGACACATGTGCAGTCACGGCTACATAAAGATTCCATAAATGCATACTTTCTATACAATGCACTGTAATCTGTATTGTTTTTCATTCCCTACTAATAAGTCTTTGCGTTGTCCCAGGCTCCCAGCTACATTGAAGAGAGCCTGCTTGGCCATGGAGCCCATTGATCTTGAAGATTTGGTAAAACGAACCTGGGGTGTTTGTGTCTGATGGCTCAAGCACATTGAGGGTCTTCAGATGTTGTTCAGTTTGAACTTCCAATGACTGAATGAAATATGGTACTTACTGAATTGGCAGGACATGGATGTCTCAGAATCTTTGCAGGAGGAGTCCTTATCTTCTCCGACAAGTGACAGGATTCTCTCCTCACAGGGGAGAAGGGTCTGAGGTCTAGCACCCCTCCACCCATCTGGACTTGCAACATTATTGACTGTTCCTCCCAACCTTGCAGATCACACTGACCCAGATGGCAACCTTAGATCAGCCTTTCACAGCCTGGTGTTATTTACACTGTCATCTGGGAAGAAGATACCCCTCCTCTGCGACACCACCCAAACAATCGTACCCTTCTTGAGCATCATTCTACTGTGTCCATTATCAAGCAAGGCATGTTCGGAATGTCAGTGCTTGCCCATGTGCATAGTGGTCTTTAAAATATCGCAAGGATGTCAACAATTCTGGTCTTGTGGTAAATATCCAGTGAGTGCCAAGTTGTTCTGGGATTGGTTCATGGTAAGATGGGAATAGAATTGAGGAGAGGGACACCATAGAAGTAGAGTAGGCAATTAATGAGGCGAGTTTGGTAATATGCAGCAAGACAACTCACTTGGCTTTTCAGTTCATCCCTTCAAAAAGCATGATACAACTCACAGTTACACTAAAGATGTAAGATTCAACTCAGCATCATTCCTTTTGCTTGTTAGGTAAGAATCATAAGCAAAGCAGTAGCTCATGCTTTAGATTAGATTACCTACAGTATGGAAACAGGCCCTTCGGAGCCCTTTTAGGAGTTAAATTCAGGTGCATTAAAGTATTGCTACTATGTCTCAGTGTCGTTTTGAAAAAAATTTGGTCCGAGCATTTTAGAAATTCTTTCATCAAATTTACAAGTTGACCAATCCAATTGTTTTAAGATGATCTTTAAGGAATATTATTTTAATGCAGTATGTTGAGATTTAAGGGGGTACAAGTTGTTACTTTAAAATGTGTGAAACATTTAAGTCAGCAGTCACATGTCATTTACTTGTGAATTTTCCTTTACAATTTTCACTTACAGAATATTTTCATTTAAGAAATATTTTGTAAATGCTCTTGAATTTCATCAGCAACAGAAAGACTTGAAGTCTTTTCAAGAGAAGGGGACACAACCAGACACAATGAAATCAGGGTTAAACTCATATTAATTGCTTGTTTTATTTTCAGAATCTAATTTCCAATTATGTTTTGTAATGTTAAATATCTATGTCTAATAAACAGCCCAAATCCCATTATTTAGAATAAAGTCCCTACAGTATGGAAACAGGCCATTCAGCCCAACAAGTCCACACCACCATCCAATAACCCACCTGACCCACTCCCCAATTGCTCTACATTATCCCTGACTAATGCACCTAACTCACACACCCCTGAACACAATGGACAATTTAGCATGGCCAATTCACCTAATCTGCATATCTTTGGACTGTGGGAGGAAGCCCACAAAGACACAGTGAGAATGTGCAAACTCCACACAGACAGTGGCCCAAGGCTGGAATTGAACCTAGGTCCCTGGTGCTGTGAGGCAGCATGCTAAACACTGAGCCACCATGCCAACCATTGAGCCACCATGCCACTCTGAACCTGAATAGTTTCCCAGAACGTGAATAATACAATATAGAGTGGACATTATCTTATTTAATCACATACATGCATGCATTAAGGCAAGGTAGAGAGGAAAGGCTATAATGATTATAAAAGAACTTTAATTTCACCCAGTGCTGAATTTGGATAGATAATTCAAAAAAGGAAATAATTTGCAGAACAGTGATCCGAGCCCCTTCTCAACTTTTTCTGATTAAGTCCAGCTTATGAATGACCTTTCTACCGGGGCACTAATTCAGAGCTTTAATGGATGGTCAATGTCCACTTCAGGGCCTTATCCTATCACCATTGTTCTTGAACTAGTGGCAGGTCGAGCAGTCACTTTGTGGGAAACATAGAATCCCTATGGTGTGGAAATGGGCTATTCAGCCCATCCTTTGAAGAGCATCCCATTCAGACCCACCTATCCTTCCTATCCCTTGAACCTTGCATTTCCCATGGCTAACTCACCTAGAACTGCACATCCTGGACACTGCAGGGCAATTTAACATGGCCAATCCATCTAACTTGCATATCTTTGGATTGTGGGAGGAAACTGGAGCACCCAGAGGTTGTGCAAAATCCACACACAACCTGGGACCTTTGAGCTGTGAGGCAGCAGTGCTAACCACCAAGCCACCATGTAATCTTAAAGGAAAAGTTCTTCCAGTCAGTACCCATCGCTTTAAGGCTCTCAGAGGACTTAAGACATTTTAGACTCTTAAGGACTTGGCAATATAAAGCTCACTGACATCCTCAACCCCTTGCCCTTTTTCCCAATCCTCCTCCCACCAAGCCCAGCCAGTCACTGCAATGACAATGCCAATCCCATCCTCCCTCCTGTAGCCTGGTTCCCTTTGCAATGTTAGACCACTGGTGGATGCATTTTCAGCAGTAACTATGGTATTTTCACAGATGACTACTGCTGCCACAATGTGGCATTTGCCACCTCTACCAGGATGTGCTACACTGTAAAGATTGTTTGACATCTTTCACAATAACTAATCATTTTGTATTTGCATTACCTTGGCTTGCCTAGTGATTAGTGGTAGTGGATATAACAAGAACATTTATTGCATGACAGCATGAGGTATAATTATATGTGGTCAGGCTAATGTCAAGAACTTCAGTGACCTGCTACAGATAGATGTACTCCCTCCAAAAGCTCATGTAGATCTCCTTGTCTAAACCCACAGATCAGTGTGACATCTGTAGAATAGGTGGAACCAATCTCTAATGAGCACTAATTAAGACAAAGCTTCCCAACAGAAGCAATGTAGAGTGCTCATGTTTTCCAATGATAATGCTTAAGTAAAGAGCATCAAAGTCATGTAGCACTATATTTATGTGAGGATGGAGTGGTTGCAATTCCAGCAAGGGAATGGGCTACACTAGCTGACAGAGTGATCCACCCCAACCTTTCACTGGGAGCAAGTCCCACCTCAAGAGCTGCTGGCCAGTAAAGATCTGCCAGGCAAATGCCAGAGCTAAATAGTTATGCTGCTAGGACTGTAAGGAAGAGCAGCAAGCTGAGAATATGGTCGCCAGAACAGAAAAGTCACAGTCTTTTAGAGCAAGGAGGAATCTGAGAGCCTGTAAAGGAAGAGGTGGGCAGGAAGCTGAGCTTTGAAGAACAGGCATCGGAGAAGGAGAGGAGTAATACATTGGGCACATGTGAAGAGGTGTGAATTGCCCCTGATACATACAGGGTACCCCCAAATGATGTTTCTCCACTTCACTCCTGCCTTTTAAGCCAACTGCTGAAAAACAAACTGACTGTCCCCTTCCTCCTGCCTACCTAAATCAACAATAGACATTTTCTAATCAACTTGTTCAGAGTTTTTAGAACACACCTCTGGAGCAGGAGAGACTCGAATCTAGGTCTCTTGGTTCAGAGGTAGGGACCTTACCAATACACCAGAAGACCGTCCTCACACTAACTGTATAATGATCTGAAATGCACATTGTCGGGGTAAATCGGCTTGGTACCAAACTCAATTGACCATTCCTTGTTTATTTAAATATCTCATGTGTGGCCCATTTTGATGCTCACCTCCCACCTCTATTATGAGGTCGGCTGGGTTGCACAGGAAGGTTGTGGGCTTGTCATCTCTCATATTCTAAGTGCCTCCCTGCCAAAAAGCACTGGTGGTAATAAAATCAGCTCAATGTGTTGCTGGAGAGAAAATGAGTCAAGACCAGAAAAAAAGGATGCAAAATCCTACAGGCATTGCCAGAAGCTCAATGCTGAATATTGCTATCAGGAGCTTGGGCATAGACTGTGTGCCACCTTTATCTGTTTTATGTTAATAATTTGTACTGTGATGGTCAACTCCACGTTGAGCATTCTCTCAGGATGTGAGACTCTGCTGCATTTTGCATGAAAGGAAAGCAGTTAACTAAGAAGGTTTATGATTCACTGGCCTGTTTTCTCTGGGATGTCGTTTGACATCCAATGTCTACGGGACAGCCAATATTCTCCAGCAGCTTGAACAGACTGCTTCTACTCACATAGTTGAATGTCTTGGGGATAATCATGAAGACAATATGTAACTGTTTCCTTTGTGTATTTCTCCCACAGCTGCTAGGCTGAGAAGATCATGTCAATTTTACATCTTCTGATTCCAAAACTAAACTGGGATTTGGGAGAGACATAATTAGCTAAATCTTGCAGACTGATAAGGACAGCATGGGCAAGTAATTTACTGATGATGCTTAGTAGAGAGATACCTCTACTAAGTTGTTACAACTGCAGCCATTGCCAAATCTAAGCATTGCACATAGCCTTGGGTACTGTGCCTTCTCTCCCAAAACAACAATAAAAATTATGCAGATACTGTAGGAATGACAGTTTTCTATATATGAATTCAGATATTATAGCATCAACATCTGCCTGTGAAATGTTATTCGATAATTTATTGAATAACTTATTAACTGAGTTTGATAGATAGCTCTGACATGACCGAAAAACTTTTAAGGGTGACCAGAGCTACCTTGATGGCAATATTCTCAGAGAACAACTCAAGGTCACATTCAAACCATTTTCCAGTTGTTTATTGTACTTTGTGATGATCTCCCTTCTCTTTATTTTCAAATGAGCCAATTCTTTGCTGAAGGAGACCTGTTGACTTTTTGTACCTTCATACCTTGGACTTGATATTCTCCTTGTCATAGGACAGCTGGATATTCTGGGAAAGTTGCAAACAGCAGTTGTTGATGCACTGTTTATAGCAGCCTGTTTGATTTTACTTGAAGAGGCTCTTAGTGCATTCAGTGTCTGCTCACCCTGATTGCTTTGCAATTAATAATCGTGCACTGCTTAGCATCTGTTATGTTTATACTTCCTTTGGAACCAGAAATTGTATACCAGGTTGACAAATGGTAAGTTTGAAGAGGAAATCTTTACTGTCAATATTCACACCTCCACAACTGGTTTGAAACTGGACCTAAGCTCTGCACCCTCCAGGTCACCTGATAATCTCTCTTAAAGGGGCAGCACCCACAACTACGTACATAGCAGCAACAATAACAGTTTTCATCCAGCCTCAAACCAGTTGAGAGTTTACAATCCCGTGGGAAGCTAGGGGAATGATTGGTAAGCCTCTTGCTGAGATAGTTGTATCATCGATAGTCACAGGTGAGGTGCCAGCAGACTGGGAGGTTGGCTAATGTGGTGCTACTATTTAAGAAAGGTGGTAAGGACAAGCCAGGGAACTATAGACCAGTGAGCCTGACGTCGGTGGTGGGCAAGTTGTTGGAGGGAATCCTGAGGGACAGGATTTACATTAATTTGGAAAGGCAAGGACTGATTAGGGATAGTCAACATGGCTTTGTGCGTGAGAAATCATGTCTCACAAACTTGATTGAGTTTTTTGAAGAAGTAACAAAGAGGATTGATGAGGGCAGAGCAGTAGACGTGATCTAATGGACTTCAATAAGGTGTTCAACAAGGTTCCCCATGGGACACTGGTTAGCAAGGTTAGATCTCATGGAATACAGGGAGAAGTACCCATTTGGATACAGAACTGGCTCAAGGGTAGAAGACAGAGGGTGGTGGTGGAGGGTTGTTCTTCAGACTGGAGGCCTGTGACCAGTGGACTGACACAAGGATCGGTATTGGGTCCACTACTTTTTGTTATTTATACAAATGATTTAGATGTGAGCATAAGAGATATAGTTAGTAAGTTAGCAGATGACACCAAAATTGAAGGTGTAGTGGACAGCGAAGAAGATTACCTCAGATTACAATGGGATCTTGATCAGATGGGCCAATGGGCTGAGGAGTGGCAGGTAGAGTTTAATTTAGATAAATGCGAGGTGCTGCATTTGGGAAAGCAAATTTTAGCTGGACTTATACACTTCTAATGGTTAGGTCCTAGGGAGTGTTGCTGAACAAAGAGACCTTGGAGTGCACATTTATAGCCCTTGAAAGAAGAGTTGCAGGTAGATAGGACATTGAAGACGGCATTTAGTATGCTTTCCCTTACTGGTCAGAGTATTGAGTACAGGAGTTGGGAGATCATGTTGCAGCTATACAGGACATTGGTTAAGCCACTTTTGGAATATTGCATGCAATTCTGGTCTCCTTCCTACGGAAGTATGTTGTGAAACTTGAAAGGGTTCAGAAAAGATTTGCAGGGATGTTGCCAAGGTTGGAGGATTTGAGCTATAGGGAGAGCTTGAATAGGCTAGGGCTGTTTTCTCTGGAGCGTCGGAGGCTGAGGAGTGACCTTACAGAGGTTTATAAAATCATGAGGGGCATGGATAGTGTAAATAGACAAGGTATTTTCCCTGGGGTGGGGGAGTCTACAAGTAGAGAGCATAGGTTTAGGATGAGAGGGGAAAGATATAAAAAAAACCCAAGGGACAAGTTTTCATGCGGAGGGTGGTGTGTGTGTTGAATGGGCTGCCAAAGGAAGTGATGGAGGCTAGAATAAATGCAATATTTAAAAGGCGTATACGAATAGGATGGGTATATGAATAGGAAGGGTGTGGAGGAATATGGGCTGGGTGCTGGCAGGTGAGACTAGATTGGGTTGGGATATCTAGTCAGCATGGATGAATTAGACTGAAGGATCTGTTTCCATGCTGTACACTCCTGTGACTCTATGACTCTACTCTTGTTTTCCAGATGTTGAGAGTGTAATATTTTGGGTGGCAGTGTTTGTTTTCTGCACTGGCAGACAGCAGATAGGAAAACTGTTGTGAAAGTTGAAAGGGTGCAGGAAAGACTTAGAAGGATGTTGGAGGGTTTGAGTTACAGTGAGAAGCTAGTATTCTGGGACTATTTTCCCTGGAGCATCACAGGCTGAGGGGTGACCCTGATCAAAGTTTATAAAATCATGAGGGGCATGAAAAGGGTGAATAGTCAAGATGTTCTTCCCAGGTTAGGGGAGTCCAAAACTAGACAGCATAGGTTTAAGGTGAGAGGGGAAAGGTATAAAAGAGATCTAAGCGACAACCTTTTCATGCACATATGGAATGAGCTGCCAGAGAAAGTGGTGGAGGCTGTTACAATTGTAATATTTAAAAGGCATCTGGATGGGTATTGAATAGGCAGGATGTAGAGGGATATGGGCCAAATGCTGGCAAATGGGACTCAATTAGTTTAGGATATCTATTCAACAAGGACAAGTTGGACCGAAATGTCTGTTTCTATGCTGTACATCTCTCTAATTCTATGAGTGAAGGAACAATTGTATTTATTTATATTTGGATAGGCAGTCTGGCTAACATTAATACAAGGATGGCATTTCCACTTTTAATGAAAAAAAAATCATTTTCCTGAATTATAAATAATGTTGAACATTAGTGGATAAAGAAAGGAGACAAAATAAGAAATCATCCTTCTCAGAAAGTGCAGTAGAACTGAAATTTGTAATGAGGTTTAAAGTAACTCTAAGAAAACAAGATTCTGGTTCTAAACCTTAACCCTAGAAAGACAATAAATAGCATTGTTTGTCGAAGACAAATAGACTAAGCTTCTTTACTCTCCATAAAATGTGTTCCATGAAGCAAATTAAGTTAACATCTAGCAGAAGTAATCTCTTTATGAACATGGTTCATTTGACAAATGGTTGAGCTGTTGCTATGGAAACAAGGAGCTTCCTGGAATGGTGGGCTTGGACGAAGGTCTCTAGTGCTACAGGAGGACATTGGAGATGATGATTAATCACTTTGTAATAGCAATTCATCATGCCTTTGTACAACTTAAATACTAAGCGTAACACTACCCTGTCATTGTTGGAGTGGAAACAATGCAAAGACTGTAGTGAATCGTCAAAACTGTCATACAAAATAAAGTTAATGGGTAAATGTGGAACAATGCTGCAATTAAGTTCAAACTCTTACAAAGACTCTTACAAGGAAATTACATTAGAATACAAATGAAATGCAAATGGGTGGACAAAGCATATAAATAAAGTTTGTTTGTTATAATTGTTACTGTCAAAGTTTTGTATTCTTGTAGTTTGATAGATCAAATATTAGGAATCACTTTTATTTACTTTTATGATATTTCAGGTACTAAATGTAAGGAATGAAGTAAACTGAACATTTTTTTTCATAGAATTACAATGCATCATGAATAATTTAATAAAATTCATGAACTATATTTATTTGTTCTTATTTTTAATATGAAAGAAGCAAAAAATGAGTATGTTCAGCTGTATAACACATACTTAAGAGTGTTCCTTTGAAGTATTTTATTCAGGATCAAATTCAAGTAATCTTTCAATAATTATGCAGTAAAAGTAATGAGTAAGTGAAAATACTGATACATGTCACAAAAAAGACCCTGTAATAGTAACCAACCATTGAGCATGGTGGCCCAATGGTTGGCACTGATGCTTCACAGCATCAGGAAACCAGGTGACTGTCTGTGTAGAGTTTGCATGTTCTCCCCCAGGGGGAGAAGATGTGTGGACCAACCATGCTAAATTGTCCATAGTATACAGTGATGCATAGATTAGCCATGGCAAATGCAGAGTCATGGGGTAGGGGAGTGAGTCTGGGCGGAATGCTGCTCAGAGAGTCAGTGTGAACTTGTTGGACTGCTCCCACACTGTAGAGATTCTATGAAGAACGTACATTAGTTTGAATTTTTAATCTTGAGTCATTGTAGCTCTCAGTACAATAAATAATCACTAGAGTTGACTGATCAACTAGAAATAAAATCACTTCAAGCATTAAGCAAAAATAGGCCAATTTCCAAATTAATAACTGGGGTCTGAGTTTTCAGAATGGTTGATAAAATTTAAGGGTCATATATTTCTCCCTATCGTTGGGCAGGATGGCTCAATCCTGCTTTCTTGACCAAAGCTAGACCTTGTTTCAGTTTCCCATGGAGCCCAGAGGGGAACATTCCATTCCTGCCTGCCATAAAGAAATTGGAAGCATGATGGTGGATTTTACGAAATCAGGGACGTGAGAGTGATTGTGTCCATTTGTACATTTGTTTTATGTCTCTCCTTGGCAACCTGCCAACATTACCTGGTACTAGATGGTGTTGGTCAATCGTGGTTGAAATTGTCCCCAATTTCTTTAATGCTGTAAATGCCACTTCCAGGGTGGCACAAAGAGTAAGCACACATAAAGAAGCCTGACTGAAATTTTAAGTAGAAGGATGGTCCAGGATTTGGGGAAGCAGAGGTGAGGCTAGAAGCTGATGAAGAGAAGCTAACCCTCCATGGCAGTGTACCCTCACCTATCACTCCTTGCTTTACAAATCCTGCTGCTGCCTCACTGGCCAGCTCTCTCCAGCCAGCAGGCTGACTGGGAAGGGGCCCATCTGAGTTCCGAGAGCTGAGGCCACGGCTGAGCCTGTTCCTCCTCATCCAGATTCTGAAAACGTAGCAGCTGCTGGGCACAGCGACCTGCCTCTGAGAATGGCCCTTCTCTTGGCAATGCTTCAAAGGAAGACGTGGCTGAGGAGAGGATCCTCCTCTTTCTTCCTCCCATTCTCCTTGGTCCACCTTGCTTTGAGCCTTCTAGCCTCTTCAATTCTAGCCTCCCTGGCACATGCCAGCCCATTGTCCTCATCTGCAGACTGTAGTCAATGGAGTAACGTCAGCAGTGAGTGGGTAGTGATGTTGGCTTTGGGAAGGGCACTGCTGCTGACATCATTGAACATGGACATGGTAATGCCAGCTGAGTATTCACACACACCTCGGAAGGCAGTTGACTTCACAGCCCATATCAGCACACGGGTCTGGGTCATTTTGAGTTAGAAATAATTATTGATTCCTGAAGAAAGGCTTATGCCCGATACGTCGATTCACCTGCTCCTTGGATGCTGCCTGACCTGCTGCGCTTTTCCAGCAACACATTTTTCAGCTCTGATCTCCAGCATCTGCAGTCCTCACTTTCTCCTTAGAAAGCCCTGAGGTCATGTTGCAGTTGTATAAGACTCTGGTGCGGCCGCATCTGGAGTATTGTGTGCAGTTTTGGTCGCCATACTATAGGAAGGATGGGGAGGCACTGGAACGGGTGCAGAGGAGGATTACCAGGATGTTGCCTGGTATGGTAGAAAGATCGTATGAGGAAAAGCTGAGGCACTTGGGGTTACTCAGCGTGTCGTGAGTTCATGGAATGCCCTGCCAGTAGCAGTGGTGGACTCTCCCTCATTATGGGCATTTAAGCGGGCATTGGATAGGCATATGGAGGATAATGGGCTAGTGTAGGTTAGGTGGGCTTGGATCGGCGCAACATCGAGGGCCAAAGGGCCTGTACTGCGCTGTATTTTTCTATGTTCTATGTTCTAAATAATTACCCTGTTTCATTTAATGGAAACAAAGGACCTGTTCTCCTTCCAAATTACTGTATAATATTTACTTTTAAAAGGATCCATCTCAGTATTGAACATCAGGCAGCTACTGTGTCTGTAATGCCCCTTGTTGACTCTTCAGGAGGTGTAATGATACTGCTGTGAGTTTGCCTGGACCTGGCACCAGGGACAATGGGCTGCAACTGTAGAAGAAGGGACAGCTGGACATCACATCCTACTGTTTCTCCACTATTGGAACAGCCAATCTAAACTCTCACATTGATTAAACCAGTTCAACCTTGCCCTAAAATTATCTTGCAAACATAATCTAACTTGTATTTTACATTTTGTTACAACAAATTATGAAAGTTGTTTTGCTGTATTCATGAAATCTGTTTCAATAATCTATGGGTGGCCCTGTGTGCTGTCGATTCCCCATGATGCAGTAACATCTATGTTTGCAGCAAAAGGGAATCTCAATTAGATCATCATCATCTGTTTAAAAATAGGTTTTTAGTTTGAATGGATAGCATAAAAATATAAAAGCAATGCAAACTAAGTCAGAGATGTAGCTCTCTGCCCTCACCATCCAGGCGGTAACAGAACGGGCTGGATCACTTTGAGTACCTTGCCTGATTTTCAAGCTATTGAAATTAATGAAATGAAAATCCGGTAGGCTTTATAATGTGCATGTAATTTGGCTGATCAGATGACCAAACAGGACTTTGGATAAATCTTATCTCTTGGACACTCAGCATAGAACTGAACTTATGGGCTCTTTTCAAATACTTTCACTTGTTCGCGAGATGTGGAACAGTGTGATGATGCTGTCATGTTAAAAAGGTTTTAGATTAGATTAGATTAGAATACTTACAGCGTGGAAATAGGCCCTTCGGCCCAACAAGTCCACACCGCCCCACCGAAGCGCAACCCACCCATACCCCTACATTTACCCCTTACCTAACACTACGGGCAATTTAGCATGGCTAATTCACCTGACCTGCACATCTTTGGACAGTGGGAGGAAACCGGAGCACCCGGAGGAAACCCACACAGACACGGGGAGAACGTGCAAACTCCACACAGTCAGTCGCCTGAAGCGGGAATTGAACCCGGGTCTCTGGCACTGTGAGGCAGTAGTGCTAACCACTGTGCCACCGTACCATTTTTATCCCTGTTTTTTTCTCAACAGAAGTTGTGAAAGCAGCGATGCCGAAATGTCTACTTTAACAATGGCAAGGGAATGGCCAGATCTCCCAGTTCAGGTTTTTTTTCTCGTTTGCTTTAGTTGTAGCAGTCACAGCAGCTGCTGCAGCTGATCCTTGGCTGACTTGTCTCTCTGAAATCACTCCTGCCTGTAAGAATCTGTGTTTGAATTTAACTTTTGCCATGGGGTGCGTTTATGGGATGTTTTGGGAATTGGAGCAGCTCCTTAGTTAAGTTGCTGTGTCGAATCAGTTAAGTTCTTTAATTGTTAAATTATTCTAAATTTGTTTTCTTTTGTTCATGTTTCAACTGCAGTGTTTAAATAAATATTACTTTGCTTAAAGTCAAGTGGTTTGACCAGCTGCAACACACTTGGAATGTCCACTTCACATCTGCCTTTAAAATAAAAGGAAGTTAGGGTGTGGGCTATCTTAATAAAGTATTTTGAGGGAATCTGGCCTGGCCCAGACTGGGGTGGCATGGGGTGGCATGGTGGCTCAGTGGTTAGCACTGCTGCCTCACAGTACCAGGGACCTGGGTTCAATCCCAGCCTCAGGTGACTGTCTGTGTGGAGTTTGCATATTCTCTCTGTGTCTGCGTGGATTTCCTTTGGATGCTCTAGTTTCCTCCCACAATCCAAAGATGTGCAGGTTTGGTGAATTTGTTGTGCTAAATTGCCCATAGTATTCAGGGATGTATATGTTAGGTGCATGAGTCAGGGGTAAAATGTAGGGGAATGGGTCTGGGTGCGATAATCTTCGGAGGGCTGGTGTGGACTTATTGAGCTGAAGGGCCTGTTTCCACACTGTAGGGATTCTAATTCATATCGATAGTTATAGTGATTTACATTTCTGCATCCCTGTTCCAATGATAGAAAATGTCCAGGAAACTTCCTGCAGGAAGGCAAAACAAAGTAGAGAAGATCAGGTTCTTGGAATGAGGAGACAGCTGGGCATTTGCAGATGGTGAAGCTAAATAAAATAATTTTACGGATGATTATAAAGAGAAACTAGAGTGGGCCTGGTAAGGGTAGAGGGAACAAGGCTGTCATTGATTAGATTAGATTACATTACAGTGTGGAAACAGGCCCTTCGGCCCAACAAGTCCACACTGACCTGCCGAAGCGCAACCCACCCATACCCCTACATTTACCCCTTACCTAACACTACGGGCAATTTAGCATGGCCAATTCACCTGACCTGCACATCTTTGGACTGTGGGAGGAAACCGGAGCACCCGGAGGAAACCCACGCAGACAATGTGCAAACTCCACACAGTCAGTCGCCTGAGGCGGGAATTGAACCCAGATCTCTGGCGCTGTGAGGCAGCAGTGCTAACCACTGTGCCACCATACCGCCCATCATTGGTAAAGGCCAAGAGCAAAGTGACGAAACAGATAATGGCTAGCAGAGGAACAGAGAAATTGGGAATAGGAACACTTGGGTGTTAGAGCATAGCAGTGCGCTCAGAAACATGAAGCAAGAGGGAGTTGCTAAACTGACAAAAGTAGAAGTGCTCAGAATTAAACATTGAAATACACATTTAAATACTGAGTTAAAGCTGCTTCCAACCTATGCTCTTATGACTGAGGTAAGTAAATGAAAATGAGAATGTGTGTTCCATACTCGTCTGCAGAAATCTTTGAGATTTCCAAGGCGGTTGGTTTTGAGTACCTTATACATGGTGAAGTGCTCCCAGGCTCATCAAACATGTGGTTGATCAAAAGAAAAAGAGCCATTGCAAAATGTGCACCACTAAAATAAATGGCTCTGTTCAAAGCATTCCTCACATGTTCTAAATGTACACACTTGTGAATAAACAGTAACATCATTCAACTGTTTAGATTTTCTAGACACCATCAGCTTCTGGCAACCAAAGAATTCAATACAAGTGCCCTCATGTATATAATGAAGTTTGTAGCTGTCTCACTCGCTCATAATGTGTTTTTCATTAAGATATCAGCTGGTCTGTTTCTTTAATTTAATTGACAGTTTTGTGACATTGATGTCCAAAATGAACTGTTTTGTTCTACTGTGTACATTTATATAAGGCACAGATACTTGAAATGCTTCTGGTCTATCAGGATATCATGATTTCATTGTATTTTGACATCAACATCTCTAAAATATAATTAAATGTATAGAAGATTGTAGAATATTGAAACTGCATCACCTGTCAAGGGTAACTATGAGAAGTTTGAGATAACCAGGGAAATTTTGGAAATTCTCAGGATCTGGTGACATCAGTGAAGAAATAAACAAAAGAAACATTTCACGATGATCACACGTTGTTCTTGACGTTTTACAGAACTCATTGGGTCGAATGCTAGGGAGCCCTGAATGATGTGGACAATAGTGGGAAATGAGGTTGAATCTCATGTGAAGTCCACCAAAGCCCATCTTGATGCTGGGAGTAACATTGCATCTTTTACCTAAATTCTAGGCATCAAGGTGTGATTTGTACTAGGCAGCAGTGAAATGCCTAATAAGGTAGGTTATTCTCGTTAATAAGGTTAATATGAGGTTTCCTAACATACCGCCTGCCATATGCAATCTTGATGTATAACATTTTTGACCCAATGGCACTTGGTGACTTTACTCACCACTGGTTGTGAAGACCCTTCTTGTTAGTAACTACACAGCAACATCTACATGGGCACCAGCCACATGCAGCCCTTGTCCAGAAATGTTGGCAAATGTTATTTACCAATCCCACAGAATCCTCAGGGCATTTCACAGATTTACTTCCTAATGACATTCAGGAAATACCAAATCATGGCACACCAGGCACTAGCACTGAAAGGCTTCAGCACTTTGTGTGCAGAGACAGACAGACAGTTCATGGATTGGACCAGGCTGCATCTCAGAGCTGCCTCCTTGCTCTGACAGCACACTACCCACTTAGGGCCTAACTGCGCACTCCTAAATTGGAGCTTCATTCAGAGCTTAAAGCCTATCATCCTGGTGTTAATGAATTCCTCTTTTGAACAGGCACACAGGCAGGTTGCTTGTCAGTGTGCCAGTTGCAATCTGTCTGGAGTAGAGGACATCTTGGTGTATGGCACACTGAGATATCAATCTAACAACTACAGGATGTGCCAGCTTCTTGTACTGTAGACAAAATGCACATGTATTTGACCAAATAACCAATTCAGAGAGTGAGTGGGAACTAATTCTCTGTCCAGGTAAGATGAGGCTCCTATTGGTCAAGGGTTCCCAGTCCCACACCCAGTTCAGGGGCTTAACAACATGTTGATACAGGCTCAGCATGTCCTGGAACACTGGAACAGAATGGGGTCTGAGAGGTGAGGCCATCTTTTCCTGGTGACTGTTAAGGTAACAGTCACTTCGAATTTCTATGTGACTGGCTCCTTCCACAGAGTGCCAAGTGACCTGTGTGAGGCCTCACTGCTGTGCACTCACAAAGCATCAGGGCAGTGACCAATGGAATCTGTGCCAGGTCACAGTGGTTCATTTTGTGGACATGGAGGGTGGGACAGCCCAGGCAGTAGGATTCAGGAATATACCTGACTTCCCCAGGTGCAAGGTGCCATCAATGCATATTAAGATGGGGCTAGAATTAACAGAGATTCCCAATGGGGCAGGACATGTAGCTAATGAGGTGAGTCTGTTAAGATACAAAGATACAGGTATGTTGCTGGGCCTCATGCCAAAGAACTCAATGAAGCAGCCACTTAGCCACAGCAAAACATGAGATTCACCCCAACTATGTCTTTCAATTTAGGTTTGCATATTGTATTTCATTTCCCGCAGCCACAACCCAGTTGTACTGCGGAATTTTCTTGTCACTGTATTTTTCTTGACTTCGCACAATTCCTGCAATCTTAACAATTCGGTCATGCTTTCAGTCAACCTCTTTAACTTACTTCATATGTTATATGTAGTGCCCACCATTCCCCTGTGCATTCTATGAACTGGGCAAAATCAATAAAGTTTTTCCTTGTAATCAATCATTTGAAATGCTCCCTTTCACTTGCTAAGTGAGGGAAGCGTAGGTAAAATAATAATATTGTTATGTTAAAAACTGATGAGACTAAAACTTTAAGAAAAGTAGTTTGATTTGAGCAGGGTAGGCTGGAAACAAGAACTTTAGAACTTAGAACTGTACAGCACAGGAATGGGCCCTTTGGCCCATTATGTTGTACTGAACATGACACCAAATTAAACTAATCCTTTTTGCCTGCCTTTAGTTCATATCCCACCACTCTTTGCATATTCTTATCTAAAAGCCACATAAATGTCTCTAATGTAACTGCCTCCACCACCACCCCTGGCAGCACATTCCATACTTCCATACTTTGTATAAAAATGTTTTGAAATTACCCCCTTACACCTTAAGTGGATGCTCCCCTAGTATTGGACATTTCAACTCTGGGAAAAACTTTGTTTATTAAACCTACACTTTTGAAGGATAATCAACTTAAAGATGTCTTGAGTGGGGTTTTATATATCTATATTTGTCAAATGCTGTACTTCATATTATTGTTTAAATGTAAATATAACTAATATTCATTTCAACCTTTCAATTTCAGATTTGTCTGGCACATCTATTATTTCAGACAACTTTGTTCACATCATATTAAATTCAGCGACCCAATATGGTAATTGTTAATTCTTCAGATATGCACCTTTGTGAGTTTAGAATATTGAACAGGGTGAAATAAATCAAAGTCAATCTTTCTTAGCAGAGTTATTGATTTTCTTTTCTCAGCGCCAGTGTTAGTGCACCATGAACTGATAATGTGACTCCAAGCAACACTGCTCCATATATCTCTGGAGGAATTTTTTTTCAGCTGTTTCAGACACATTATTTATGACACTGGCCATGTGCTGGGCACTAGGGCTATAATTGTAGGTGTTGACCATCAGTCAAGAGCTGAAGAAATGCTCATCCAAAGCAACAAACAATTTTTTTGTTATCACTCCTTGGGAGGAACAGGTACCACAGTAAAAATGGTGGCAGGTGGCACCAAATAAATGGAAATAATTTGGGTGAGAAAAGCTAGCAGACAGGGAGAAACCTTTTCTTCATTTGGAACTCCCTTTTGATTGCCAACTCTATTCTTTAATGTAAGCTGCATATTGTGAATGAATTAGTTCTAATCTATTTAATAGGCGGCACAGTGGCTAGCACTGCTGCCTCACACACCAGGGACCCAGGTTCAATTCCAGCCTCAGGCGACTGTCCGTGTGGAGTTTGCACATTCTGCATGGGTTTCCTATGTGTGCTCCAGTTTCCTCCCACAATCCAAAGATATGTATGTTATGTGAATTGGCCATGCTAAATTGCCGAGCGTGTTAGTTAGGGGTAAATGGGTTTTGGTGGGGTACTCGTTGGAAGAGCAGTGTGGATTTGTTGGACCAAATGACCGGTTTCCATACTAGACGGCATCTAATCTGAAAAAGACAGTTAGGTTATTGCTTGAACTTTTGGAAAGTCTGTCACCACTCATAAACTCAGTCTCCTCCAAGTATGGATCTGAAAGTTCACAAAATATTACTGTCCCCATACTAAACTATAGAGAAACATTTCTGGTGTAGTTGATTCAATACGGGTCAAAGCTTTGTTGACCAATGGATTGAATCATAGAGCCCCTACAGTGTGGAATCAAATTACAGAAGAACCTTGATTATCTGGTATTCAATTAACTGAATTTTGAAAAAAGATCCCAAGGTCCCGACGGTTGGCTAACCTGGTTATCTGGCACTCAATTACCTAGCATTTGATTAACCAAACAAAATATTCCCCGGCTGTGTCCTTCGGATAAATGTGGTTCCTCTGTCTTTGGTCCATCAGGTCCACACTGCCCTCCAAAGTGCATCCAACCGAGACCACCCCACTATCCTATCACTGTAACCCTATATTTCTCATGTAGCCTGCACATCCCTGGACACCACGGACAAATTAGCCTAACCAATTCAGCTAATCTGTATATCTTTGGACTGTGAGAGGAAACTGGAGCACCCAGAGGATAGGTTAGAGATGGTTTATTCTATATTGGCTTTCATTTTGGACAACATTGGTGAATTGGGTTGTGAATGGCAACATTTTGACTGCCAACACCATAAGAGTTGACAACTTTTAATGAAGGACTTCACATATATTGCTAAGAACAGTGATGAGCTACATTGCAACACTCTGCATTAATCCAAGAAATGATTGGCAGAACACCAAATAAAGTTTCATGCATTACTTATCTAAACAGTGTTATTGCCAGGATCTCTGTCACTTGCAACTTTTTATTTGTTCCAAAATTACATCAGTCTTAATAATTGAACTCGCTTCATTCATTTTGTTGTCAAGGTGAAGTTGACAGCTACATTAACAATTTATCAAACAAATATCATAATTTTTTATTCATTCATGGAATTTATTTATTTACTTATTCCTTACTTATTATGCCAGCATTTGTTGCCCATTTCCAATTGCCCAAAGCACAGTTAAAAGTCACCCAGGTTGCTGTGGGTCTGGAATCACATGTAGACCAGACCAGGTAAGAACAGCAGATTCTTTCCCTAAATGGCATCAATGAACCCAGTAGATTTTTATGACAATTGATAAGGCTTTTATGGTGATCATTAGGGTTTTAATCGTAGGTTTTAAAAAAATTGAATTCAGGTTTCCCCCTTTGCCATGGTGAGATTTTAAATTGGGTCCCCAGTATATTACATGGGGCGACATGATGGCTCAGTGGTTAACACTGCTGCTTCAGAGCACAAGGGACCCGGTTCTATTCCAGCCTCAGGTATGGGGTTTGCATGTTCTCCCCTTGTCTGTGTGGGGGTTTCCTCCCGGTGCTCCGGTTTCCTCCCACAATTCAAAGATGTGCATGTTATGTAAATTGGCCATTCTAAATTGCCCATAGTATTCAGGGATGTGTAGGCTAGGTGCATTAGTCAGGGGTAAAATCTAGAGTAACAGGGTAATGGTTTGGGTGGAAAAGACTTCAGAGGGTCAGTGTGGACTTGTTGGGCTGAAGGGCCTGTTTCCACACTAGGGATTCTTCTTCTACATTGGCCTGTGGATTTCCAAACCAACCATTGCCTCCCTGTGCAGGATGCCATTCTGTTTCTACCTTAAGTATGTTCTCAAATCATCACTGTCATTGTACGAAATCACAAATTGTACAAACTGGATGTGGTGTGACCAAGCACCTCTTGTATTCCCCCAAACACCACTTCATTTACTCTAACCTTTGCTTTCTGCATTTCTGCTTCCAGATATTGAAGAACTGCCATCTGGCTGTATAGAAATGTTTGGTGATGACAAGCATGAATAAAAGAACAGATCTGAGCAAAGAGCACCAATATTTAATCTCACACTGCCAACCATCAACTCAGATATTGGCACTATGTCTACATCAGATGTGCAATGTCTTAACTGGAGAAAGAGCACCATTAATTTTATTCTGTATTCATTCATGGGATGTAGGTGTCACTGGCTAGCCAGGATTTATTGTCCATCCCTAGTTGCCCTTGAGAAGGTGGCGATGGAATGCCTTCTTGAACTGTTGCAGTCCATATGCTGTAGGTAGACCCATAATGCTCTTAGGGAGGGAATTCCAAGATTTTGACTCTCTGACAGTAAAGGAACAGCAATATATTTCTAAGTCAGGATGGTGAGTAACTTGGAGGGGAAATTGAACATGATGGTGTTCCCATGTATCTGCTGTCCTTTTCCTTCTCAATGGAATCATGCCCCACTATTCTATGCCAAAATAAAAAAAAAATCAAATTAGTCCACCAAGTTGGCCAGTTTATGGGACTGACTGCTATTTAGGACAAAAGCAATTCACATCAATAATATAAAATAACTCCATTTATTGTAACACACTTAACCCTGACAATAGAGGAGTCACAAAGGCCATAGTCTGAGGAAACAGGATAGGTGTTTGAAGACCAAGATGGAGACAAATTTGTTTACCCAGAGAATAATAAGCTTTTGGAGTTTATTACAGTTCTTAGGGTTGAAGAAATCAAAGAGTCAAAGGGTATGGGAACAGGCTACTGTATTGGATGATCAGCCATGATCGTATTGAATGATAGAGAAAGCTAGAGGGAGTGAATGGCCTACTTCTGCTTAACATTAGCTATGTGGGGGGGAACAGAGAATATGTCAGGAGACAATGAAGGCAGTACATTAATTCTGAGTGACTTTAATCTTCATGTATATTAGGATAGTCAGTTTGGCAGAAGAAACCATGAGAAAAAATGTATGCATCTGAGACAGTTTCCCAGAATAATATGTGGTGGATCCAACCAGGGATTAGGTTATTTTGGATCTTGTGATGTGTAATTGGGCAGATTTAACAAATGGAGTTAGAGTAAAAAAAAACATCAATAACAGTGACTATAACATGATATAATTTAGTGTTCAGTTTTAGAGGGAGAAACTTGCATTGAAAGGAATCAGGGCAGAATTCATTGGAGTGGACAGGGGAAGACATTTCGCAGTAAAGACATTTAAGGAACAATGACAGATATTTAAGATAATAGTCACGACATACAGGAAAGATGTGTTCCATTGAGGAAGAACGATTCTAAGAAGCAGATAAGTGAACAATAATTAACCTGGAAAGTTAAGGATGGCATCAAATAGAAAGAAATAATATCCAATGTGACAAGATTGTAGGCCAGAGGATTGGTAAAATTTTAAAAAGCCAATAAATGGTGACCAGAAAAAAGAATGAAAATAAACTTTGAAGGTAAACTTGCAAGTAATATCAAGAAAGCAAGAGCTTCTTTAAAACTATAAAAACAAAGAGAGAAGCCAGAGGGAACATTGACCCTTTAGAGAATGAGACCAGGAAATAATAATGGGAAATCTGGAAATGGCAGAGGTATTGAATAAATACTTTGCATCAGACTTCACAGTAGAGGACACTAACAGCTTTCCAAAATTACTAAAGAAACATGCAGCAAAAGGGGGAGAGGAAATAAATACAACAATTACCACGAGAGTAAAAAGTTCTGAGGAACCAAAAGGTTAAAGGTGAATTAGTCCCAAGGACCTGGCAGAATGCATCCCAGAATATTAAAGGAAGTAGCAACAGATATAGTGATTGCACTGGTCAGAATCTTCCAAGAATCCTTAGATTTGAAAAAAAATTCAGTGTAACACCTTTAATTTGAAAAGGAAAGAGGCAGAAAAAGATAAACATAGGCCAGTTAGTTTAACATCTGTTATTGGCAAAACAGTTACAATCTATTACAAAAGATACAACACAGTGCATTTAAATATGCAATGTGATCAAAGAGCCAGTATGGCTCCAAAAAGGGGCAATCACGCCTGACAAATTTACTGGAATTCTTTGAGGAGGTAAAAAAGCAGGGTAGATAAAGGGTGTATCGTGGATGTCATACATTTGGACTTGAGAAAGAATGTAGAGGTAAACAAAATTCTGTTAATCACAAGTCCAGGTTTCCACGTTGGATGCAATTGTCTCATAAAGTATTTTTGTCTTTTTTTTAGCATTGATGACATGCTGTTATCTGTTGGGTGAATTTAAGAAACTATTCTTTGATTTGATAGCTGATCAGGTAGACCTAGTTGTTTTTTCTTATTAGAATGCTTTCTTTTAATTTTTCCATCTTACATAGAAGGACAGAGATAGATGGATGCATATTACTTGCAGGCTGTTTGATTCTGTCTCTGCCTCTCTCTCTGCTTTTAACACCCCACAGCTCAATCGATCAGAGAACTATCATCAGGCAGAATTTCATTAATTCAAAAGACTCTTAATGATGCACAGTCTCAAATTTGCCCCCTCACTGCTTCAAAAATATTGCAGAGCTCAGAAATATGCAACTTGCAAAACTCTCCTTGTATTCTAGTTATTGTCATTCAACTTCCGTTGCAGTATCGTCCCAGAAATAAAAATACATGATCGCTTGCAGAGAGTAGTGTAGAGGTGTGCTCTGAACCTGGTGGCTTATCGGGCATTAAAGGGATTCAGTCAGACTTGGTTTGGGGTGGGGTGCTGAAGGGAAATGATCACATGTATGCCAGCTCTCCAAAAACACAAGGTCTCAAACAAGTTTTGCTGTAGGTTCAGATAAACATTTCATTAGGGGCAGTGTTCCAAAAAAAACAAATAATCATGCACTTAGAAGTGGTTTGGTCCCTTAGCATGCACACCACAAAGCCTTCTTTTACTGTCAAGGAGAATGGAGAGCCTGGCTCCAACTTGAACAGGATTTTGCACAGAACTTAGACCCCATCCTTTCCCGTACTGTAGTGATATCTGACTCCAAGAGAACATTTGCAAACACAATCGTAATGCAGCATCAGATGACCACTTTCTTAGCTTCCATCCCAGCACAGGCAGAAGCTACCTAATGCTTGCGTGCTGCAGTAAGTGCAGTAAAGTCAATACAGTTTTACGTCTTGCCATGGGATCCTAACTTGCTACATTTTAGACTCAGCAATGTTTCATTATTGCTGCTGAGAATAGTATTTGAATGGGTACTCATACTCTCAGAGCAGTGCAGCAATATGTGCTCCAACAGATAACAGATGCAGTCCCTGGGAACGAGAATCTTTGCTACACATTACTGTTTTCTACTCTCTGACTGGAGGATTCATGCTCCCATCAATGTCAGAGCCCATGTTGATGCCTGTTAGTCAGTTATCCCAGGCTGAAGTCTTTAAAACTGAGCTGATGTATTTCAAAGTTGGTCCTCCAGGTACACAATTGATGAAAGTAGCCATCAAGACCATCGAAAATCTTCCCCAGTGATTCCCATCATATGAGGAATGTTTGAGCACTCTGGTGTTTAGAAGGATGAGGGGAGATCTGGTTAAAACTTACAGCATACTGAATGTCCTGGACAGAGTGGATGTTGGGAAGATGATTCCATTGTTAGAAAAGACTAAGACCCAAGAGCATAGCCTTAGAGTAAAGGGAAAACCTTTTAGAATGGAGGTAAGGAGAACTTCCTTCATTCAGACAGTGGCGAATCTATGGAATTAATTGTCACAGAATGCTGTAGAGGCCAGGTCATCAAGTGTATTTAAGACAGATAGGTAGATTCTTGATTGTCAAGGGGATCAAGGGTTATGGGGAGAAGGCAGGAGAATAGGGAAAAGAAATTTATCAGCCATGATTGAATGGTGGAATAGACTCAATGGGTTGAATGGCCAAATTTCTGCTCCTATGTCTTACTGTCTTATGTTGCTGCCACCAGCATATATCCCATATGAGCACTTAGACAAAGAGACCACAAAACAAAGAGAATACACAACTATTGACTCTTTTGCATTATTTATATTTATTGGAAGTGTTGTTATTCAAATGCTTCATTAATGACATTCCCTGCATCATAAAGTTCTGGATTGTGGATGTTTGCTAATGATTGTAAAATGTTCAGCACAATTCGCACCTCCTCAGACATTGATGCAGTCCATGCCCAACTGCAACAAAATCTGGACAATATACAGGTTTAGACTGACAAATGGCAAATAATATCTTGCCACACAAATGCCAAGCAATGATCACGTCCAACAAGAGATAATCAACCACTGTCAACATCCGAGGGAATACCATTGACAAGAAACTAAACTAGACTAGCCATGATATCAGGGCGAAAGCAAGGACTGCAGATGCTGGAGATCAGAGTCAAGAACAGTGGTGCTGGAAAAGCACAGCGGGTCAGGCAGCATCTGACGAGCAGGATAATCGACATTTCAGGCAAAAGCTCTTCATCAGGAATCAAGCCATTTTATCATTTGACTGCAAGAGTAGATCACAAACTAGGAATCTTTTTGCAAGCAACTAAGCTCATGATACCACCCCAAGTCCCAACAAAAAAGCCTGTCCATCATTTACAAGACAGAAGTGAGGAGTGTGATGGGAATACTTCTTACTTTCCTGGATGAGTGTAGCTCGAACACTGAAGAAGTTTGACAAAGCACCCCCTTGATTGGCACCACATCCACAAACATCCACTCCCCCCACACTGATGCTCAGTAGCAGCAGAGTGTACTATTTACAAGATGCACTGCAGATATTCACCAGATTTAAAATCACACAACACCCAGTTATAGTCCAACAGGTTTATTTGGAAGCACTAGCTTTTGAGATGCTACCTCTTCATCGGATGGTGATGAGGCAGTACCTTGAAAGCTAGTGTTTCCAAATAAACCTGTTGGACTATAATCTGTGGTTGTGTGATTTTAAACTTTGTCCACCCCAGTCAAACACCGGCACCTCCACATCAGAAATTCACCAAGGCATTTTACTAAAATTCATACATGTATTGCCCAGTTGTATGTTAGGCAGAACATCATTTTGGAAAGATAGAAACATTCTGTAGTTGGAAAGTACTACGCATGTAACCAAAGCACTGTACATGACCAGATCATTGTTTGCTTTGTATTGTGCAGACTTGTAAATGGCTTTCAGTTTTGGATTTCAACAGTGTGAGGTCTACCATTGTCTGTGCTAGATCTGTCTCTCTATAGAGTAATGTTAAAGTTTTGCACTGATAAGGAACTTTTTGATATGTTAACACAGCGAACAACAAGAGCTGGGCTAACATTTTTTAAGTGTGTTTTTATTGCCTCCCTGTAGATATTGAACAGGGATCCTACTTCTTTTCAGTGCAAAATATTTAATGACTTGCCATGACTATGTATCTTCCAAAACCCGTTGCAAAATATTTACAATAAACCAAATGTTTACAAGTAAACCAGAAGATCAATTTGAACTTCTTTCACATTGTCAAGGCCTGTACGAATTACATTGGCTCCTGATGCAGACGATAAAGAGAACGTTCTGGAAACCACTCAGACCTATCTTTTTGGACATCATTGACAGCCAACCCTCACAAATTTATCTCCATGTTGCAGATGGTTAAATGAAACATGCACCAGGTTCCAGTGCAGAAAGTAGCAATATGGGATTCAAAAAGATCAACGGCACAAAGGAAACACACAGTGAGGCAGAGAAGAAGAAATGGAGGCTGATCATGGGTCAGCAGTTGCAGATTGGGTACTATGGCTGTCGAAGTTAAGTATCCATGATTTGAAGTGTTCAGTCTCACTTCATTAAAAAGAGCCTAAGACAGTATCAGAGTCGAGAGTGTGTTGCTGGGAAAGCACAGCAGGTCAGGCAGCATCTGAGGAGCAGGTCAATTGATGTTTCCGGCGTAAGACCTTCATCAGGAATGTGGCTTGTGGGCCAGGGCTGAGAGATAAATGGGAAGGGCTGGGATTGAGAGCAAGGTAGCTGGGAAAGTGATTGGTGGATGAAGGTGAGGGAGAAGTGATAGGTCAGAGGGGGGAGTGATGGATAGGTCTGGAGGGTGGTGCTGAGTTGGAGGTATTATTGGTAGGTGCGGCTGTCCCAGAGATGTTCTCTAAAACGATCCACAAAAAGGCATCCTGTCTCCCCGATGTAGAGGAGACAACTCCACATGCAACAGATTCAGTAGATGACATTGGTAGAGGTACAGGTAAATTTCTGACCAATTGGTACCAATTCCACCTCAGAAAGTCCCCGATGGCCTCCTTCCATAATCGCAACTTCCTTTCCTACGGGGGTTGATGCTGCCCTCCAGTGCATCTGCTCCACTTCATGCACCATTGCCCTTGAACCCCACCCCTCCCAACACAACAAGGACAGAACCCCCTGATCCTCACCTTCCACCTCACCAACCTCCGCATATATCGCATCATCCTCTACCACTTCCGCCAACTCCAAATGGACCCCATCACCCAAGATATCTTTCCCTCCCCGCCCCAATCAGCATTCCGGAGAGAGCATTCCCTCCCCAACTCCCTCATCAGGTCCTCGCCACTCCCACCAGCCAACACCCCACTCCTGGCACCTTTTCCTGCCATCACAGGAAGCGCAAAACCTGTGCCCACACCAGTCCCCTCATCTCTGTCCAAGGCCCCAAGGGATCCTGCCACATCTGTCAGAAATTTACCTATATTTCTACCGATGTCATCTACTGCATCCGTTGCACACAGTGTTGTCTCCTCTACATTGGGGCAACAAGACACCTTCTTGTGGATTGTTTCAGAGAACATCTCTGGGACACCCCCACCCACCAACCCCACGCCCCCCCAATGGCTGAATACTTCAACTCCCCCTCCCACTCCGTCAAGGACATGCAGGTCCTGGGCCTCCTCCACCACCAAACTGCTACCACCTGACGCCTGGAGAAGAAATGCCTCATATTCTGCCTTGGGACCCTACAACCACACGGGATAAATGTGGATTTCAGCAGCTTCCTCATTTCCCCTCCCCCCACCTTATCCCAGTCCCAAGCCTCCAACTCAGCACCACCCTCCAGACCCATCCATCATTCCCCCCCTCAAACCTATCATTTTCTCCCTCACCTTCATCCACCTATCACTTTCTCAGCTACCTTCCACCCAACCCCACCCCCTCCCATTTGTCTCTCAGCCCTGGCCCACAAGCCTCATGAAGGGCTTAAGGCCGAAATGTCGATTTTCCTGCTCCTTGGATGCTGCCTGACCTGCTGTGCTTCGCCAGCAACTCACTCTCGACTCTGATCTCCAGCATCTGCAGACACACTTTCTCCCTGAGACAGTATCAAACAGTAGACCATGGAGGCTGCTGTTCATCAAGAATTAGCATTATTCCTTATCACAGAAGTAACCATTAAGGTAATTACAGAATGCACAGTTTTGTTTGACTAAGTCTCTGAGAGAACATCATCCAACATCCAGCTATTAATACAGTCACTTCAGCTATAACACGATAGTTCCATTCCCATGCAATCCCGTGTTATATGAATTTTGCATAATAGCAGCACCAATACGCACTTTAAAACTTCGCACTTTAGAAACAGCGTCCACAGTTCAATCATGGCTGATAAGTTTCTCAACCCCATTCTCCCACTTTTTCCTTGTAACCCTTAATCCCCTTTATAATCAAGAACCTATCTATCTCCATCTTAAATATACTCAATGAGCTGGTCTCCACAGCCTTCTGTGGCAATGAATTACATAGATTCACCACTCTCTGGCTGAAGAAGTTTCTCCTTATCTCCATTCTAAAAGGCCTACCTTTTACTCCAAGGCTGTGCCTTTGGGTCTTAGTCTCTCCTACCAATGGAAACATCTTCCCAACATCTGCTCTATCCAAACCATTCAGTATTCTGTATATTTCAAATAAAACCTCCCTTATCATTCTAAACTCCATCAAGTATGGACCCAGATTTCTATGACATTCTTCATATGTTAAGTTTTGCATTCCTGTGGTCTTTCTCGTGAACTTCCTCTGAACATGCTCCAGGCCAATACATCCTTCCTGAGTTATAGGGCTCAAAACTGCACACAGTAATCCAAATGAGATCTGACCAGAGTCTTATAGAGTCTCAGAAATACATCCCTGCTTTCATATTCAAGTTCTCTCAAAATAAATATCATCATTGCATTTGCCTTCCTAACTACTGACTCAAGGTGTAAGTTTACCTTGAAGAATCTTGGACTAGAACTCCAAAGTCTCTTTGCACTTCAGACTTCTGAATTTTCTCCCCATTTAGAAAATAGTCTATGCCTCTATTCTTCCTAACAAATTGCTTTACCTCACACTTTCCCACATTGTACTCTATCTGCTACTTCTTTGCCCACTTCCCTAACTTGTCCAAATCCTTCTGTAGCCTCCCCCCTCCTCAATGCTATCTATTCCTTGACCTATCTGAAAACTTAGCCAGAATGCCCTCAGTTCTTTCATCTAGATTGTTAATGTATAAAGTGAAAAGTTGTGGTCCCAACACTGAGTCTTGCAGAACACCACTTGTCACCAGCTGCCATCCTAAGAAGGACCCTTTTATCCCCACTCTCTGCTTTCTGGCAGACAGCCAATCTTCTACCCATGCTAGCACATTGCCTCTAACACCATGGGCCTTTATCTTGCTCTGTAGCTTCCTGTACTGCACCTTGTCAAAGGCCTTTTTGAAGTCCAGGTAGATAACCTGGTCTAATCTACTCATTACTCCCTTAAAGAATTCTAGCAGATTTGTCAGGCAAAACCTCCCTTGATGAAACAATGCTTGCTCTGTCCTATTTTACTATATACTTCCAAATATTAAGAAATCTCATCCTTCTCAATGGATTCTAGGATCTTACCCACGATGAAGGTTAGGCTAATCAGTCTGTAATTTTCTTTTACCTTACTCCCATTTTAAACAGAGGTGTCACGTTACTGATTTTCCAGTCCTCTGGGACCCTCCTTGATTCCAGCAATTCCTGAAAGATTACCACTAACATCTCCGCTATCTTTTCAGCTACCTCCCTTAGAACTCTGGGGTGTAGTCCATCTGGTCCCGGTGATTTATCTACATTCAGGTCATTCAGGTTTTCTAGCACCTTCTCCTTGGTGATGGCTGCCATACTCAGCTTGGCTCCCTCACTCTCTTGAATTTTTGGGATATCACTCGTGTCTTCCACCATGGAGATTATGAAAATTAATTATTCAGTTCTTCAGCCTTCCCCATTACTATCTCTCCAGCATCATTTTCCAATGACCCAATGTCCACTTTAACCTTTCTTTTGCCCGCTATACATCTAAAGAAACTCTTACAGTCTTCCTTTATATTACTGGCTAGCTTATCCTCATGTTTCTCCCTCCTTATTTCTTTTTTTGCTGCCCCCTTTTGGTCCTTGAAAGTTTCCCAAACCTCTCGTTTCCCACTGCCCTTTGCCGCATTATATGTTTTTCCTTTTGCTTTTATGCTATCCCTGACCTCCCTAGTCAGCCAGGGTTGCCTCATCCTCCCTGTACCATGCTTCTTTTTCCTTGGGATGAGTCTCTGCTGTGCCTCCTGAATTACTCCCTGAAACTCCTGCCATTGCTGTTTCACTGTCTTGCCTACTAGGGTCCTCTCCCAGTCAATTCTACCCAGCTCCTCCCTCATGCCTCTGTAGTTGCCTTTATTCCACTGTGATACCCTTACCTCTGATTCTATCTTCTCCCTCTCAAGTTACAGAGTAAATTCAATCATATTATGATCACTGCCTCATAAGGGTTCCTTCACCTTGAGCTCCCTTATCAAGCCTGCCACATTGCACAACCCTAAATCCAGTATTGCCTGTTCTCTAGTGGGCTTCACCACAAGCTGCTCCAAAAAGCCATCTCGTAAACATTCCACAAATTCCTTTTCTTGCAATCCACTACCAACCTGATTTTCACAGTCTATCTGCATTTCGAAATCCCCCATGATCACTGTAACTTTGCCTTTCCTACACATCTTTTCCATCTCCTAATGTATCTTATGCCCCAGTTCCTGACTATTGTTTGGAGGCCTGTACATAACTCCAACTATTTTTTTTACCATTGTGGTTCCACAATTCTACCCACACAGATTCTACACTACCTGACCCTATTTCGTTTCTTAGTATTGATTTAATTTCATTTTTTATTAATATGGAAACCCCAGCCCCCTCTGCCCATCTATCTAGCTTTTTAATAGGATGTATATCCTTGAATACTCAGCTCCCAGTCCTGATCCCCTTGTAGCCATGTCTCTGTAGTGCCCACCACATCATATCTGCCAATTTCAATCTGCGCCACAAGCTCATTTACATTATTTCTTGTACTGCGTGCGTTCATATATAACACCTTCAGGCCTGTATTAACCATCCCTCTTCTCATTGTCATTCGTTTGTCCAGTGTGCTTGAAGTTGGATTGTTAACCCATTCCATACACTCTATCCTACATATGTCCAGGCTGGAGATTTTAATAACCTCTCCTGAGTTCTGCACTCTTAACTCATTCTTAAATTTTCTAATTTCCCCTATAACTGAACCCTCCCCCCAATTTAGTTTAGAGCCCTGTCTATAACCCTGCCTAGCTCCTTTTCCACCTATCCACTCCACTCTCTCCTCCCTGACCTATCACCTTCATCTCCTCCCCCACTCACCCATTGACTCTATGCTACTCTCCCCACCCCACCCTCCCCTAGCTTATCTCTCCACGCTTCAGGCTCACTGCCTTTATTCCTGATGAAGGGCTTTTGCCTGAAACGTCGATTTCGCTGCTCGTTGGATGCTGCCTGAATTGCTGTGCTCTTTCAGCACCACTGATCCAGAATCTGGTTTCCAGCATCTGCAGTTATTGTTTTTACCTCGTTGATTATAACCCTAGTTTTGCAATTTGCTAGTACTCTGGTCCCAGCATGGTTCAGATGAAGATCATCCTTTTGGAACAGGTCCCTTCCTCCCCAGTATTGGTACCAATGTCCCATGAATTCGAACCCTTTTCTCCCACACCAGCCTTTGAGCCACACATTTATCTGTCTAATCTCATTGACCCTGTGCCAATTAGCACATGGCTCAGGTTGTAATCCAAATATTATTACCTTTTTGGTTCTGCTTTTTAATTTAGCTTCTGGCTGTTCATACTCCCTTAGCAGAACTTCTACCCTAGTTTTAATATGTCATTGACACCTATGTGGACCACAACCAGTGGATCTTGACCCTCCCACTCCAAGTTACTCTGCAGCCCAGATGATATATCCCTAACCCGAGCACCAGGCAGGCAACACAACCTTCAGGACTCTCGATCCTGTCTCAGAGGACAGTGGCTATGCCTGTAACTATACTATCCCCAATTACAACAATTCTCTTCTATTCCCCCACTTGAATGGCTCCCTGTATCATGGTGCTGACATCAGTCAGCTCAGCCTCCCTGCAGTCCCCATTCCTATCTGCACAGGGAGCAAAACTCTTGAACTTGTTGGACAAGAACAGGGGGTAAGGCTCCTGCAGCTCCACCTCCTGGATCCCTCTACCTGCCTCACTCACAGTCACAGTGTCTTGTCCCTGACCACTGGCTGAATTTGAAAGAGTTTTTCTAAGGGGTGTGACTGTCTCCTGAGACACAGCAAAATAAACTGTATTAGATCCAGATCATTAGACCTTCACAAACACCTCTGGAAAAGGGATGTGAAAGAAACCAAGCAGCTGCCATTGATAGAGGGATATCAAGAGAGCAGCTGGAAGAAATGCAGAATACGAGCTCATTTAGGAAAGCACATGGATGATAGTTAATAAACCAACCAGACTGTGGATGTGTGAGTTATAGATGGGAAAAACAAAGTATCAAATTAAATTGAGGAGGTTACACTTTCACTTTAGAATACATTATACAAAGAAAATACTTAACACAATGTATGGAAATGATCTAAAGGCACTCATCACTTTTTTTATTATTTTCATCGATGGGTTGGAAGCATCATTATCCAGTTCACTCCTTATTGTGTTGAGGAAATGGTGTGAGTCACCATCTTGAACTGCAACAGTCCATAAGTAGTGGGTACACCCACTGTGTTGTGCAATAACTGGCAATGCATTTGGGAGGCGAACAGGAATCAGCTCAGAGGGCCCTTCTTATTAAAAAGCCTGGCCTTAAGCAGCCAGTGTTTTTGTAATTTATATGTGGAAGAAACATTAACAATGTAGGTGGCCAATGTTTTGAAGGGCTCATCCAGAAGTTTGTTACATTTGTATCTCACTCTAATGAGAACATACATTTGGCTTGCTATAAAGAGATATAATATCTCACATACTTCATAATGAGTTAATTTCAAAAAGAAAAAATGGATTTTACATGTAAGGCCATTATTGATAATAAGCTCCATGGGAGGAGTATTTTCAAGTCAATTCATTATGTGGCACTTCATCAAATATCTTTTGAAAGTTCATTTTCACAGCTACCATTTATCATCTTATATTTTTTTCTGGACTATACACTCTCCCTGTTTTCTCCATTAACTTACTAGGGGGAATGCCTCACAAGCTATCCCTTTCCCCTTACTGAACATCCAATCCTCTGTCACAACTCCATATCCAAGAAGGACTAAAAGATGTTGGCAGAGTTGCTGCTGTTTACACATTTATGTTTCTACCGAGTAGACGGCTAACGTTTTACATACGTCCTTTTTATCCTCTTCAATTTCTCTACTTTCATCTTTCTTTACTCTGACATTGGCATCATCTTCCTTTGTGAAGCCAGATATTATTTGGTAGTAAAATGGCCAATCTACTTATGCAATTGTTCAAAAATAAATGCGCCTTTAATGAAGTGACTTCAGCCACTCAAGTCCAATCTGTCACATTTTTTCGCAAGACAGAAGATCCAAATCCAATAAAAAATTCAGAAGGATCGTTCCTATTCAAAAAGTGGTGAGTATATGAAACTCACTCTTGTAGTGATTGGTTGAAGAGAATATTATAGCTATAATACATTTTATGAAGAAATAAACAAGCATATGGCAGGAAACAGAACTGGGGATTGTGAGAAAAGCAAAATATTGCAATGAAAAACAGAAATCACTGCAGAAACACAACAGGTCTGGCAGCATCTGTGGAGGGAAAACAGAGTTAACATTTCAAACCCAGTTAGCTTGCTTCAGAACTCAGATGCTGGAGATCTTAAATAAAAATAGAAAGTGCTCAGAAAAACTCAGCAGATCTGATAGCATGTGTGGTGAGAAAAACAAAGTCAAGGTCACAAAGGTAACCACTCATTTGGAACATAGAGGGGTATGAAGATTGATTTAAATGAGGAAACAGGAAATAAGGCTCAGGTGGAACATAAATATTAGCCTAATAGCCTTTTTACTGTGCCATACACCCTACATAATGTAACCAATCCTATGTAAGATCATTTTGTCCATGTGCATGTGCACTTGTGATTTTCAGGCAACAATCAATTTCCAAGTGGTTCAAGCTGGATTTTCTGATGACTAAATCTTTTCTTCAACTTTATACAGCTTTTTATGTTTTATAATTATACATTCAGAAATACAAAGGCAACAGACTGAGCTACAATTACTGACAGAAGTACTCAATACAATACAGGAACATGCTGCAAGGCAGCGGGAACAGGCAGCCTGGGACAGCAGCGAGAGCACCAGCAGGCAGCCCGGGGGAGGAGAGTGAGGTCGAGCCTGGGGTGGGGGAGGTTGACCCCTTATGAGGAGTGTGAGCCCTGCAAGGCCAGGCCCTTATGGACAGTGGTGTCAAACTGTTCACTTTGTTCCTTTGTTTTCCTACATTTTACTAAGGGGGACTGTAATATTTAACTTTTTAACCTTGCTTCTTTAGTTTCCTGCTTTGTCCCTAAGATTCTGTACTAAGATGGCACTGTAAGTGGCGACTCGTAAACTTTTCACTGTACAGGTCGCTCTGCTATAACGTGCATTTCATTAACATGAAGTCGCTATAACGCGATTGAAAAATTGGGGACACTGTTTCTAAAGCACAACATTTTAAAGCATGTGCTGACTGTAACGTGATTGCATCACCAATACTTTAAGTGCTGATTCTAATGCGTGATTTTTCTGTAACACGGGGCTGCACGAGGATGCAACCATCGCCTTACAGAAGAACTACCTGTAGTCCTGTGAGTACATGTGACAATAAACCTAATTCTAACTCAATCATAAATGCTAAGGAGCAAATAAGAGAGTGAAGAAGATGCTAATATCTATGAGGACAAGTTGCTGTAATATTAAAGAATACATTATTTTCATATTGCAAGATAACTACGAATGCATATGGTGCTGTATGAGGATTTGTAAAATACCGTTAGACACTTAAAAACTTCCCTCCCTGAGAAGCAGCCTCTTGTCTCCGGCAGATAAATATCTGAAGTACACAACGCAGCCAGAATCCAATTTTCAAAAACAGACAAAAGAGGTGACTCTTCAATACCAAAAATAAATCTCTGAAAGGACAGACCTCATTTATGCCCAGCATCAACAATGAAGCAGCTTCCTGAATACGGATCAAATAGCCTTTGTTCTGAGGGTTGATTTTAACCATTTCAACATGACTTGCTGTCAGATTAGAAATCTATAGAACAGGTTGGAAGATCTGACATCTTGATTTGGTGAGCAGTGATTTTCAGCTGTCAGGCGACAGTTTAAAGCTGTGAGGTGGAGCAGCTGGAATGGGTGAAGTTTGGTGACTCTCCCAGACCTGGGTTCAAGTCCCACCTGCTTCAGAGGTATGTCATCACATCTCTGAATGGGTTAATTAAAAATAAAACCTAAGGTCCATTTGATATAGATTTCAGAGGCTGTAAGTGGGGAAACAGCAAATCGCGTTAGGAACCTGTGATTTTCTTGCAAAAAAGAAGACAATCATACTTTTGTTCATGATTATTGACCTGAATTTTTGTCCTGCAACTCCACTTATTTGGTGTGAACCATTTTGAGACATGATGCTCCTCAAGTGAGTAAATTAGAATATGGAATCAATTGTTGGGCACCATTTACAATGTTCAGATACAAATGGGCAAGCTTACAACACCCACAAGCTATCAGATTTTGGTTTTTAGTGACTGGTTTTTAAATGAAATGATGTTGGGCAAATGTTGCAGCTCTTTGCAAGAGTATACTTTCTTACAAACCATCCTGAAACCCCATCTATATCAATGAGCTATAGCTCAAAATTAACTTTGTGTCGGTTTTGGGTGTAAGTTGAATTTTACTTCCTCTATTCCAAACATCATGTTCCTTCTATCAATCATACTTACATAGTTTTGTTACAAAGTAAAGTGTAGAGCCTCCTTGATGGACATTTAGCATGGGATTTTGTTCTTGTTTACTTCTAGTTTCTATTAGGTCAAATGACTCTCCTCTTGGTCAAGTGAAGCTGATCAGACAAATTTGAGACCTCCCCATTTCCTTCCCAATTTAAGGTTCTTGTGATTAAACCTCAAACAAAAACTGAGCAGATTAAGAAGGAAGTTGAGCTGGCTGCAATGTAAAATCATGGTCCACTGATGCAGCAGAGAGAAAGGTAACAGAACTGCCCATGAGAGAAAGAGAGCAAGTCAGGTGTGTTGTACAAAGAATTTTCAAATGAGAAATTAATTAAAATGGGAATTCACAACCACTGAGGGATTTGTTTGAGAGGAATCAATTACTCAACCCAAATGGAAAATAAGGAGATGGCAGATGAAGTGAACAGGTATTTTGCATCAATCTTCACTATAGAGGTTACCAGCAACATCCAGAAATAGCTATAACTAAGAAAATGGAAGGAAAGAAGGAACTCAAATACAATCATCAGGGACTGATACTGCAGACTGACAAGTTCATGGATCCTGATAAACTTCATCTGAGGGTCTTAACAAAAGCAGCTCGTGAGATAGTTGATTCGCTGCTTTTAAGTTTACTAAGTTTATCACATTTCAGATTGCTCCCATTAAAGTGAAAAAAAACCCAACAATTTCTTTATTCAAAAAGGGACAGAGAAAGCAGAGGGGAATATGCTAAAAAGCCAAACATTTATCTTTGAGAAGCTCTCCTTCAGTCAGTTATAGCAGGGTACATCAAAAAGTTCCAAGGTAATCGAGTCGAGTGAACATAATTTTGTGAAACCAATTTATTGACCTTTTTTTGAGGAAGCAATATGTGTGCTGTGAATAATGAGGGATTGTTGAAGGTACTGTGTTTGGATCTCCAGAAGGCATTTGCTAAGATGCCACATCAAATATTATTGAGGAAAATCACATTGATTCAACCTTTTTCACCATAGAACCTATATCATTTCTCGCTACCACCCTGAGGTCACCCTTAAATATCAGAGTTAAACCGTCTGCCTTTCCTTCCTGTCTGTCCTTCCAAATAGTCTGATACTTCTGGATATTCCAGTCATGATCACTCTGCAATCATTTCTCTGTAATGGCCACTAAATCATAACCATTCATGCTGTCAACTCATTTACTGTGAGCATTCAGGCAAAGTGCTGTTGTGTTAGTTTTTACACTTTTTAAATCCTAACACCTCCACCAGACGAACTGTTGTTTTCAAACAATTTCATTTTTTTCTGTCAGTACCTGGTTTCCACTTACTTCGTTGCTGCACTGCTCAATTGTTTCTTGCTTTCTTTTACAAAATTGATTATCTTTTTCTTTAATCCCTCACTCGCTCTAGCTAACTCAGAGCCTCCCCTTTTGTTCCCTTAGGTTCCCACCCCCCCCATTAAACTAGTTTAAGGACCAGAGTCGAAAAGTGTGGGGCTGGAAAAACACAGCAGGTCAGGTAGCATCTGAGGAACAGGAGATTCAATGTTTCAGACATAAGCCCTTCATCAGACAGTTAGGACAGTTCAAGAGGCCTGTGCCAAGTTGGAGGGTTGGATCTGGGGTAAGGTGGGGGGCGGAGAAAAGATGAGGAAACTGGTGAAATTGACATTGATGCCATGTAGTTGGAGGGTCCCAAGACAGAAGATGAGGAGCTCTTCTTCCAGACATGGACTTGACAGTAGAGGAAGCCAAGGACTTACATGTCCTTGTGGAATGGGAGGGGGAGTTGATGTGGTCAGCCACAGGGCAGTTGGGTTGCTTGGTGCATGTGTCTAAGTTGACATTAAAGTACACCCAATTATGCTAGCAAAACCACCCATAAGAATATTGGTTCCGTCACCATTTGGGTGAAAACCATTCCTCTTGAATAGGTCCCACCTTCCCCAGAAACAGTCCCAGTTATTCAGAAATCTAAAACCCTCCCTCTTACACCATGGATTCAACTGCCTAATCTGCCAATTCCTAGCCTCACTAGCATGTGACACAGATAGTAATCCAGAGCTGCCTTTAAGTTCTTGGCTTTCAATCTGGCTCCTAACTCCCTAAAGTCAGCCTTTGGGACCTCATCCCTTTTCTTATCTAATTCATTTTATACCAGAACCACTGGCTGGCTCCCTTCCCCCCTGCAGCTGCTCAGAAACCTGTGGGACTCTTGCACCAGGGAGGCACTACCCCATTCTGTTATCACTAGTGCGGCTGCAGGAATGTGTCTCTGTTCCCCTAATGATTGAGTCTTCTATTACTACAGTCCAACCGTCTTTTCCTAGCCGGCTCTGTGCAGCTGAGCGGCTCATGGTGCTGCGGGTCTCAGCAGAGAGTACCACTTGGCTATTGGGATGGCACTAACTGCCTCATCTAATGCATGTGTGTGATGATCACCATTCCCTGTCCTCCTACACCCTTTTACACTGTGGGGTGATCACTGCCTTGTCCACACTACCCACGTAACTCTCATTCTCTGAGATGCGCCTCATTGCCCCTGGGCCTTGCTCAAGCACCGTAACCTGTGAAGCATTGCCTTGCAGTGCTGAGACAGAATGAGGTTGTAAAGTGGGAGCTTTAGTTTCGGCCCAGGAAGCTAACACAATGACACTGCCATTGTGAGTTAGACATGATGGGCAACACTGAGTTAGACATGATGGGCAAGAGAAGGTCAGCTCAGGTAAAAAAAGTTGGTGATTACACCTTCTTCTTGAAGGGCCAGTCCAACCATCCAGTGAAGAGGACACTGCCTGTAATACTGTGGAGTATCACAATGAAGTAGATAATTGAAATTCGTTTCTTGCTACAAGTTACCCAAAATTAGCATCAACTTATGTCAAACATCATGCTGCTTTGCAATTGGTTTCAAGAGAATACCTCTTTTGTTTCAAGAATTGAAGAGAAATGATTTTTTGCTGTACTATTTTTTAGGACATTATATAGATACATGCCAATTCACTGAGGCTGAGGCTTAAAGGGCATTCTGCAATTTCAGGAGATACTGAGATCTGCGGCTGCTGGAGAAGTCAGTCGATAAAGTGTGGCGCTGGAGAAAACACAGCAAGTCGGGCAGCATCTGAGGAACAAGAAAGTCGACGTTTCAGGCTTAACCCTTCATCACCACTCCACTCAAGCCCGAAACATTGACTCTCTTGCTCCTCACATGCTGCCTGACCTGCTGTGTTTTTTCCAGCGTCACACTTTATTGTTGCGGCAATTTCATCCATGGAGAATCCCAAGCAAGCCATGCAGCCAGCAATCCCCAGAAATGCCTGTCCCTGGGGAAACCAAATAAGTTTGTGTGTTGCTGCTAGAATCAATGCTATAATAGCAAATCTGCACCCAACCACCTCCCCACCTCCAACCCCTTTATATTTCGAATTATTTGTAACTGAAGCGACCAAATAATTGCTGGGTGCAAAAGTTGAATATTGCTGAAAAGAAAAACAGGTTATCAAGACAGTACAAGATCAAAACCTAATAACTAATAAATGAAAACTGGAGGGTTGTGATTTTTGTTCAGCCAAGGGTTTAATGCAGCACTCCACTATGTCTATTGGAGGCAAATGTGCTCAAGGAGAATTATGCTTTGCAAGAAGTCAAAGAACCATAGACATTTTCAGAGCAGCAGGAGACAATTTGACTATAATGTCTGTGTGACATTTTGCTGGAGCAATTGGAAAAAGAATTGCCTTCCTCCACAATTTCAATTCTTCTTCACTATCTTTAAATATTTAAATATTTCAAAGAACGTAATGGTGCTTGCCTCAAATGGCAGAGTATTGCATGGTCCAAAAAAACCTGCATAAAGGAATTCTACCCTCTATCCTCAATCTCTTGGTGACGATATTAAATTAATGAGCCTTCCACTACAACAGATGAAACAATGAATATTATAGTTAAAGCATCTTATCACAGCCCTGAGATATGTCTCAAAATTTTCACATACAGTGAATCTTTATAATGTTGTCTGTAAGCACACATGAAGCCTATTTTGTACACATCAGGATTACATAAATAACAGTAGGATGAATTTGGTGTTTGTCAGTGTAAATTGATCATAAAGAATAAAGAACTCAGCACAGCACAAAAACAGGCCTCTCGGCTGACCAAGACTGTGACAACACATGCTGCCTTTCTAAACTAAAAACCTTTTGCCTCTATGCAGTCCATATCCTCTGTTCCATGCCTATTCATGTACCTGTCAAGATGCCTTTTAACCATAGCTATTGTATCCACCTCCACCGTTAGCATATTCTGGCACTTACCACCCTCTGTGTAAAATAAACCTTGCCTCTCATATCTCCTTTAAAGATTTACACTCTTTAACATAGATTTAAGGACTCTCCTATGCTGAGAAAAAGACTCTGACTATCCATTCAATTGATGACTCTCATAATTTTGTCAGCGTCTGTCAGATCACCCCTCATCCTTCAAAGTTCAAATGAAAACAGACCAGGTTTGTCCAATGTCTCCTCATAACTCAACCTCCAAACCAGGCACCATCCTGGTAATCCTTTGCTGTAATCTCTCCAAAACTTCAACATCCTTCTTGTAGTGTGGTGATCACAACTATACACAATATTCCAAATGTGACCTAAATTGTGGGCGGCACGGTGGCACAGTGGTTAGCACTGCTGCCTCACAGCGCCAGAGACCCGGGTTCAATTCCCGACTCAGGTGACTGACTGTGTGGAGTTTGCACATTCTCCCCGTGTCTGCGTGGGTTTCCTCCGGGTACTCCGGTTTCCTCCCACAGTCCAAAGATGTGCACGTCAGGTGAATTGGCCATGCTAAATTGCCCCTAGTGTTAGGAAAAGTGGTAAATGTAGGGGAATGGGTGGGTTACGCTTCGGCGGGTCGGTGTGGACTTGTTGGGCCGAAGGGCCTGTTTCCACACTGTAAGTAATCTAATCTAATCTAAATAAAGTCCTACACAGCTGCAACGTGACTTGCCAACTTTTATATGCTGTGCGCTGACTGATGAAGGTGAGTATGTCACATGCCTTCTTGATGACCTTCTCTGCTTGTGTCACCACTTTGAGGGAACTGTGACTATGCCAAGATCCCTCTGTATGTTGATGCTGACCACTTCTTCTGGTTTCCTCCTCAGGTATTTATCCTGCTGTTCACCCCAGGTTCACTCTGACTGACCCCGCTCCTCAGGTATTTATGCAGCTATTCAAATTGCCTACTTTGTCCTTGAGAGGATCTAACCTTTCCCTAGCTATCCTCTTGCTCCTTACACAGATAAAATGTCTTGGGGTTTTCCTTAACCCTGCTTACCAGATGCATTTCATGGCCTGTTCTTGTCTTCCTAATTCCTTGCTTGAGTTCCACTATCTTTCTTACTACAAGGGGGCTATCTATCTTCAGGTTACATAAGCCTTCTTTTTCTTTTTGACTGATCTCTCTACACTTATAATCCAAAGTTCCCAAATCTTGTCATCCTTGTCCTTAATTTTTCACAGGAACATGCTGACCATGAACTCTAAATCAACTAGCCTTGAAAAGATTCAGCCATCCAAAGTCTACATTCCACAATTCCTGCCTAATTTTGTGGTAGTTAGCCTTCTCGCAGTTTAGTATGTTTACTGAAGGACTACTGTTATCCTTATCCATAAGTATTTTCATATTTACAGAATTATGATCACTGGTCCCAAAATTCTCCCCCACTGAAACTTGGATCACCAGGCTGGGCTCATTCCCTAATATCTAGTATGGTCTAGTATGGTCCTTTTCTTAGTTGGACTGTTTACATAATGCTTCAAGAACCATCCTGGATGCATCAACAAATTCTCCACCATCAAAGCTCCTGGCACTAAGTGAATCCCAGTCAACATAGGGAAATTTAAAATCAGCCATGACAACAACCTGTGGTCTTCTCAGTTTTCCAGAGATTGTCTACATTTCTGCTCTTGAATCACCCACTGGCTGTTGGGAAGCCTGAGTGAGTAGTGCCTGCAAACCTGATTCCTGAAGAGCCAAGCATAGTTCTCTTTGAGTTGTGATATCACATAGAGTCATAGAGACGTAGTTCCACCTTACATTCAGCACCACATTCACTCTGACTGACCCCGCTCCTCAGGTATTTATCCTACTGTTCACCCCCAGGTTCACTCTGACTGACCCCGCCCATCAGGTATTTATCCTGTTGTTCACCCCCAGGTTCACTCTGACTGACCCCACCCGTCAGGTATTTATCCTGCTGTTCACCCCCAGGTTCACTCTGACTGACCCCGCCCGTCAGGTATTTATTCTGCTGTTCACCCCCAGGTTCATTCTGACTGACCCCGCCCATCAGGTATTTATCCTGTTGTTCACCCCCAGGTTCACTCTGACTGACCCCCCCCCCCCTCAGGTATTTATTCTGCTGTTCACCCCCAGGTTCACTCTGACTGACTCACTCCTCAGGTGTTTATCCTACTGTCACCCCAGGGTCACTCTGACTGACCCCATCCTTAGGGATTTATCCTACTGTTCACCCCCAGGTTCGCTCTCACTGACCGCACTCCTTAGGTATTTATCCAGCTGTTCGCTCCCAGGTTCACTCTGACTGACCCTGCTCCTCAGGTATTTATCGTGCAATTCGCCCCCAGGTTCAATCTCCTTCACTCTGTTACTGCTGCAGTCACTGCTCAGACTGACCTGATCATGTGGTTGTTGATCTTCTCCAAATGACTTCTCCCTTGGGTGTAACTTGCATTTGATGTGCTTTTTCTCAAATATGTTTAATTTTCTCATGGTGCTCTTCTTGTCTGCAGAAAAGACCTAATCATTGATCATCTCCTGTTTCACTTCACAACCAGTTGCAGGTTGTTCCAGTGATGCTCCCAACTTTTGAATTTTGTCCTCCACACTTTTCTTCTTTCTTATTCTAACAGAATGCTTGGTCATCATTATCCACTTTTCAATCCATTAGAAGGGTTGATGGCAGACTAGTTAACTTAGTTGTTTTCTCCATGAATACTGATTGACCTACCGGCCTGAATTTCACCTCTCTTGATGTGCTTGTAATTAATATTAATCAACTATCCCAACCAGAAAGCTACAGGAAGATGGAATTTACTTTCTGAGGTGAAAACAAGCTATGTGTAACATAACTGAACACATTGAGCTAATTTATTTTACTGGTAAACACAGATGCTCAATTATGTATTAGGTTTTTAAAGCCAGAAAATAAATTAGCAGAATAATTATAGTATCTGAGACAGCTTTTGTTGGTGTTTGGAATTTATTCCTCATTGAAATGCAAAAAGCCAGTACATGACATAACAAGAGGCAAAATCTTATGAATCTCCCAGAAGTATAAAAAGGAATGGGCAAAGGTAGTTATTGAGTTGAAGTCAAACTTTTGGATTTTCCAATGACCAGATACTTATTATTCCAGAATAAATGGGAGTTGTGCACAGGGAATCTAGTGAATCCCCATCATAGCAGACTCTGAATGAATTGTCGGGGAAATTAAAGATGCCACTGGGCAAATCCTCTAGCCCTGAAACCTTCTAGAAGTCTCTACTTATATCAGGGAATTCAGGCAGTTCCAATTAAATTAAGTAACGAGTTATTCAGGAAAGGTTAAACTAACAAATAGGTAATCGATGCACTGAGTCACTTTTCGAATGGATCAATGCTTACCTCATACACTCCAACTGCACCTCCTCCAGTCATCTTACATCACTGATTCTAACCCGACGGCCCTGGGATCTGAACTCTCTTCACCCACTCCATACCTGTCCCCTTGACCTTGCTGCTGGACCCAACCACCACTCTCATCCTGACCTTCTTTCTCCCACCCACACCAACTACTCTAAACACTATCACTTCCCGACTTCTTTTCCTTTTTGTTCCTGACTTCTTTCCCACTTGGCAACATAGGCCCTGCCTCATTGGCACCATACACCCTGGCATCAGCTATCAAAGGAGCTGAAAGATTCTGGAACTTCCAGTGACAGATTATCACAGCTGACTGTTGTGAAAAGGGATAGGTTTGCCTGCCTCTGACAATTCAAGCAAAGAACTGCCAGAATCGAAGCCCTGATTAGGATCTCCTCTCAGAAATGTATAGCTCCCCGCTTTTGTAATAAAAAATAAAAAAGGGGACAGTGTGGTAATCTAAGATTGCTGCTCATCACAAAATCCAACCTATTTCTGTCAGCAGGATGGAAGTTGTGTTTAAGTTGGTGGCCAATTGAATGTGGATCGTGTTTCTCAGTCACAAATAGATGATACATTTTTCAATAGATTATCATGTCATATGTGTCCCTTCAAATAACTTGAACAGCTTAAATATACATTTGGTATTACGTATGCAGCAAATGAGAAACATTTGTCCTCAGATGCACAAATGTTTAAAATATGGAATGTGTAGCAGCTGGCATCAATGTCCTTGTTGATATGTTTAAAAATCACACAACACCAGCTTATCGTCTCACAGGTTTATTTGAAAGTACATGCTTTTGGAATGCTGCTTCTTCATCAGGTAACTATTGGGGCAGGATCATAGGACACAGAATTTACAGTAAAAGATCAAAGTGTCATACAACTGATGCAATGCATTAGACAAACCTAAATGGCTGTTAAGTTTTTAATCACTTAGAATAGGGATGCAGTTTTCAATTGATTAATATGTAAATCCCAGGATTTCTTTAAAGCCACAGCTCTGATATAATTTAAGGTTTTATCCGTGGATAAAAATAGGTGACATCTCAGCTCTGACGATACGTTGTTGATTTGGACTGAAAATGAACTCCTTTCATTGTATGGGGGCATGGATGAACCAGAGTAGAGGAGGTGTTGATTCATTGGGATGGAGTGGTGGTTGTGATGGGATAAAGGGCATAGCTGACTGAAAGAAGGAGTGGAAATCATGTAAAAGCCTGTGGGAGTCAGAGAGAGGAAGCTGGACAACACAGCCAAGATCAACATCAACATCGCAACCACGATTGTGGGGAGAGAACTAAGGTTATGCAAGGAAGGTGAATGGTAAGTTCCTGAGTAATAGGGAAGTCATCTCTCATACCAGAGGCTGACCTGTAGTGGCAGAGAGAAGCTCAAGGATGAACAATGGTTAGTCAACGGTGAATGGAGAAGGTGTGGGTTTGGGGGGGGGGGTGCGGTTAGAGATGAGGATAAAGGTCACAGAATGTTGGGAAAGGAATATGGAGCAATACTCTTATTGTATCCAGACTCTAGCCAGAATTTGGTCCCTGAAAGATCTATTGATCACATTAAAAATGTGACTGTGCAACTGGTAGTCGACCCAATGATGACAAACTCTCACAAACAACAAGACTGAGACGGAAAAAGAGCAGGGAATGAGTCTGTCCTTAAATATGGCATCTGGATCTTCAATCCCTTGAAGTAATGGCAGGGCCTATGACATCTTGTCCATCTGTCCTGCACAACGATTTAACACCCTTCCCTTTACATATTTAATTGGCTGCCTGCCATATGACTGCACATGGCCAGCCACTCCGCTTTCACAGGAAGTGATGCACTGTTGCAATTCTGCTGCTGGATATCTCAATGTAGAAGACTACTCTGACCAAGGGATGGAACATTGCCTTGGTCCCAACTCAACAACTAGCTGTTCAATGTCACAGCAGATCATTTATGTCATATTGTATAAATAATTCATTTCACCATTTTGTTTTAGGTTCTGCCTCTTCCAATCCTTTCATTTAATGTTGCACCAAAATATTATTTTAGATAAATACATCAGATTCTACTTTTAAAGTTTCATCCCAGGGACCCCTTTCTTTTTTCCAGCTTTTAATGTTATTCAAATTGTTTTTCCTAGTGCTGAATCTTCCTCTTAGTATTTTTATTCAAGTTAGATTTCACTGCTCTCCTTGTGTTAAATCCCTGACTGGAAGGAATGTGTGTTGTTCTTCTGTACAGTTGCTGAATTTCATTTGAGTAATGACAAGAATCGCATAAATTTTAAGCCATTTTAAAAAGAATATTACTTGGGGATGGTGTCGTGAGCAACATTAGAGCTGCCTCTGGTAAGAAACTGACCACGTGATAAATATTCAATTCAAAGTAGTTGGGGTTTACCTCAAGTTTAACTTACTAATGAATGTTTTGACTGAATATGTAACATTTACTTACAAATATAGATCCTGAAAGTACTATTGTTATGAAATGTCGATATTGATTGAAGAAGGCGGCTCACCACTACTTTCTCAAGGCAATGAATGATATTTAATAAGTGCTGGCCCACATCTCATGAAAAAACAATATCTTGATTCTTCTCCTGCTACCAATATAGTCACTTTGTTGTAGATTATAACGACACCCTGCTCAAAAATATACCCTTATGTCAATTTGTTTCTTTCAGTATAATCTGTATCCTTTGTCTAGTAATACTCTTACAATTGAAAACCATTCATTCCATCAAAACCCTTGATGACTTTCACCAGCTAGATCAACTCTCCTCTTAGCCATCCCTCCTCCAAGAAGAGCAATCCCTGCTTGTAGCATCCTGCACAGAACTGAACTTCTACATCTTGTGTGCCATTCTGTTAATCTCCATGGCCTTAGTATCCTTCCTAAATTGCGATACTCAGAATTGGTTGCAATTTTCCAGCTGAGGTATAACCTGAATTTTATAAAGTCTAAGCATAATTTCCTCATTCTGTTCTCTATGACTTTATTTATAAAGTCTATTTACAAGTAAACTCTTCTGACACCCTCCTCAACTTTCACTAAAGATTTGTATGCATACACCACCAATTCTGCTTGCACACATATCTTTTTTAATATTGTTTGTGTTGCCTTCATTATTTCGGCCAAGCTAAATTTCTCCTATAATTTGCCTATTTTACTGCTTTACGATCTCTGGGAGAAAATTGTCGTAATATAAATTAGTTACTTTTAAATATGAAAGGGACGTAATCAAGTTCAAAACAAGAATCTTAAGCAAAGCTAATTATATAAGCATCATAATAAGATTGGTTAAGATTAAATGGGTTAAGAGACTAAAATATATGGAGGTAAATAAACAAGCATGGAAAATGAAGAAATTATTCAATTTCCAACAGAAGTAAAAATAATGACATGAAAGATCCATCTGTGCATTACTAGAACAGTTAGAGACAGCATTATATTGGAAGAAGAGGCTTATCATGGTGTGATTGATAATAGAAACCATTGTTATCTGTTCTAACATTTCCTTCTATAAATAACGTTTCACATTCAGTTTTAGAAAAAGATTTTTATCAGGAAAGACCGGTATTCTATGTGAGGTTCATGATTCAGTCTGCGCCCCACTACCAAACATCACCCCCACCCCCATCCCACCCCTACCCCACTCTCGCTGGGGAATGAAACTTGGAGACAGCAGTAGTCAGCATGGTGGGATTGGGCAGTGATTGGTCAACCCCCTATGCTGCAGAAAACCAACCAAAGCTAACGGGGAGGTCAACCCTCTAACCTCTCAACAACTTCAAAAACAACCAGTAAAATAGCTACAATCTGGAGGGAGAAACGAGGGGTGAGAGTTATAAAACCAAATCCTTGCAGCCCTGTGTCAATGCCTAGAGCCTGCACAGTGAGATCTGAGAATGGATTGCTCCTGGAGAGGAGACACACTGTGAATGCCTGCTGGGTAGGGAACCATGGCGACACTGTAAAGAGCAAAGATAAAAATCACACAACACCAAGTTATAGTCCGACAGGTTTATTTGGAAGCACTAGCTTTTGGAGTGTTGCTCCTTCATCAGGTGGTTGTGGAAGAGAATCATAAGACACAGACTTTAGAGCAAAAGATTGAATGTCATGCAACTAAAATGATATATTGAACAATGTATCATTTATTCAATATATTATTTCAGTTGCATGGCACTGTAATCTTTTGTTATATATTCTGTGCCTTATGATCCTCTTTCAAAGCTACTAGATGAAGGAAAAGCGCTCCGAAAGCTTGTACTTGCCAATAAATGTATCAGACTATAACCTGGCATTGTGTGATTTTTAACTTTGTGCACTCCAGTCCTACACTGGCACCTTCATATCAGAAGCAAAGATAACTGTGTTTGGAGCAGGAATGGTCAAACTGGAAGACCATTTTCAGCAAGGTGCCATATCGTAAGTGTCCATTTGTCCGGGTACCACAATGACACTGCCCAAAAGAAAGAACTAATCCAACTCAGTAACTCTTTCAAAAGTTTCAGGTCTTTCCTCACTAAACCATCGTTAAACTGCTCAGAGGGGTTTAGCACATGTGGATGTCAGAACTGCTGACATCTGAATACTCTGAATACAGCAACATAGCTTATCACCTTTCTCTCTTTCTGTCCATAACCTAATATCTAACATCCACTATTTACCTTGTGTCTTATCTGTCAGGCTTAAGTCTGTTTGGGGATAAAGGGATATTTTGGACTCATACTCTACATCGTTCATTAATGCTTTTAAGAATTTGTATTGTTGCCATTCCTAGAATCTTGTAAAGTACACTTCATTAGTAATACATAGCTATTCTTGTCTTATGTAAGCCAAATAAGGTCAGAATTCTTTGTAATAAGTATAGCTCAGGGCAATAAATTGAAGACCAATTTGGAGGGGTTATTGCAATATTTTCATAAAACTTTCATTATTTGTGAAGGACTCACAGTTCTCCAGCTCGTGTGTTCTCTGTGTGGTTAATTTAGTGCTTGTGACACCAAAAGAATTGGCAATGCCCAGAAGGTGACCAAAACGTTGACTAAAAAGAAAAAAAGAGAGTAAGCTGACCAAAGATATAAAAACAATTTAGAGGAGTTTCTGCAAGTGTATAAAAAGAGGAGAGTAACTAAAGTAAACATTGTTCAGTTAAAGGCAGAGACAGGAGAAATTATGGGAAATTAAAAATGGTGAGACACAGAATAAATATTTTGTGTTTGTTTTCACATTGGGAGACATATTAAATATCATAAAAAGAGGGTAACCAAGAGGCTAATGAGTGTGAAGACAATAGTGCAATTAATATGAACAACAGAAACAAAATCAGAAAAACCTGATTGAGTAATTAGAGGCAAGAAATCCCAGATCAGTATCTTGGGGTTGTAACTGAGGTAGCTGCAGAGATAATTAAAGCGTGATAATGAATTCTCAAAATTCCCTGTATTCTGGAATGGTCCCAGCAATTTGAGACTTTGAAAATGTATCATTAGTATTAAAGAAAACAATAAAACAGAAAAAAGCTGATCGATTGGCCAATTAGTGCATAATATCAATCATTACAAAATCGTTCAAATTTATGAATAAGGAAGTCTTGACAGTCTGAAGTCTGTAAAATTCTAGACTGATCAAGTTGGAATAGTATGGTTTTAATAAAGGAATATCATGTTTAACAAAATTATTTTACTTTGAGAAGTTGAGGTGATGACAAATCAGAAGTCTAAAATACGATTGGATTTATTGATTGTAATTACTTGTTTATTTAAAATATTAAACTAAAAGATGACTGAGTGTAAATTCAATAGCTAAATGGAGAAAGAGAGAGAGATCCTCCATGTGGTGTAAAGAAAGTTTCAAAGGAACAGACTTGAGATGGAGAATTGCATTACAAACCAACTATAATCTCCTGAAAATTCACATTTGTGAATTTGATCAGAGGAAAGACAGCAGTCTGGGCGAGTAAACTGTTTTGTATCTTTCCCTTTGAAAAATACAGAAGACAGGCTTAAACACTCATTCAGCCCTGGCCAATGTGTGCTAATGGAGGAATGTACTCATATGAATTATGATGAGTTCAAGTGTGCTGCAAAGGCTGTAGTCAAAGAACCATTTTCTGATCACCCCCGTATTACAGGTAAAGGACTGTATTGCTATCACTGCTAGAAGCCTGCCATGAAGAAACAAGAACTATCTTGCTCTGTTAGCTGCCAGTTAACTGTTATTAAAAGGAGACAGGACAAAAGAATTTCAACTAACCTACAAAGCCAAAAATTCCAAATCTACTTCCTTAACTTTTAAGATTCACTGTATTCTTCACAAACAACCCAGAAACTGAATTGGTTATCTTTTATCATTTTTCACTGGACTTGCACTTCATTTTTAAAGTGTGTTGCTTTATTATTTCTATTTGTGTTTAGGAACTGATGATCACTTTTTTGTTAATTCAAGAAAACCTGATAAAATTGGCCTTTTAAAACATAAAATCATTTGGATCTTAGAGAAGGGTACGCACGAGGGATCCTTTGATATTTAATCTTATTTGAACCAGTTATAGAAGTGGGTGACGAAAGAAAGGGAGGCAGTTTGTGCTCTCTCACCCAAGACCATAACAATTTGGAGTATCCCATGTGGAACTGTAATAACTTGGGAACTTTGCCCAGGATCTTGTCTGAACAAGTTAAAATAAAAATAGAATAACTGCACCTCAGCTGTAATGTTCTTGGCAGATCATTCAACCTCTTCCTTGTGTGAACCCATGTTCTTGGTTTGATACTGTTGGCAACCTCATTCCAGGATGGTACTGTGCATGGAAACCTGATGCCACCCTGGGAAGAGGACCTGTATCTATAATTACACTTACTCTACTGCCAAATAATGGAACCATGGAGCTTGGGGCCCTTGACTGCCAACAAATGGTGCAAGCAAATGAAGTTCATCAGAAGCTTCACCATCAAGGAGATTAAAACAATACCATTTATTGAGAAGTGGCAAGATATTAGTGGGATATACTTTCAGTGTGATGGACTCCTGCCTTTATGAGATGCAGTCCAGCGAATGTAGTAAGAACAATCCCTCCTCCCAAATGAGTAAATTGCCTCTTAGCAATCCCAATACTGGTGTAACCCTTGGGGAGGTCATGCGTGTGATTGGATAAACTGAATGATTACTCCATGGCACCCATCTATCTTAAAATGTTGGCAGGGACATGGGAGGCAAGAGAGAGGAGGGTGAATGATAAGGAGAAGACCCATCCCCATACATTGATGTTTCCGGCAAGGATTTTAACAGCAATGTTAAACAGAATTGAGGAACATTTTCTAAATGTGGCAAAAGAGGATTAGAAGAATCATTCATCACCAGAATTATAATTCTCTGTGGTAGTAACTGGGCATAACACGTTTAAATATTCAAACACAGATGGTCAACTGTGTTGCATAACGTCAACAGGTATATCGAGGGACTGACTGCATAAATTACATTCGGCCGGAAATCTAAAGCACTAAGAATGTAAGAATACAAATGAAAAATGTTGCAGCAAAATGTCTTTTATTCACTCATCTAATATGGGCATCACCAGTGTTTATTGCCCATCATTAGTTGCCTTTGAAAGGTAATGGTAAGCTGCATTTGTGAAACATTGCAGTTCAAGTGCTTTAGATAGATCTACAATGCTGTAAGGGAGGGAATTCCAGGATTTTGACGAGGCCACACTGAATGAACAGTGATACGTTTCCAAGTCAGGAAGGTGAGTGGCTTGAAAGAGAACTTGCAGGTGGTGGCATTCCCAATGTCCATCTAGATGGGAGTGATCATGGGTTTGGATGTTGTTGTCTAAGAAACTTTGGTGAATCTCTACCGTAACAGTTTGTACTATCCACCAGTGTTAGGATTGGGAGAGTGGATCTTTGTGGATGTGGTGTTAATCAAGTGGTCTACATTGTCCCAGATCAAGCTTCTTGAGTGTTATTGGAACTGCACCTATCCAGTCAAGTGGGTAGTGTTCCATCACACTCATGACTTGTGCCTTGTGGATGATGGACAGGCTTTTGGAAGTCAGGAAATGAGTTATTTGCTGCAGGATTCTTTGCCTCTGACTTGTTTTTGTGGGCATTGTATTTGTGTGGCTAGACCAGTTCAGTTTATAGTCAGCCAATGATAATCCTGAAGAAGTTGATCGTGGAGAAATCAATGATGGTGATAACATTGAATGACAAGTGGCAGTCATTAGATTATCTCATTGGAGATGCCATCGCCTGGCAGTTGTGCAGCACAAATGGTGACTTGCCACATTTCAACCCAAGCCTGGATATTGTATTGGTCTTTTTGCATTTGGACATGGACACTCAGATTAGTGAATGCACTTGATTCCTGTTTCTTTCCGAAGGTTGTACTCATGAACGTAATTCCAGTGGTCTGGAGTGTTAACAAGTGTTTAAGGGTGGCATGGTGGTTCAGTGGTTAGCACTGCTGAGTCATGGTGCCAGGCACTCAGGCTCAATTCCACCCTCAGGCAACTGTCTATGTGGATTTGCACCTTCTCCCCATGTCTGCTTGGGTTTCCTGCAGGTGCTTCCGTTTTCTCCCACAGTCCAAAGATGTGCAGTTTAGTGGATTAGCCAAGCTAAATTGCTCATCGTGTCCAGCAATTTGCAGGCTAGATTGGTTAGTCATGGTAAATATAGGGTTACGGGAATAGGGTGGTTCTGGGTGGGATGATCTTTGGAGTTTCAGGGCAGCTCAATGGGCTGAATGGCTTCTATCTGTACTGTACGGATTCCATGATATGCAAATATGTTCTAACCAGGTCATCAAAGCTATCCCACTTGGAGTTCTGAGAACCTGATGGCAAAACTTTAACCTGCCATCAGGAAACAGAATTAACTTTTCTCTTTTGGGTGGCACGGTGGTAAAGTGGTTAGCACTGCTGCCTCACAGAGCCAGAGATCCGGGTTCAATTCCTGCCTCGGGCAACTGACTGTGTGGAGTTTGCACGTTCTCCCCGTGTCTGCGTGGGTTTCCTCCGGGTGCTCCGGTTTCCTCCCACAGTCCAAAGATGTGTAGGTCAGGTGAATTGGCCATGCTAAATTGGCCGTAGTGTTAGGTAGGGGTAAATGTAGGGGTATGGGTGGGTTGCGCTTCGACGGGGCGGTGTGGACTTGTTGGGCCGAAGGGCCTGTTTCCACACTGTAAGTAATCTAATCTAAAAAAAGAGAAGTTCCACGTCAGGCCTGATTCAGATTCTTTACATGCCCTTCTGAAAGCACCAGGCAGATCAAAAAAAAATTCTGCATTGCATGTGCATTCACAAATTTAACATAATATAGACATTGCAACTCGTAAGTTTTCCCTCAGAAAAAGTTGATCATGGGAAATATTTTTTAAAATGGCAACTCAATCAGTCCAATTTAAAATGTATGGGGTATAATTTGTGTTCTTTCAAACCCATTGATTAGATGCTACAAAGTGTCCTAATGTGCAAAGTGATGTCCATGACAAGCTCACAATTTCTAAGGGATGTGTGTCAGTTGCGTTCTGAATAGAGGAATCTGTGCATGCACCTAACAACAGCTGGCAGCAGGCAGAGTGGGAAACTTATGACATTAATCATTGCACAAAGCTGATGTGACACCATTGCTGCTATTTCCAAATTCTATAATCCTGCCAAACAGCTCAGTCAATAGCATATCAGACTTGAATCTGAGCATCCAGGTTTTATGTCCAAATCCAGGCATGTGTTTTCTGGCTTGAGCACAGCCTATTACCAGCACAGATTGGCTAAGCTGAATGACCTGTTTTCATGCCATAAATATCATCTGTCAGTTTCCAACCAATCCTAACCTCACACAACAGCAGAAAGAAGCCTCTGCAAGTGTTATTTAATTGTCAACATGTTGGATGTACAATTTCTTCTGACTGCTGGTGTCATTTTACAAATTCGTGAGCTTTCTATTCTTGCTAGAAGGTTCATTAGCCTGCACAGGAAGGTCTGGCTGATGTTGAAGTATTTTAATTGTTCATTTAAATCTTGCACTGAAGCAAGATACTGTCAAATGTAGATTGCCTAAAATTGAGTAAGACATGAAAAATGAAGAAAGGCCAGGAAGAACAAGACGACCCGATAGAAGAGAGAAGACAAGGTGAAGGATTCTAAGCAGAAGGCCGTATCTGTGGGGGACTCACAGGTTTAAATTTATCAATAGACAATGTTCGAAACATTGTGAATCACTAAAGAAGTCAAAACTGAAATGCACCTCATGCAATCTTAAAGTAGTTCACTAACAGCTAAGCAAAGTCATCATTGGTTCTGAACTCGTATATTTTTGACTCCTTCCAGGCCATTGCTCAAAGAATAAACAATATCTCATTGTTTGCAGTGCAATGCTGTAAAAAAGAAGCTGCTGCAGCTCTGTGAACTCAAATGCTTTTGTCTCATTGCTTCTTGCCAAACACCCACAGATGGATTATGCATGTTGGGTTTGTGTTTGTTACAAACAGCTATTGATTGCACACAAATTGCCTTGCATGCACCATATATAAACTCTGCCACTTGCCTGAATGGAAAGTTATTGCAGGTATCATATGACCATAGGTAGCTCAGCTTGACATTGGAATGACCAATATTCTGCCAGTAGTCACAATTCCTTTATTCTGCACAGTCTTCCGTGCCTATGGCAAATCAAAAGATGAGTGTTGGAAAACAAGGGTTATGTACACTTGACATAGCTCATAACTCAGATCCAGGGCATATGTCCATATTAACAATGCATCTAAAAGGCAAGAAAACCTTACCATGGATGCTGTTGGGTTGCACATCAAGATGAGGCCTTATAGAACATCAAAGACATGTTGACTTCAAATTAGGTCTTGGCTGACTACAATCCATTCCCAACTATTATTGTTCAGCCACAGATATTAAAGCAGTTCTCTTCCAGGAACAGCTGAAAATGACAAACAGTATCTTATACATCCTAAGTAACATATAACTCTGAAATGTGATGTGCAATTATTGAAAAGGAAGACCACCCAGTCACATGGGCCTGAGAGAGAATTTCAGATTATAAACTCTCAGTTCTGAGCAAAACCAATCATAAACCAAAAATCTTGCTGGTAAATGCTAATTTGAAAGAAATGCCCAAATTTACAGATACCTCAGATCCAACTATTTTATTTTTATCTATTGCAATTTATATACAAGACCAAGTATGTCAAGTGAACTTACAGATATTAGCAAATGCCCTCTCCAGAGTCCCTGTTGACAAACATTAGCTGATAAAGAAATGTCTGGTAAACTCAATTTATACATTCAAGCAACAAATATACTGTGACCAGCAAAACAGACAAAGCTTGACCTTGTAAGACAGGGACAGAAAAAGGATTCAAAATGATCCCAAATGAATAAAGTCAGAGACTTGGTTGGGGGCTGTGGAGATGGGCCAATGCTAAACTTATTTTAAACTATTGCACAAATAACTTAATAACTAGAAGCAAGTTTGGAGGGGTGATATTGTATCAGACAGCGAGTACCTGAAAAGGTGAACTGACAGACAAGTTCACCATCAGAACATTTAGGAATGCTCCTGGATGGAGTGAACCAGTTTTTGGGTTGGTGTGTTGTTGTCTCTAAGCTATGTACAAGTAGCTATAGTTTGAACTTACTCTTAAGAATAACCTGAGGCCTAAACATAAACTTTCATGTAATTCAGATACAAAATAACTAGCCATTAAATAAAATGAAATAAACTTTTTATGTTTATCAAGACTGGGACCATATTTTGCTGAAAACTGTGTGGGCATCCTTCCCATTTGGCATCAATAAGCAAGAATAATATCAATAACTCGATTTACTTTGCGTGTCATCAAGATATTAGATACTGCAAAGACTATGAGCCCTGACAACATGCCAGCAATAATACTGAAGACTTTTCCTCCAAACCTTGCAGTTCCAGTTCAGCCATAATATTGGTATCTACCTGACAATGTAGAAAATTGCCCAGATATGACATGTACATGTAAAGCAGGAGAAATTAGCACTGCATCAGTCTACTCTCAATCACCAGTAGATTGATGGATGGTATCATCAACATGTTATCATGGAGTATTTGCTTGGCAACAACCTACTCACTAACACTCAGTTTGGGTTCTGCAAGGGACACTCAGTTCCTAACCTCATTACAGCCCTAGTTCAAACATGGAAAAAGGAGCTGAATTCCAGAGAAAAGCTGGAATTGACACCTTGACATCAAGACTGTATTTGACTGAATGTGGCATCAGGAAGCCCTGGCAAAACTGGAGACAATGGAAATGAGGGAGAAAACTCTTTGCTGATTAGAGTCAGACTTGATACACAGGAAGATGGTGGTAGCTGTTGCTGGTCAGTCATTTCAGCTCCAGGACATCTCTGCAGGAGTTCCTCAGTGTAGTGTCCAAGGCTTAACCATCTTCAACTGCTTCATCAAGCACCTTCTCTCCATCATTGATATGAAACTGGGCATTCACAGATGCACAATGTTATACAGAATTTATGACTGTTCAGATACTGAAGCAGTCCACCTCCAAATGCAGCATTACTGAGAAACTATCCAAGTTGGGACTGGCAAGGGGTGAGTAACATTTATGCCACCCAAGCGCCAAGCAATAATCTTCTCTAACAAGAAAGTAGTAATCATCTCCCATTCACTGAATCCCTCACTGTCAACATCCTGGGGGTTACCATTGATCAAAAGCTGAACTGGACTAGTCAAATAAATGCTATGTTTATAAGAGTATGTCAGAGGCTAGGAATACTGTGAGTAACTGTCCACCTGACTGCCTACAGACTATCCACCATCTACAAGCCCAAAAGTCAGGAGTATGAAGGAACACTCCCCACTTGCCTGTTGCAGCGCCAATAGTAATCAAAAAGCTTGACATCAACAAAACAGCCTGCTTACCCACACCCCCAAACATCCTGTCCCTCCACCACCAATGATCAGCAGAAGCAATCTGCATTATCTACAAGATGCACTGAAGGTTCCTTAGAAGCACCTTCTAAACCCACGATCACTACTGCCTAGAAAGACAAGGACAGCAGATACATGGGGACACCGACAGGTTACTCTTCAAGCCACTCATCATCCTGATTTGGAATATACCACCGTTCTTTCACTGCCATCGGATCAAAATCCTGGAATTCCCTCCCTAATGACATTGCAGGTCTGCCTACAGAACATTGACTACAGTATTTGAAGAAGACAGCTCACTACCACCTTCTATAGAGCGACAAGGGGCAAGCAAGAAATGCTAGCCTAGCCAGTGATGCCCATGTCCTGTGGTGGCAGTGGATCGATCAAGGTGTCTGAGGTGGATACAAACACAGCCATCATATTATCCTCTTTAAGATGATCCACAAAACAAAAAGCACAAGACAATGCAATTTCATTCCAAACTAATGAATTCTAGCATAATATTCAGGGGGTGGCACAGTGGTTCAGTGGGTAGTGCTGCTGCAGGTACCCAGGTTCATTTCCACCCTCAGGTAACTGTTTGGGTGGAGTTTACACATTTCCCCTGTGTCTGCATGGGTTTATTCCTGGTGCTGCAGTTTCCTCCCACAGTTCAAAAATGTTCAGGTTAGGTGGAGTAGCCCTGCTAAATTGTCTCACAGTTTCCAGGGATGTGTAGGATAGGTGGATTAGCTAAGGAAAATGCAGTGTTACAGAGATAGGGTAGGAGGTGCGTCTGGTGGGATGGTCTACAGAGGTTCAGTGAGGACTTGATGGGTCAAATGGCCTCTTTCCACACTGTAGGGATTCTATGATTCTGTGAACAAGAACAAACTAACCACCTTTTTGCATTCCCCTAGTGCCTGTCTTTTCCAGTGCTATTATTCCAGATAGTGACAGCTTGAATAGTGAAAAGCTGTAGATTCAGGAGACTTGGAGGATGGCCGTGTGGATCTCTGGATCTAGGTGACCCAGCGTAGATTGCATCCTCTCAGCCTTGTGGGCTCAGTGGCTGACAATACAGGCTATTAGAGAGAGGCAGGGTGGACAGGAATTCCTTAATTCTGGGACAGGCCGACAGGTTTGTGCTCTTTGGGCAGGCTGCTAATGTTCAGTGGTAGTGACTCACCAATCCCACTCATCCATCAGTGAAAGACTGCTAAATTGTTTGGTTCTTGAATCTCTTTTAACAAGTGCAAATTCACAAGGTCAGCAGTTCAAGTTTACAAAATGGCAGTCCAATGCTGGCATAGCAACACTCTTCACATCGCCCTTCCAGCATGCTGAACCTTGACGTATTACAGTGGAAGTTGGACAATCATTTGTCAAAAACTGCATCATGAAGTAGTCCATGGATGGAATGGTAGCTGTAATAACCCATTCAATGCTGGAAGTGATGGGACTCGAGCTCTGTGCGACTCCCAGGACAATTTTGTGAAGTAATCCTCCATTCTTCTGGATGTTAGGAGGGGCTTTCTAACATTCATTCCTGTGATGACCTAAACATCTCGGCAACATCTCCATTTTAAGGTTTAAACAACAAAGGCCAGCAGCTATCTGGAATCTTGAGATTTCCATGAAAAGGCTTGTTTTAAAAATAATGTCTTTTTATTGACCATGTTAATGAAAAAAAAATCAGGCATTTCCACAATCCTTCAATCTTAACTCGACAAAGCTAATAAATATGAAGATATTATAGCATTCCAGTGCACCAAACATTTATTCATGAACACTCATCATTCTTCCTCTATAGCTCCATTGAGTGGAATCCTCATTTGACACCACTGAAACAGAGCTAGTATACATGCTCATCGTCTGGCAAACTAGGATTTCTTTCCCACTCACCCTTGCTCTGATGTAATTATACTTTGTACCTCATCACACACAGATCTCTCTTCTATCCCAGCCTCCAAACGTGCAGTGTCAGTATGTGAACTAAAAGCAATGACTGTAAAATAAAGTGACAGTGTCTTTTGTCCTTGATTGTCTTCTATTTCTTCTGGCACAGACTGAGCTTCCACTTTATAGGCATTTAAATTGAAAGAGGGTACAAGTTGTTGTAGTGCAAGAGGACAGGTATTTAAGCAGCTCATGTTAATAAACCCTGCAGGTTGCAATTCAACAGTGGTTGAAAAATAAGGGATTAGTGTGAAATGAGGAGGAAGATTCGGTATGTAGATAGCCTCATCAATCACCTATTGACTCCCCCCTCCAGTGTGACCAACTTCTAGAGGTTAAAAAAGCCTTCTTTGCACACACTTTATAAACAGGGTGTTTGTCCTGATGTGGAAGTGAGTGGGGACTTCAGAAAGATAGGGGGACATTCAGAGCAATATTGTGGGAGCAAGACACCAGGAGGCAGCTGCTGGTGTGTTCTGCACATAAACTGGAACCTACTATATAAAGTATAGTCTTATCCCATCAGGAAACAACTGGGGTCACATCTTGAGTGCCTCACATGATTCCAAATCTGGGACAAATGGTCACCCTGAATCCTTCTCGTTTTAACCAACACTGTCACCTCCAGAGGGATTAAGATTCACGGCATGCCTTTCTCCAGTTTCTCACTACTACCTGCTTTTGTGTGCTACCTTTTGGGATGAGTAAAGAAAGCAAGTCTTTGAGTGTCCAGCAATATATCTGATTTCTACTTATTTCATAATTGAATGACTCCAAATGTGTGCAAATTGAGAGCACCATAGTATTGAATGTGTGAGGGTGTGGAATGGTAGGGTTACTATGTGAGACGGAGATTACTGTCAGGTGAGCACTGTGATTTGTGTAGTGGATTGAGGGTGTGAATGTATTCAGTAGGATGTGCCATTTAAAGATGAACTCTCCTACCTTGATATCTCACATGTGTTTCTTGGACTTCTTCCTGTATTGCATCCAAGTATTCCACATGTCATTGAGCTTGTTACTCATTCCTCTGGCTGCCAAGTAATAATGCATGTGTGAGGAGGGCCTCCTGCCTCCCTGTGGATGTAGTACAGTTCTCCTTGCTAACAATTCTTCCACATCAGGCTTCTCCTGCAATGCCAAACACCTTGTTGGATGTTCCTGGGCTTTTTAAATAGAGACAAAGTACAAAAATGGGGAGTAGTCATAGTCATAGAGTCATAGAAACAGCCCTTCGGTCCAACTCGTGAGTAGAACTGGCTGATTTATTTTTTGCAAACAGCTAGCATGGATACAATCGGCCAAATGACCTTCTTTGGTATTCTGATCTTTCCCAAGATTCTATGCTGTTTCATCTAGTCAGGATTCTTCAGTTTTGATAGGACAGGCTCATTTCAGACAATTCCCCCAGAATCTACCTCAGCACAAATATACCAGCCCAAAGAGCTGGAAACTGATTTTGAGAATCACTAACCATTTACTTCAATTTGTAGTCCCCTGCTGCTGTGTGCAGCTAGCAATAACGGTTTATTGTGCTATCTGCAAAGCAGTTAAGAGGTGTAGATTAATTGTCTGTTTGAGGGCCCTATTAAACTTGGCATTCTGAGTTTGAACTGTCCCCAAAATGCTCTCTCTTTTTCAGGCATGTGTTGTACAGTTTTGTCGAACTCCTGGTGAAATGATACCTATCCAGGGGGAGGGGGATGATTGGGAAAAAACCTCCGATCCAACGGTACAAGAGGCATCACTTATTCACTACTATTGACCAGCACCGAAGCACCGATGACAGAGCTTTGGCCCAGTTCATTTATGAACAAAGTGGAAAGACAAAAATGGTAATAAAATGTCACGTGTTCTTAAAAGAAAAGAATGATAATGGATGACCTGAGATCATGGCTTTGCTGAGTAGTCTTCTAATTAGCTGTACAGCATTGCCTGAACTGTCATCGGGTTAATGTCTTCTATCTGGCTTTTTACTATGTTTCATGTATCATTGTTCAGGGACTGACAGTAGTCAGGTTATTAGATGTGTAGATATTAAATTAGCGATGGTAGTAAACATTGTACCAGTACTTCACATCTCTGCAGAGCCAATGAAGTGGATGACACTGAATCCATGCTGATACGCTATGATGACAGATGGCAGTCATTTAACACAATACATCAGTGGGCAACCCACGTACCACAGCTGTCCTGTACTAAATGAATTAGATCAGGGTAATTAATCTAAGACAGAACCTATTGCTAAAGTAGATCCAAAGCAGAATTTCAAAAGAATAAAGCAGCTCAGATAAAAAGGCACAGTCCTTCTTGCAAAATGTAACAATATATTTTTAATGATATGAACACTGTTATATTAGATAAAAAGCAAGCCAATTTTTGAATCTTAACATCAGCAGCTGTTCCTTGATTCAGTTTCAATTTCTATATAGTCTTTAAGTTTGTTTTACATTTTTCAATCAAGTAATTATTTCCAATTTTAGAATATAGTGCCTTAAAGGATCTGGTAAAATTTAGTCAGTATGATTCACAATTAAAATGGCAATAATGTCAGAATGTGCAATCCATTTCAGTTGTATTGGCTGGGAAGTGCAAACAGACTTGGAAAGTATATACACAAAAATAGACATTGCTGGAAAAACTGGCAGCATCTATGAAGAGAAAGTTTTACTTGCATTTTCTAGTTTTGTTTCTGGTTTCCAGCATCCAAAGTTCTTCGGGTATTTTGGAATGAATATATTCTATCTTGGGGAATGATAAACCTGAAAAGCAGGCGGGCTCAAAATTAGCTTAACTACTCTGTTCAACTCCAACCCCAGTTAGAGCAGTGGTTTGAGAAATCAGTTCTGACTAAAAATGTTAACTCTGTTTCTCTGTCTCTCCACAGATGCTGTCAGAGTTGCTGAGTTGCTCCACGACGTTTTCTTTTTGCTTCACACTTGTCTAATGCATTATTCACATCATTAATACAGATCTTCTATAAATGAGAGAGTGAGAAAGAGAGTGAGAGAGAACACAATAAAGTCAGGTTATGGCAGGTATAAATAGAAACTCAAAATGCAGGGAATTGATGTCCCATATGCATCACTCTTCTATCAGCTTCATGTAAATGAAATGGCATCTTGCTGTCTGGCTCAGTTTTTGGACGCTATTGAACATCTTGTAGTTCCTATACTTGCACTGTAGATACCATGCTGTCTACAGAAACCTTGTTCACTTCAGTTTAAACACAATTTTTCATTGTGTGATAATCCTTGATTAACATCAATAACTTCTAAAATAATTTTATGAAAATTAGTCACATTTCTCCTGACTTTAACTATATTTGAAGAGTTATTGAAAATAAATATCTTTTCAATATTTTTCTTTGATCTCTCATTCACATTTTCCTTCCTTCTCTTTATATCATTTTCAGGAACTGATTTAAGATTGAAGAAAACCAACACCGTCTCAGAACCAAGTTGTCAGAAAATTAAATCCAATCTGTTTGGTTGAGATGCTCAGTTATTTACCTTGCTGATGTATGTCCCAGATATTTCAGAGTGTGCTACACTAGTTGGATCTCTAATTTACAGCAGCTACTAATACAAAAAGCCTCATGAAGAGAAACCTGAACAAGCACAAGGTCAAGACTAATGAACATCAGACAATGTTCATTTGCTATTCATAATACATTCTGGCCATCATTTTTGACATTGTTTAAACAATTTTACTGCCTGATTAACAAAGCAAGCAATGCTGAAACTACACACATGGAAGTACCTCACCAGCTCATACATCTTTTATGTAGCTTTTGAACAAGTGACCCAGGAACAGCAGTGTACAGTGTGAGTAACCTCCCAGCTGGCTCTGTTATTGATTCCACATGTAGTTATTGTAAGCAAACCATTCTGACATGTTATGTCATACCTCCTGGGCTGGTAGGGCTTGAACCCAGACCGTTTGACCCAGACATAGGGATACTATAAGTGTACCACAACAACCCTTGATTCCACATGTACAGTTATGTGAACTACTAGGAAGGCAAATGAAGCAAGCTTTGTCCTGAACAAGAAGATAGGTTGGCTGTCAGAAGGCCCCTTGTGAAGTGTGGCAGCACATCAGTTGCAATTAATGCAGGTGGTATTTCAGACAAGGAAGCTAATGAGTTTTAATATGCATGCAGGTGAGAGAGTGCTGAATCAGTAGAGCCAGTAATGAACCTATGACAGCCTAATTAGACACGATTTAAAATCTACAGATTCTAATCAGAAGAGCTGCATGCTGAAGAAAATCTGTGTATGAATGAGCCTTTTCAAAGACTTCAATCTGTTGCTTAGTCACTGATTGATAGTGATTACCTCCTTTTCCTTTGTGTGCAAGAAAATGCTCAATTTTAGTCTGAAAAGAAGGCCAAAACATTGAATTTAGAAATTTGAGATGTTTTGCTGCATACATTTTAATCACCAAATGTGTCAAGCATTTGTCAACGTGAAATAATTTCTTAAAGAGAAAAATAAGCACTGTGTCCAATCTTTTTGTTGTATCTGGACAAGGGACAATTTTTGTATGTTGATTCTTCCTATTTCATTAAATTTGGTGGTATTATCTTTTTACAGTGTCCCCGGGGATTATGCTTTTGAATTAATTATTGCCAAATTTAATTTGACAGGAATGAATGATGTAAATGCAACTTACAAATAACTGGTATCTGTTACAAAGAGAAAGCAGATCCTCTTTGAATTTTTCCTTTCTCCCACATAATTGAGTACATTAATTGAACTAAATTTGCATGTCTCTTTAAACATTGACTGCACAGCCTGCTATCCTTAATGTAATATACATTTAATGTCATGGAAAATGTATTATTTACCTGAAATTAGACTACTCATGGAACTTGGGAAAGCAGGCAACATAATCAAAGACCCTTTCCATGCCGATTCTGCTCTCCTCCACCCTTTTCCATCGGGCAGAAGTTACAAAAGTTTGAAAACACATAGCAATTGATTTAAGGACAACTTCTTCCCCAGTATTATCAGGCTTATGAATGGACTTCTCGTATATTAGAGTTGATCTTTCTCTGCATTTTCTCTGTAGCTGCAACATTATATTCCGCATTCTGTTCTACTACCCTGATGTACTTACATAAGGTATAGTTTGGCTGGTTAGCTTGTGAAACAATACTTTTCACGACATGTGACAATAACAAATCAAGTCAACAAATGTGAAACTCATTCGACATTGCTCCCAAAGTATGCTTTCACATTAAAACCAAAACATAACCCCAATGTAACAGCAAAAATGTGATCTTTCCCAGACTAGTTGCCATTAGCATTGATTGATGAGTGTGGTAACAAACAAATTCAATGTAAAAATAGTGTGAAAGCTAACAATTTTGGTTGTGGGAATTCAGTAGAGGGAGAGGAAAGAAGTGTCCTTTTCCTTGTTTATTTGCTGTGGTTTCTGTTTATGGTGAATACTAATTCAATCTACCGTAAGTGCAACTAGATCAAACACTTAGTTAAAGGACTAAAAAATAATATAAGTTGATGAAACACATGACCAATTATTTAAATAAAACCGAATTACACAAGGATGGCACAACAGGTACTGTACCATGTCTGCTGCATGTGACAGTTTGTGGATAACCGTATCAGAGAGAAATATCTGTACGTCAAACAGCTTCACCTCAAAGTTATTGAACTGAAGGTATAAATATTGTGGAAAGTGGGAGCATTACATAACTACTTTGAGCTATTAGAACTATATCACCTTGGTCAGTAAGTAGTGCTTGTTTGCTTCGAGATCAGGGAGATGCGAGTGTGACTGTGAAACAGACAGGTAAAACAATCTTAGGTACTGTGTTGAAGGAATCTCAAAATTCACCTTTATTCAACAAAAATGGGGTTCTTTCTTACCCACGATGTACAGAGGCCATTTAAATGGAAGACTGAATAGGAATATAGTGGTAATGGTGAACAGTATAGTCAAGGGAGCATATATTATTCTCTGCAATGGTGACCCAGAATTGTACCAATTATGTTGTCTGCCTGGTGTTAGAGTTCAGCTAGTGCCAACGTTCCAACTGGAAAAGTATTTGAAGTGTGTAAGCAGGAGAATCAAGTTGTGTCCATAAAGGACACAGGTAATACAAAGGAATCAGATTCTGCTAAAGGAGACTGAGGAGCGAGGGTTGAAATTAAAATTCGTAACCTTAGCCACATAAATGTTGGCATTGGTTCAAACAGATTAGAGAGTTAGATACATGGTCAAGAAATAAAATAGGATGTCGCGAACTTTGATTCTTAGAAAAGGCTGTGACAAAGGTCAAGTGATAACAAAAAATTAATAATCTGTAGAAAAAGGCCAAAGTCCAAATTGCCCCACCTGCAAATATACAGGGGCAGACTCAGCCACTACAGTGGAGGCAGCAAGTGCAACTCTGGAAGATGTGTTGAGAAAATAAAACACCACAAGATGAACTCCCATTGCCGTTGGCTCAGGGCCCTACACTATTTTGCTGACCAAGGGGGAAAGGGGTCTTGACTGCACAACAGTATAGTATTAACCATCAACAGTGGGGTTTTATTTGAACATTAAGTTGACATTGTTTGTGCCAATGGTCTGGGACAATGACTTTTCACTCTTTCAGAGAACGTCTCACAAACAGTGAGGCTTGATAAATCAGGATGTGGAGGAGCTGGTGATGGACTGGGATGGTCAAAGTTAAAAATCAAAGTTAAAAGTTAAAAAAGGTAGCTGCAGCTACCCGATGAAGGAGCAGCGCTCCGAAAGCTAGTGCTTCCAAATAGTTGCAACTTGTCTCTGGAAATTATGATAGAACTCCATGCATATTCTAAGCAAGTTCCTATTTAAATGGTGACCCACAAGGCCTTGCATGTGTGTCCAACAGAGCAGCACATGAAGTGTCCTGCACCTCTAGTGGGGTCTCTCCACCATTGTCCCTGTGTCCAGATGTTCCAACACTCATAACATTTGCTCCTCATTGTGCGCCACTCAGAATCTGGACCCAACAAGGTGTATGTACCGGCACTGGTTGTTGTTGGAGGGGAAGTGGAGGGGTTTGCGTGTGTACGTGCAGGAGTCATGTCACAGTACATACTCAAATTGCTGGCGTCGTCTGAGAATTCCTCAACCTCGCCCAACAAATGCCCCCTTCCACCTGTTGTCAACACTGCTACTGAACCGATGGATAATGAAAGATATGGATTGCCGCAGAGCATAGTAAAATAAGGTTCCATGGCTGTCTCTTTTAAGTTGTGATTTTAATATCATGGAATTAATTCAATATATTAAGTGCTAATGTTATGGACCAGGCCAAACCCCCTTAAAATATGTCAAGAAAGTAACCAGACCTTTTCTTATATTAAAGGCAGATGTGTAATAGATGTTCCAGGTGTGATGCAGCTGGTCAAACCACTCGGCTTTAAGCAAAACAGAATTTATGTAAACGCTACAGTTGAAACACGAACAAAGGAAAACAGAATTTAAAATAACGTAAGGAAAACCTAAACGACCGATACAACAACTTAATTATGGAGCAGTTCCAATCCAGTAACATCCCATAAACACACCCTTTGGCAAAAAGATAAATTGAAACATGGATTCTTACAGGCAGGAGGGAATAATTTCCCAAGAGATTTCAGAGAGTAGCTCAGTCAGGAAATATTCATTGAAGCTTGCAATCTTTCCTGGACTCGTGATTCGGAGATGCCGGTGTTGGACTGGGGTGTACAAAGTTAAAAATCACACAACACCAGGTTATAGTCCAACAGGTTTAATTGGAAGCACTAGCTTTCGGAGCATTGCTTCTTCATCAGTTGATTGTGGAGGGCTTGATCGTAACACAGAATTTATAGCAAGAATTTGCAGTGTGATGTAACTGAAATTATACATTGAAGAATTGATTGTCTGTTAAGCCTTTCATTTGTTAGAATACAGTGATAGTTTCACTTCTTTCATGTGTAAATCACAAAACCCTTTTTTTAAAGTTGCATTCTCGGGTTAGCTGTTAACAATAGTGATAGCTAGACAATATG
>NC_057714.1:38708700-38754894 GCF_004010195.1 Chiloscyllium plagiosum
ACTTTTAAAAAAAGGGTTTTGTGATTTACACATGAAAGAAGTGAAACTATCACTGTATTCTAACAGATGAAAGGCTTAACAGACAATCAATTCTTCAATGTATAATTTCAGTTACATCACACAGCAAATTTTTACTATAAATTCTGTGTTACGATCGAGCCCTCCACAATCACCTCATGAAGGAGCGTCACTCCGAAAGCTAGTGTGCTTCCAATTAAACCTGTTGGACTATAACCTGGTGTTGTGTGAGTTTTAACTTTCCTGGACTCCAGTATCTTGTGACTGCGACAGCTAAAGCAAACCATCAAAAAAACCTTAATTGGGAGAACTGGCCATTTCCATGTCATTGCTAAACTAGGCTCTCTTTCTAGACCCCTCAGCACCTCTGCTTTTACGATTGCTCTTTAAAAAAGCCCAAGGATAAAATAACCTTATTAAAGTGATAGTATCGTCACACTAAGGGGCAATCTGGCATTGGGTACGACATATCCTACTGCCACCCTGCCAACCTCCAGAGCTTTCTCCTCCACTTTGGTGTCTATAGCTATGGATCCAGTGTCAACCCCGGTTCTGTACCTCTCCTTGAAGTTGTGTGCTCTCCTCACCTGCAATGTGAAACCAGAGAGATTACAGAAGACGAGGAACATGACTGTGATGAATGGACGAAAGAGGGCAACAGAGTATGAGTCAGTTTGACAGTTGTCTGATGGGATGAATATTTCGAAGGAGGCTGGAAAGAAAGTTATGGCGCAACATCAAGAAAGAACATCCTTTACAGCAGAAATGTAATGTTAAAATATAGTTAAATGGCTAAGAATTGCATTTAGATAGAATCATTCATAACAACAAACATTTCAAAGTGCACGACAACAAATGAACTATGGTCATATTTATTTCCAAGTGAGAAATGCAGCATACAACTTGCACAAAGTAAATCACTGTCAAGCGTTAGCTATCTTCATCTGGTTATGTCCACAATAGTCCCCTGATATTAACATAACGGGAAAATTCAAATTCATCTTGACCTTGACTGAGACTAGGAGAAGCTTGTTAGATGGCCCGTGTGGTTAAAGATCAGGCCATGGCAAGTTGCACTCATGCCATATTGCCATCCTGCTAAATCCCAGCTTTTGTGCACATTACTCCTTGCAGGGATAAAACATTTCTGCAAGGACAATGTATTCTTAGCACAGGGTAATGCTTCAAAGATGCTGTCTTTCCCAGGGGCTTTCTAAACTCTCTTGCTTCATAATCATCAACTTCTTCTTATTGCCGATAGGAGGGAGGAATTTCTGCTGGATTCTCTCAAAATGTCTCCCATGATTTGGCTCAAGATCAGTCAAAGTCTTATTTGAACAGCATGAATAGACGTTTATTGTAATTTGCCAGGTGTTCTACCAGAGAATTCACATTTCTGTAAGGGAATCCCAGAAGTCATCATTCCCGTCCAACTGTGAACTGCATTAGGCCTTGCAGAGGTGTTGAAATAATACAAGTGCAACAGAGCTGGGTTTTAATCTATATGATGGAATTTAAATTGCAATATTTCTGCAAAAATGCTATTATCCGTATCTTTGCCTTTGGAAATATGGCTCACAAAAATCAATTTTTTTTTTCTGATGGTGTTTCAACACCTTTATTGCAGCAAATAGCACACAAACTGTGACCGCCTCTAACTTAGGAAATGAGGCTGATGTGAAGATGATATTGCAAGACAGTGGAAAAACAGCAATTTAAATGCCTTGAATCATGCCATACCAGTGCCAGATAATGACCATCTCCAACAAGAGAGAATCCTCCTTGATATTCAATAGCTTACCATCACTGAATCCCCCACTGTCAACATCCTGGAGGTTATCATTGACTGAACTGAGATGCACCAGCCACAAACATACTATGGCTATAACAACAGGTCAGAGGTTAGGAATTCTGTGGTAAGCAATTCACTTCCTATCTCCCCAGTATCTGTTCATCATCTACAAGAAACAGGTCAGGAGTTTAATGGAATATTCTCCACTTGCCTGAATGTGTGCAACTCAACAAAACTCAAGCAGCTTGACAATGTAGCTGGTTTGTTTGGCAGCCCATCTACCACCTTCAACATACACGTCCTTCACCATGGACACTATGTACCATCGACAAATTGCATTGCAATAACTCAGCAAGGCTTCTTTAACAGCACCTTCCAACCTACAATATCTCCATTCTGGAAAAACAGAAGTAGAAGATATATGAGAACACCACCATCTGTAAATTCTTCTCCAAGCTACACACCATCCTGAATGAGAAACATATTGCAGTTCTTTCAGTGTCATTGGATCAAAGTCCTGTAGTTCCCTCACTTGTGGCATTGTAGGTGTTTCTGCACCCCAAGGACTGCTGTTGTTGAAGAAGGCAGCTCACCACCACCTTCTTCAGGGTACTTAGAGAAAGGCAAGAAATTTCTGGCCTAGCCAGTGATGTCCACGTGCCATGAATGAGTTTTAAAAATGTTGAGGTCTCAGCCCAGATTTCCACTTTATTTGGCTGTACTTAAGTTACAGTGCGTAAATCATTACATTTGGGTCATTGTACCAATGAAACCGTGCTCTGGTCAGACCTTGTGGATGGCCACCCATCATGTGAACTCATTGCAGTACTCAGGAATTGTATCAGATGTATGAGTAAAGTGATCTTTGTAAATTACATCTATGTTGCTTTGCTATGTTTGATGTTCATTTTCAAGATTAAAGAATAATAAAATTTTCTTCTTAGATGAAACACATTATTGAGAGAAGTAAGTCTACACATAACTTTCTCAGATGCAATCTCAGCTCCCTATGATGGGCATTGCAGATTCCCAAATCATTGAGTTAGATTTGCTGTTAAAATACCAGTGATGGTAATAACAGTCGCCTTCTTAATTACTTTTGCACAAATGGAAATATCAAGCAAAGGACAGATGCATTATTAAATGCAAATGCCCAAAAATTGTTGTTGAAAGTGTGCCACTTAAGCATTAACTTTTCAAAAGTCACATTTTTGTTTCACCATTGAAGTACTGAATGTCATGACATTTCTGCATTTGCCCATTGGATAAAAACTAAAACCCACCACAAACAGTTACAGCTAGTAATTAACAGCAAAGATATAATACAATATTTTTTAAAATGTACCCATCAACCTCTCTGAAACTGCAAGTTATCAATTGTAAAAGTGAAGTCTCAACTGGTTCACTTTTGAATGCTTTAAGGAGATTTTTAAACTGGCAAATTTTAATATTCTGTCTTATTTTTCCTTTGTGACTTTGCTTTCTCTCTCAATTCAGTTTTTCATTACCTTGTTTTACAGCATTTTGGGTGCCCCATTGCAGGATTCACATTTGTATGTCAGATTTTGGAAATATTTTACAATATTATAACCAAAAATATTAACCTGCCTCTTCTCTTTTAAGATGTCATATTTTCTATGTGATCTCCTCTTTCTGCTCTTTGATTTCAGGATTTTTTAGTTATATTATTGTACAATATTTTGAGAAACTTACTTATACAAATGTAAATCTTATGCATCACTGCAGAATCAAATTGGAAGCCTTGGGACATAATTACATGCTTTGAGTGTTTTTAATAATTTATATTTATTTTTTCACACTTTCTTGATCATTGAAACTGCTGAATTGCTGTAGGCTTTGGTTTAGAGACAATCTTTATCATACATTAACACTGAGATTGTTGTCCTTTTATTAATAGGCTATTTAATGGTATGGTGTAAGGTGGACTGGTTGCTGGTTAGTTATGTTTAATTCCCACTTATAATTGGCATGTTTTACCTTGCATTTCTCTTTCCGTTGCCTTTTCCCATGTCATATAGGATCACCACAGCGTTGGATTTGACAGTTTTTTTTACAGCTAGATTTCCTTCCATTCCACTAATCTTTGCAACTTATCCAAAGCAGGGACCAGCATTTGTTTGCTTGCACTCCTGATTAAATGAGACTTGACCTTTGTGCACAGAAGCAGACCAGCTATACTCTGAGCCACTCCAGCTCCCCTTAACTTTCTCCTTTTCGGGCAAAAGTTAAGTGAATGACTTAACTAATATTTGAGGCTGGATTTTATGATTTAGATTCATAGCACTTTATAGCACATTCAGCCCATCAGATCAGACTACATAAACCATATTTTCCTACTTTTGACCCATATCCCCAGAGGCTATGGAAATGCAACTGAATATCTAAATACTGCTTATGGGCCTGTTTCCATGCTGCACAGCGCTATGACTCTTTGACTTTAAATGTTGTGAAATGTTTCTGGCTCAAACACCCTTTCAGGCACTGAGAATTATTCAATCAGATAAAAGTATGAAATACAGGGAAAGTTGGTCTTTTGTTTTTGATTTTCCTTTAAAGTTCATTCTCAAACTTGACAGGAACATTAGGTAAGGAGGGAAAAGGAAACCAAATGGCAAATTCACTAAAGTGGAGGAGTACATCTCTCAGAAAATAGCTACAAACCATTAATGGTCTGGGAAAACGATTGCTGCACATCCTTTCAATAACATCATGGGGGAGGAATGGAAAAAAAACCAAAAGGTGTCTTGACCAAAAAGCAAGAATATCAATTAGTTTCATTTATAATTTAGTTATTTTACTATTTGTTGAGGCTGAAGCGTCTTGTACAAATATATGAATTAGATTAATGTGAATTGTTGTAATTGTTCCATTTTACTCAATGTAACAGAATCACATCATGTTTTCAATAACAGAATCGAGCCTTGGTTTAGTGGGACAGGGAATGTAAACATTGTGTAAATCAACTGTCCTGTATTTTTAGAATTTCTGCATCGAGGTCATTATACAGAAAAGACACAACAAGGCTGGCTTACTTGTATTATATTTTTCAAAATGGTTTAATTCCTTTTTCCTCTATTCTGCAGGGTTCAGGAGGAATGCAAAGGCAGGAGAGATCCTGATATAGAAAATGGAGGCTTTGTGACTACCTTCATTTCAGTCTTTGTTATAATTTAGCCCTGCTTACACCTCATTTTAGGTTTGGATGGATTATGGGCACAATAATCATAGAAAATGCAAGGAAAGCAGTATTTTTGATCTCATTACCAGCATAGGCTATTTGCTGTGCTGCCAAACATTCATGATTACAAAATATTGCATTTTCCTTAACAACAGGTATTCGCAGGACTTATTTGTCTCATTAGACTGCAGTTTCAACACATGCTTACGTACTGCATTTTGACTGAGTAAACATTTCTCATGAAAAGTACACCACATGCTATCAAAAGCAATGCTACTTTGTCACAAAAGCTTGATAATCCTTAATACATTTTCAGACCTGAGTCCAAACCCTCAAGCTGGTAATCACATTATTGCCCAACGCAGTTGGTATTGATGAATTGTTTGCAGCCAGACACCAGTCATAAGGGCAGGTCCTTTGTTTAGGTCTCCTCTATGTAAAGTAAATTCTCTCTGTGTCAATTTAAAAGCACATTTTGCCACCGTTTTCCCCCAAAAGCTCAACTCTGTCACCATTCACAATGTTTCAGCTCCCCCTTCCTTCTTGCAGAACTTTACACTTTTCCCCTTCAATATTGACCCCTCAACTCGGCACGGTGGCACAGTGGTTAGCATTGCTGCCTCACAGCGCCAGAGACCCGGGTTCAATTCCCGACTCAGGCGACTGACCGTGTGGAGTTTGCACGTTCTCCCCGTGTCTGCGTGGGTTTCCTCCGGGTGCTCCGGTTTCCTCCCACAGTCCAAAGATGTGCAGGTTAGGTGAATTGGCCATGCTAAATTGCCCTTAGTGTTAGGTAATAAGGGGTAAATGTAGGGATATGGGTGGGTTGCGCTTCGGCGGGTCGGTGTGGACTTGTTGGGCCGAAGGGCCTGTTTCCACACTGTAAGTAATCTAATCTAATCTAAACTCCTTTGTAACCCACTAATGTTATCCTTTCTCCCATCTCTTCTCCCAGTGTCTCAGGCTTGAATCTTCTGCTCCCTAAAATGAGTAACCCTTAAATTTCACAGTCCTCCTCTCATGCCAATGTTCCCATTCAACACCTCTGCTGGAGGCTAAATACACAATTCAGATGTACAGGTGTCGGAGCACCTTTCTTTTTTAAACAGATAACACCCAGTTTGCCTAACCATAACTTTACAGTTTTCTTTTTGTTGCCTCTGTGTTGTCAGACTGTTTATCTTATGTAAGCCTCCAATTTCTCCAGCTGAATATGCTGCCAGGGGAAGTGGTAGAAGCTTACAATGGCAATGTTTATGGGGCATTTAGACAGTCATGTGAACTGGCAGAAAATAGAAGGATACAGCCTATGTGCTGGCAGATGGAATTGGTTTAGAACGACATCATGGTCATCCTGTATTATACTGTTCCATACAGTGATAGATTTCTAATGTTAAATACATCAAGTGATGTAGGGATACGACTAGAAAATGGCATTGAGGTGAAAGATCTGCTTAACTGAAAATTGGAGTGGACTTGAGGGGACGAGTGGCAATGTTTATGGCAAAACTGAAGAAAATGGCATAGAAATACATGAGGGCCAGCCTGCAATCTGAACTACAACAGGAAGCTCCAAGGCTGACCACTCGTTGTGGCTGTGTTTCGTTTACCTTGGTCCAGTGAACTATAGATTCCTGCTGGGTCATCCCTGAGCACTTAGTTGGTGAAGAAGGTTTCAACTTCAGGTACACTCAGGAAAATCCTGGGGGAAAAAAAACTGTAGCAATTTGGAGTTGTGAGGCATCAGAATGTAGTAAATTGCAGCAGAAGGCCACTCGTCCCCTCAAGTCCACTCCAATTTTCAGTTAAGCAGATCTTTCACCTCAATGCCATTTTCTAGTCGTATCCCTACATCACTTGATGTATTTAACATTAGAAATCTATCACTGTATGGAACAGTATAATACAGGATGACCATGATGTCGTTCTAAACCAATTCCATCTGCCAGCACATAGGCTGTATCCTTCTATTTTCTGCCAGTTCACATGACTGTCTCAATGCCCCATAAACATTGCCATTGTAAGCTTCTACCACTTCCCCTGGCAGCATATTCAGCTGGAGAAATTGGAGGCTTACATAAGATAAACAGTCTGACAACACAGAGGCAACAAAAAGAAAACTGTAAAGTTATGGTTAGGCAAACTGGGTGCCTGAGCACTTAGTTGGTGAAGAAGGTTTCAACTTCAGGTACACTCAGGAAAATCCTGGGGGAAAAAAAACTGTAGCAATTTGGAGGAAGGAGTTGTGAGGCATCAGAATGTAGTAAATTTCAGCAGAAGGCCACTCGTCCCCTCAAGTCCAAATGCCCCATAAACATTGCCATTGTAAGCTTCTACCACTTCCCCTGACAGCATGTTCCTGGCACCGACCACTCTCTGTGTAAAAAAACCTGTCTTGCATATCTCCTTTAAATTTTCCCTTCTTACGTTAAACCTATGCCCCCGAGTATCTGGCACTTCCACCCTGGGAAAAAGACTCTGACTATCCACCCTCACAATGCAACTCATCATTTTATACACTTCTATCAGGTCGTCCCTAGCCTCTGACTCCCTAGCAAAACAATTTAAGCTTGTCTAACCTCTCCTTATAACTAATACATTCCAATCCAGGCAATGTCCTGGTAAATCTCTTTTGTACCCTATTGAAAGCATCCAGTTCCTTCCTATAGTATGGAGACCAGAACTGCTCCCAATCCTCCAAATGTGGCCTAAATAAAAAGCACTGCAACATTGCCTGAAAAGCTTCTTGACTCAATGCTCCAACCCCTGAAGGCAAGCATGTCAAAAACCTTCTTTACCACCCTATCCACTTGCATTGCCACTTTCAGGTAGTTATGTACTTTCACGCCAAGATCCTTCTATATATCAATGCTCCTAACAGTCCTGCCATTTACTGTATATTTTTCTGTTGCATTTGACCACCTAAAATGCAACACCTCACACTTGTCTGGATTAAACTTCATCTGCCGTTTCTCAGTTCAATGTTCCAAGTGATCGATATTCTGATCGGTTACCATTGTCCACTCCAGACTTGACTGTTCTAGGAAATCCCACATTTTGCAGATCTCTGCAAACTTCTGTTCATCCAAATCTCTGCTGTTTGTGGCTGATCTTACAGAAGTTCTATCGTCCTATGTTACTGTGCTCATTAACCTGAATATGCAGCAATTTGGGAAGTTTCGCATATATACACACATGTACATAGGAATGTGGTTGTGATTGAAGGAATATAAACAAATACGTCTATGCTTTAATAATCAACAAAAATCAATTGTAAAATGCTGGCTTAACTATAGTTGAACTGAGAATTGAATACTGCTTGCAATCTTATTCTTCTTCTTGTGCTTTGAGAAACAGCACACCTTTGGTATCTCATCAACCATCATTGGTTCAAGGACTTCTATCCAGCTTTGTTGTCTAGAGGTTCTTCTGACCCACAAGCACAAACATGGGTAAGTATAGTATTAACAAGCTCTTCTCATTGATTTCTTTCAAGTTCAGGCTAGCAATATTCATAGATTTATTCTTACATATTTCACCATTAGAAAATTACCATTAGCCCAATATAACAGCCATGGACTATGGAAGGATCAGATACAAGATGATACTTTGGATATTTTGAAAATGTAGTTTCTTAGCACAGCAAGGCTGTCAGAAGTGAAGCAAAGTTAAAAATCACACAACACCAGGTTATAGTCCAACAGGTTTAATTGGAAGCACACTAGCTTTCGGAGCGACGCTCCTTCATCAGGTGGTAGTGGAGAGCTCAATCCTAACCGAGCCTAATCCTAATTGAGCTCTCCATTATCACCTGATGAAGGAGCGATGCTCTGAAAGCTAGTGTGCTTCCAATTAAACCTGTTGGACTATAACCTGGTGTTGTGTGATTTTTAACTTTGTACACCCCAGTCTAACACCGGCTCCTCCAAATCAGAAGTGAAGCAATGATTGAACCAATAGCTTCCTCTCTTTTCCAACTGAGGGAAAAAAAGGACAATTTAAAACAGACCATTCCCTGATTCCTGATGAGGGCCTTATGCCCGAAACATCAACTCTCCTGCTCCTCGGATGCTGCCCGACCTGCTGTGCTTTTCCAGCGCCATACATTTTGACTCTGATCTCCAGTATCTGCACTTCTCACTTTCTCCCATGCTCTGATACCTCCAAACAGCTGGTGATAGAATAGAATTGTCTCGACCAGTGGGCAGATTGCCAGCTTAGTCCTCTAGCCTGAACAACACTATTGAACTGCTTTACAGAGGGGTAAATTAATATTAAAATATGGAAAAATATACTTTAAATTTCACATTGTTACTTTTACAGAGCTAGTCAACTATGTTTCATCTTACAAAAGAATCCTCTACTTCATTCTGATTTAGGTATTGCACAAGTGTTCTCTGTGCCCTTTTCTTCATTATACATGAGTAATTCAGTTTGAATGTCATATATAAGAAGTAATATCTACTGCATGTTGTACTTCATTTGTTTCCTGATATATCTTGCTAATTTATCAAAGCATATTGCAACACGTACATGCACTTGAATATATTCAATACTGAACAACATGCTTACTTCAGCATCTCTGTTCACATTGAGCAGGTGGAGGATGAATTAAAGAAGGTTATGAGCCCACTGTCAGGGAAATAGATAATTATATTCAAGTCACTTTGCTTGATCTTTGGGGCTATTATTTTCTGTCCAGACAGCAGCTGAGTGGCACCACTCTCACCTCTGAGTCAGAAAGGTTGTAAGTTCAAGACCCACTGTAGATTTTATGCAAAATCTAGGCTAGTGCTCCAGTGCAGCTTTGATAAAGTGCTACCCTGTTGTGGGGTGTTGAATTTTAGATGAAATGTTAAAAAGACCCAGTCTGTCCTGTCTAGTAAATGTAATCAATCCCCACAGCAATATCTTGAAAAAGCATACAGGAGTTCTCTCTCCTATCTAAAATCTATTCTTGAACCAAATGATTATCTAAATAAAATATAAAAGAACTGCAGATGCTGGAAATCAGATACAAATAACAGAAATTTCTGGAAAAGCTCAGCAGGTTTGGCAGCATCTGTGGAGAGAAATCAAAGTTAACATTTCAGATACAATGACCCTTCCTCAGTTCTGAAACATTAACTGATTTCTCTCCATAGATGCTGTCAGACCTGCTGAGCTTTTCCAACAAGCTCTGCTTTTGTTTCTAAATGACTATCTGTCTGATTATCCTTTGGTGATTGGTGGAGCTTGCTGTGTTCACGTTCTCCCTTATTCCTGACATTCCAACAGTGAATTCACTTGGAACAGTATAACACTTGGAAAGTTGTAGTTTCCATGATCTGAGCAAGATGGGATCAATGTCTCTGGTGGGTAGATGTCTTCCCAAGCTTGTTGTGTTATCTTTTGTTGAATCTGAAAGAATTCACACGCTGAACTCACACCATCAACTTCTTTCCAAGGGAATACGTCTGTCATGAACATATCAGCAATGTACATCTGCCTCCCTCACTTGTACTCTATTTCCAAATGAAATCTTTGCAAAGTAATATCCTTTGCAGCTGCTTCAAAGCAGATAGAAGCAGTTTGACAAAGATACTTCAAAGTTGGTTGTGGTAAGACTCTAAATTGATCTCTCAAGAAGTACTAATTAAAATGTTCACAAACAATGACAATAACCAAGTACTCTTACAATTTGTGTGTGGCATCATTCAGTTTGTATTAATGCTCTGGATGTTTAACATGTTCTCCTTGCAGTATAAGGCTGTAAAACTCCTTAAGATATCCTAAGGTTGTAAAAGTTGGTCTATAAATCCAAGTCTGCCTCTTCTTAGGTCTTGTTGCTAAAACTGTATAAGAGAGATCTGCAATTTGAAGTTATTCTCTGCCTGAAGCTTTCAAGATCACTGCATTTTTCTCTCTCTATGCTGCACCTTCTAACCACCAACTGCTGTCAGCTCACTTATTATCCAGTTTTGGATTGCTCTAGCTAAGGTCTGGCAAGAAATAGTTGGCTAAAAGGTTTCCTCTGGGCTTGTTATATGTGGGTTTGTTCAATCTTTAAATCTGTTAGTCAGGCAACAGCCGCTTCATTACAAAAAGTGAGCCAATGCATTAATTTCCCTACAATTTCAGAAAGAGAGAAATTAACTGGAATGACAGGTCAGTCAGGAGTTCTATATTGCTATAAACATCCCTAGAGTCTTTAAACAATTGGTTGTATGTAATTTAATAAAATTAAATCCCTTTTCCAGAATTAGAAATGGTTTCCTTCAGTTAATATGTGGTTAGCTGTGCAAATACCAAGTGCAGAATAATGCTCGTTGCCAAATCACCTGGATCAAGTAATACCTCATATTTTGAGATAAACAGAGAAATTTGAAAATTAAGAAATCTTTAGAGCCTAACTGATAAATAAAGTGACCGAGACATGTACCCACAACAATAAACCCAGCCCCGTTGACCCTGCAAAATCATTTTACTAACATTTGGAGTATGTGCCAAAATTGGGAGAAATGTCCGAGAAACTGGTCAGGAAGCAGCTTGATGTAGTCATGCTCACTAAATCTTATCTTACAGGCAATGTCCAAGATGCAACCATCACTGTCTCATGTGATGAGGAAAATGGCTTCTGCCCAAAGCCTTTATTTCATCCAAGATGACCTCAGAGTCACATGATTATGGCAAGTCACAACACTCTAGAGTTAGCAGTGTACAGAGATCCTCTGATTAGAAAGAAAAAAAATGATACTTGCATATCATTTGCTGATATAAAAGCTGTACAAACAGTAATTGATAAAGAAAGTTAGTATGCATAAATAAAAAAAGCTCTTTGTTTTTTATGGAAAACCTACAATGTGGAAGCAGGCCATTCAGCCCATCTGGTCCACACTTGACCTGCAAAGACCTTGCCATCCAGACCCACACCCCTACCCTTTCCCTGCAACCCTACATTTCCCATGGCTAACCCACCTAACCTGCACATCTTTAGACTGTGGGAGGAAACCCAGCAGACATGGAGAAAACGTGCAAACCACAGTCACTCAAAGCTGGAATTAAACCCGGGTTCCAAGTGCTGTGAGACAGCAGTGCTAACCAATGAGTCCCCGTGCAACTCCATTTTGAAAATAAGGAAATAAGTGATCTATGGTACATCATCTTTGTATCAGTATTTTCAATAGAAGAAGAGGGCAACAAGCATCTCAAGAAACTAAAATTGAAATTGGTGCAGTGGACAGAATTTTACCAGCCAAGCAGAGTTAGCTTTGCTTCAGGTGGAGGTGACTCCAAGATCCAATAAATGGCATTAGTTTGGGAACCCAACATGATGCTGCCCCTTTCTAGATTTAACCCAGGTGACCTTGCAGCTGACCAGGATGTTTTAGTATGAATCCTTATTGATATGATGGTATATTGATATTGATACAGCATGATGTCTGAGTTTTCAGGTAGATTTGCTGCTCACATTTTCTTTCCTGGTAGCGACATATTTAGTCTAGTGTGGTAGAGAAGAAAAAACACAGCTAGTTCATCCCTAGTTGCCCTTGAGACGGTGGTGATGTGTTGATTCTTAAGCTACTGCAGTCCAATGGTGTAGCTTTACCTACAGTGCTGTTAGGGAGGGAATTCCAGATTTTGACCCTGCAACAGTGATGCAATGCTAATATATGTCCAAGTCTGGATGGTAAGACGCTTGGAGGGAAACTTGCAGATGGTGGTGTTCCCCTGTGCTTGCTGCCCTTGTCCCTCTCAATGGAAGTGTCCATGCATTTGAAAGTGCTGTCTAATGATTTTTAATGAATTTCTGTGCTGCATCTTGTAGATAGTTCACGTGGGCTGCTGCCCATTTATGGAGGAAGTGAATGTTTGTGAATGTGGTGCCAGCTGAGTGGACCGCTTTGTCCTGGATGGTGTCAAGCTTCTTGAGTGTTGTTGGTGCTGTACCCATCCAGGCAAGTGGGTAATATGCCATCCAACTCCTATCTTGTACCTTGTGGATGGTGTGTAGATTATGAGGAATCAGGAGGTGAATTACTTGCTGCAGGATTCTTAGCCTGCTCTTGTGACCCTTGTACTTATTTATCTAGTCCAGTTCAGTTCTGGTCAATGATAATACCAAAGGTGTGGATAACAGAGGATTTAGTGAATGGTTTGTCAGCCCAAATACAGATATTATCAAGTTCTTGTTCCATTTTGACATGGACTGCTTCGGTATCTGTGGAGTTGTGAATGATGCTGAATATTGTGCAATCATCAGAGAGCATCCCCACTTCTGACCTCCTGCTGGAGAAAAAGTCACAATGAAAAAACTAATGATGCAATAAACAACACCTTGTTTAAGATATAATAGCAGTTCTATACAAGTTACACTGATGTGACAGACATTATCACAGAGACTATGAGGAATATCCATGTGACAGGCCTTAATCAAGATCCTAAAGTGTCCCACACCATCCCAAATCCATATGAAATCATTATAGTGACTGGTGCTTTTGGCAGTATTCAATATTAACTCTTTTAGGGCCTTACACTTTTATACAACACAAGGAACCCTGTAAACCTGGTGGGTAATAGTCAAAACAAAAACTCACAGATGCAGTTGTCTCATTAAACACAGAATTCTGGCTTGAACACACAGGTTCTCTGAGCTGTGAAGAGCCCCCAGGGTTGACAAGAAGAGAGCACCGTCTGTGAAACTGACAAATGGTGAAACAGCCCTGTCTGACTTAAAGGCTGTTGCTCACAGCACTTCATCTGAGAGAATGTTCTTACTGCCTGACAAGTTATTTTCAACTTATTGGACCTTATTCACCTGACTAGCAATCACTCCCGTCAATCTGCACTTCCCCACCTTCTGTCTTCACTGCCGTTTCAGAGCAGTATACTCAACTAATAATAATGGAGAGGGGCAGAAACAGAAATGGCACCCAGAACACAGGAACTGTACCAGACATATCACCATCCTCTTTCTCCTCAGATCCATGCTGTTCCCCAGGAAAGAGAATGGGCACAGAAATCCAGCTCAATGCAGGTCCTTACAGGCAGAAGAATAATTGTTTTCAGATGTCTGTGCTTCAGAGGGATAAGATTTCAATGACAGATAAATATAGACATCTGCAGCTCATGGAAAAAGATCTTCTTCCCACTTCAACTCAATTGCTGTTGGACCCATGACTCCATTTGTTCCAGATTCAACTATTCCAATGCTCTGAATGATCTTCCAAATTCTACTCTTTATAAACTAAATGTAATTAAAAGTTCTGCTAGCCCTGAAGAAAATTCCACTCCTCTATTACCCTTGTGCTCATTGACTGACATTACTTTTAGTCAAATGACATCTTGACTTTACGGTTCTCAACTTCACTTTCAAGTTCCATTGTCTCCTCCAACTCCACAAACCTTGAGAAGGTGTTTTCAAAATCAACCTGTTCAAAGATGTCATGATGCACTTCTGGAGCAATTGGGCCTTGAAACCAAGGCTCCTCCACTGAGCCACCATAGCCTAACACACCTTATATTTTATAATCAACCTGTTTAGAGATGTTAGTGCACAATCCAGGAACATGTGGGGCTTGAAGCCAGACTTCTTGCCTTCGAGTTAGTGACATTAACATGGCACAACAAGAGCCTATTTGGGTTATTTTTTAAACAACAATCGACAGTGATATATGGTTGCTCTGAGTGTAATTTTTTTATTTCAAATTTTTTGTTGAATTCAAATGTCACTATCTAGCATGGGGAGATTTGAATGCATGTACTCAGATCATTAGTCTGGGGTCTGGATTATTAGTCCACTGATATTACAAATTTTGCCATTACCTCCCCTGACAAACCTCACACTACTTTTCCTCATCAACCTGTTCAGAGATGTTATTACACCCCTCTGGAGCAATGGGACTTGAGCCCATGCATCTTGCTCCAGGGTAAGGACACTACCACTGTTCCACAAGGGGGCCCCTGAAGAACCTCATAGATATGCTCCTCTATGACAAAACATCTGTGCTTACTCAATTTTAATCTCTTCAAAATTGCTGATCATGTATTCAATTATCATAGAGTCCCTATAGTGTGAAAACAGGCCATTTGGCCCAACAAGTCCACAATGACCCTGTGAAGAGTATCCCACCCAGACCCATTTCCCCTACCCTTTATTGTACATTTCCCCTGACTAATGCACCTAGCCTACACATTCCTGAACAGTACGGGCAATTTAGCATGGCCAAATCATCTAACCTGCATATCTTTGGATTGTGGGAAGAAAACCACGCAGACGCAAGGAGAATGTGCAAACTCCACACAGACAGTCGCCCAAGACTGAAATCAAACCTAGGTCCCTGGTGCTGAGAGCCAGCAGTGCTAACCACTGAGCCACCATGTCACCGTTAAGCTCTGTAAACCTCACTAATGGTCTCCACCATTCTCCTTTGCATTCCTCATTTTATATACTCTTTAAAATTTAGCTTTTGACCAAGCATTTGGTCATCTGACTTAATATCAGCTTATATGGTTCAGTGTCATACTTAGTTTTACAACAATTCTGTGAAGTACCTTAGGATGTTTCATTATCTTAAATGTGTTATGTAAGTATAGGTTGCTACTAGTGTTTTTGATGACCAAGTTCACTAAGTGAGGATGCTTGCTCTTGGTCATTAAAGAGTCCTTACCCCCAACCAAACAACCCATACCCCTGGTTTCTCTGTCTTTCTCTCTCTCTTTTCCTATAAGGGAGAAAGTGGGGAGTTGAAAGTATAAGAAATAGATTGTGTGGAGAGAAAGTAAGGAAAGCATTGGTGGAGAATGACTGCGAAAGATGGGTGTGGGATATTTCAATAAATGGATAAGAATAAATATTGCATATTGAGAATGGGATAGAAAATTTTACAATAGAGCGAAAGATGTGGTCTCCTGAGCAATGCTGTGCAGATCACAATGAGTGAAAGTGCAAGGTGCTTCTTTTACCCAAAGACTTTTTGTCAAAAAATACCTCTTAAGATCCTCAAGTCTTTGTCCGCAGGTTCAAGGAACCATACTCATGCTGCTGATTTCCTCAGTCACTTCCATCCACACGTTGCTTGGTCAGAAAGAGTACCCTTTTCCTCTCATCCATCTCTTCATTTCATTTCAGTCAAACCAGCAGGGGTACATCAGGATAACAGTGACAGAACTGTGGGGGTAGGTGGAGGGGAGAATGAGCCATTTTCCCAATTCTCTATTATTCCTGTGGTTGCTGAAGCCTCAGAAATCAATGTGTAGACTGACATTTGGAGGTCTATCAGAAATAATATCTACAAATATCTTGAAATGCTTCCTTTCATTTATCCAGAATTACTCCCTTTGACAGATTTTATAAAATTTCCTGCCCACCCATTCTAATTGGTTCAGAAAACCAGAAGCAAAAAGCTCATTTTGTAGCTGATTTTAAGGTTTTCTTGGATATTAGAACACTCTTCAGGGGTTAATGATCTACTGGTGTTTCTGTGTTTCACTGGAGTCAATACAGAGATAATAAGGAATGCAGAACAAAGGGATATATTCTTAGAAGGTAGAATTTTTATGCAGCATATAATGGAGATCTGGAAATTTCTCTTCAGAAAGGTTGGGAATGCTAGATCAATTTAAAATGTCACTCCACTGGGTGGAACATCAGCACATGAGGGCAAAATATAAGCCTGTTGCACATTTATATGCACGTCACAAAAGTAAAATCTAAGAATTGCATTGCAATCCTGATGGTTACTTTTATTTCAGTTAAGAGTATCCAGAGGTAAGAGTCAATGGAAGGTAAATGGAGCTAAGACCCAACTCAGCCGTACTATGGATAGACTTGAGAGGTAGAATGGCCAACATCAATGTTGCACCCATATGTAATATATGCACAACCATAAACTTATAATAGAAGAGTATCCTTATCAAGTGACTGCATGGCATCCACCCAGCCTTGTCCACGAGATAAATAATGACACACTCATGACTTCTGACATGATTCAGTAACTTGACGGAAGATGAATTTTGGAAGATAGTTCATTATTACTGAAATGAAATCTAAAATCTGCCTTGAGCAAGAGGCTTTATAGCAGCTAAAAGAAATATGGCAAAAATATCAATATTCAGGAGATGTTAGAAAGCTGTGTGGTGCCAATAATGATATATCAATCTGAACCTTAGACTTCCCCCAAGGGAAAGAAAAGAGACTGGATGCTTTCACCATTATTGACAAGATGAATGACTCCGAAGCATCTTAAACAGAAAAGTCACGGAGAGAGCTAATTGTGCTGCAGCTTCTCTTAACAATGATTCACTGCCACAGTGCTTTCACCATGCAGTGGGAGGAACATCAGCAAACGAGGGCAAAATATAAGCCTGTTGCCCATTTATATACACCTCACAAAAGTAGAATCTAAGAATTGCATAGCAATGCCCGTGTAATTCCTATTGTCAATCAAAACCAGTTTAAGCTCAGTCTGGCAGATAATTTTGGCACAAAGTGAACTATTAAGAAGGTAGTTATAGAAACTGAAGGGAAGCTCTCCTCAGACATTGTTAGCACCTCAGAATTACTCTTGATTGATTTTATAGCCTGCAGGTTTACTGAAGCTATCTATCACCTTAAACAATTGCTGTGCTGATGAATCAGCACAGACTGTTTGGGGATGTTATCGGACTACATTCTTTCAGAGCTGGAGGGAGCCTATATTTTACTGTCCCAGCACATCAGATATTAACATAAACAAGGAATGTGGACTGTAGATAGAGCTCACTTATTGCCCAACTGAAGACAAAGCAATGAAGATCATCTGTTCAATATAAACTAATGCCAGTGGTTGGTAAGAATCTCCACCTGGTTAGTTTCTTCTATATTAATAGGTTCAACCCTTCTTGTCTATCTTAGCATTGCTTGTGACCCTTCCACTTACCCATAGTGTCTTCATCTAGTCTCCCTGTCTACCAATGCATCTTCAGAACAGTTATTTGTTTTAAAAATCATAGTCTTTTATTTATGGTCATTTGAAAGTTAACTTGTTTTGGGACTGTGTCAGCTCTTTTTCAAGTTTTGGGTGAGCTTTTGCGAACATTTTAGCTTGGTGTGGTAGGTTAGTTGAATGAAATCAGTCATTCTATTCTGAATTGAAACCCCCGAATGCTATTCGGGATGTTGGGTGATGATAAGATCACATTCTCTTGTGCTGCTTCCTGAAATTGAGTAGGGGTTAAAACATGATTGAGGTCCAATGAAATAAGAAAACAGCTAATATTTCTGAACCTTTACCATGCCACAGAGAAGAAAGAAAGGTACTAAGTTGAGCAAAAATAAATGAAGGAAGCTAAAATGTATTTATTAAAATTCTCTCCAGCCAAACTGGACAAATTTTAATAGGTGCCATTAAACTGGAGCTATTAATCTCACTGATATTGATTAGACACATTTACATTATGCAACGACACAAATTCCCAGAGTGTGGTTTCCACTAAACTGTTGCTGAAAATGATCGTTTCTTGTTTTCTCTGGAAGTAGAGAAAAGCCTCTTATCTCTGTCCTAAAAGGGCAATCACTAATTTTGAAACTGTGCTCTCTGGTACTGAACCTAATTACCAGAGGAATCATCATCTCCATTTTACAAGACCAAAAGGTCAGATGGAGTTTAATTTAGACAAACGCAAGATGTTGCAAGTTGGTAAAATAAACAAGGGCAGGACCTATACAATTAATACAGGTAGGGTCCTGGGTAATGTTGTAGAACAGAGAGGCTGAGAGGTTCAGGTCTTTTCTCTGGTGTGGGGGAATTCAAAACTCGGAGGTATATTTTTAAGGTGTGACAAGATTTAAAAAGGACATGAGGAGCAACTTTTTCATGCAGAGATTGGTTCATATGCAGAATGAACTGCCAGAGGAAGTACTAGATTCAGTTACAGGTACAACATTTAAAAAGACGTTTGAAAAGTATATGAATAGGAAAGTGTTGGAGGGATATGGGCCAAACCAGGCAAGGAGGACCAGATTAGTTTGGGAACAGGATGGGCATGCACAGGTTGGACCAAAGGCTCTGTTTCCATGCTGTGTGACTCGATGATTCTAAGTTTTTGTGCACTTCAATCAAATCACTCTTCTAAACTCCAATGGAAATATCCCAGTCTGTCAAACATTTCCTTGCATTCATTCCAGGTCTCAATCTAGTCAACTTCCTCTCAACTGCCTCCAATAGATTTAGATCATTGCTTATATAAGTAAACCGAAACCACACATAGTATTTGAAATGTGATCTTACCAATGTCCTGTATGACAGAAGCATGACATCCTCAATTTTATGTTCAATTCCTCTTGTACTAAATGTTGCCATTCAATTATCTTTCTTAATAACTTTCTCAATCTGCATATCCTTTGTGATTTATTAAATTGAATTAGCTTTATTATCACCTACTCAAGTGAGTACTGTGAACAGTTTATAAGTCTCCTCTTACTGCACTATCTTAGGTATAATGGTATCTAGGTACAATCCTTAGATACAGAATAGAGAAATGAATGAAAAGAAAAGTAACATTACAGCTATATACAGTGTGACCATAGGTCAGAAAAAATAAGAAGTAAAGTTAAAAAGACAAACATCACAGTGTCTCTCCAAAGGCTGTTGGCAGCAGCAGACCAGAGCAGGAGGCCTCCATGTGGCCCAACCACTGGCTGCCATCATACTCCACATTGGAGATAGTGGAATAAAAAGAAAGAGAATAGGTGGAGCAGACGGGTTCTGGCTGGAGCGTCCTACCCCACCGCCATCTTACCGGATATGACATGCATTAGAATTCCGAGATCTCTCTGCACCTTGGCATTCCACAGTAAGTTTTCATTCTGATTTTTAATTCTTCCAGCCAAAATGAACAACTTCATTTTTTCCCACGTTATACTCCATACTGACAGATTCTTGCCCCCTCATTCATGCTTTCTGTATCAGTCTGCAACCTTCTTACGCCCCCTTCATAACGTACTTTCCTGCCTATCTTTCTGTCACTTCCAAATTTAGCCATCATGCCTTTGATCCACTTGTCAAATTCACCAATATAAATTCTAAAACGTTGAGGTCCGAGAAAAGATCCCCCATAAGACCCCACTCGTATCTTGTCAATCAGAAAAAAGACCTATTTCTGCACACTTGATTTTCTGTCAGCCAGCTAATCTCTATCCATGCCAAACTGTTTCCCGCCACCTCTTCACTCCACCCCTACCCACGTCATGTGCTTCGATGTTGTGCAGTAGCTTTTTCATATTGTACATCATCAAGTGCCTTCTGATAATCCAAGTACAGTATGTCAACTGGTTCCCTCTTATCCACAGTGTGTCAAAAACTCTAATAAATTGATTAAATGTGATTTGTCATTCACAAAATCATGCCGACTCCTCCCAATTACCTTGAGTTTTTCTACACGCCCAGCTATAACCTCCTTATTGATCAATTCTAATACATATTATCATCTCAGCTGATGGAATTAGTCACGGCAGATCCCAATGAAACCTGACTTGATTTATTTTTTATTAACTAGTTAATGTGGTAGTTGCTCAAAGAAACAATTCCTATGAGGCTGCAGGTATTCTTCAACAATAGAACATACATATTTTACACAGAAAAAGTAATAAACAAATTATATAAATATATAAAAGTTTGAAAGACGATGCAACACAGCAAAAAGTCTCATATTTCCTGATACAATCCATTACAGAGATTCATATCTGAAGAAATTATCCCTCAATATTAAATTGTTACATTCAATGTAATAATTCTCCCCATTTCTGTCCTGTGAGCTGTGAAGTCTTCTTACATGAATACTGTCAGAATCGACAGCTTGGACTTTCACAGTTACTAATAACCTGCAGGTTTCTAACCAGACGTTCCTTATTTGAATGCTGCACAAGGTAAACTTTCACTCAGACATAACTGTCTTATATTCCTTTCTAGGGGAGAAACTGTAAATGCTCTGACCCCAGTCATGTCTTCTCTGAATGAACCTCAAACTTTCAATCTCTGGCTTTTCTAAGCTAAAATCATATCTTGATTAGCATGACTCCAAAACAAGCTATGGCCTCCAATATTTATTCCATCTTCATAAACCACACTAGCACGTGTCTGATCTCACATACATAATAGATTTTATAAGTGTTCTGGAAGAAATGTCTGATGTAGTTATTTTAAGAAAAATATTTCCAACAATGTAATTATCCAAATATGCCACTATTTTAAAATCCAAACTCTAAAAATGATACCAATGTTTATCTGTGTAAATCAGACACTTGTCATCACACACAATCCCCATGACAGACATCATGCTACCTGGCTATAGTTTCCTGTTTTCTGCCTCCCTCTGTTCTTGAATAGAGAGGTTATTTTTGTTACTTACCAGTCTAATAGGAAGTTTCCAGAATTTGGAAAACTAATAGCAATGCACCTATAATCTCATTAGTTTTCTCTTCTGAGATCCTGAGATAATGTCAGGATCAGTGAACTTGCTTCATATCACCCAAAAGTTCTTATAAGACTCCAACATTCTATGGTCTTTTTCTATTGATGTACATCACAAACTGCTTCACAGTGACACAAAATTGATACTGCAACAGTGAGATAAGGAAAAACCCTTTCCCAACTGCAAATGAATAGGATCAACAAAGCATTTCCTGAGACAGTGGTGGAGGTAGTTTCAATTAAGGCCTTCAGAAGATGGTTGAATTACGTTTTGTTCTGTAGGATACAAAAAGGTGTGAGCCTTTCTTTACTTGTTTTGTATTTAATAATGATAATAAGCTACATGGATCAAACAGAGAACTCATGCTTCTGTGATCAGGTATGAAAGTAGCATATATTGTAACATGATTCTAATTTTTAATACGCAGATTGTTTTTTTCTTGAGTGCCGAATTGCCCTGGCTATGCACCATCTCAAACATTGCCAGCCTGGTTTGATGTAACCAGTCAGATCAGTTTGGTATCAATAGTTTTGGGGAACATGTAGCAGTGTCGCAAGAAAATTAACGTCCTAATCTCTACAAAGGTAAGGGCCATTATCTTTTTTCCACTACTTCACACTCAGTCTAGCTCTGCCATTTCACTGACCTGACATGAAGTCTTACGGTTTACCACACTCCATATTGCCTCTCTCATTAGCTGTCATCCACCCCATTCCCCCAAACTGCGAACTCTTCCTGCACTCTTTCCTCTTCACTTGCTCAGGACACCTCACTACCTTTTCTGACTGAGGTCAGATCAGCCCCTAACTAACAATTCGGTTGGACTAAGATCCCTGAGTGGTACCTTGCTTCGGAGCGTGAGATAGACGCCTGTCCCAGGCAGCAGCATTGCAATACAAGGTGTCAGGAGGTTCCAAAGTGTTTTCTCTTGAGATTCTGAGCAATATCATATTAGTCTGAGATGTGCCATGATGATGTGGCAAGGCTGGTGTTTTGCCAGTGTCAACCTTCTTGGACAGAACATGCAGGTGGTCACTGCCCATGGAGATACTGGGAAATTCTGGCCAAGATGAATGCCTGCAGATGGCATTAGCAAGTTGCAGCCATCGGGTTAGTGCTCTGACTTTCAAGTTAGAAAATGGAAGGCCCAGGATTTGCATGTCCTTGGCAGAGTGCCACTCGTTAGATTTTACCATTCTCCAATAAGTGTGCATTCACTTCAGAGATGTTTGACATTCATCCCTGCAGACCTCAAAAGATCATTTAGCCTCTTGCAGTAATGCAACCATGTCCTTGAGATGACCTGATGCCTGGTGACTTCCTCTGCCATCTCCAGTCAGGTTTGTTTAGTCTGGGTGTCAGCCCTCATCATCTTGAGGCATAGAACATCACACTGCTCACTTAGAACCTTAAGGAGGACTTACAATCATCATCCAATCAGAGACTACTTAACCTTTAGGGGTCACTGTTGTGCCTGGCAGCAGCTGCACAAGGACTGCGTCACGTCTCTGTAGGTGTTTCACATAGGCAACTGATAACTCCTCAGCAGCAAGGGTGTCAAATGACAGAGCTAATACATCAGCCACCTTTATTAAACTGGTGCAGGTGATCTGCTCCTGCAACAAAAAAAAACTTTGAAGTCTCAATTCTGTCTTTCCTCAAGCTAGAGTTATATATAGTTCTTAAAATTAAATTTAATTTACGTTTTATATTCTGTGTGTTAAAAATGGGAACAAGTTATTGATTTAATTTTTAGTGTTGTTTTTGTAAGCATGCTGCTGAAGAATCTGGAGACTGAGTACTTTTATAATGAGGTTTTACAACTGTGGAAGTGAAGAGATTGGGGTCATAATTTAGAGCTTTAAAAACAGGAAGAAAATAATGTGCTGTTTTGTGGTGACGAGTGTCCAGGCACACCCTCAAATGCAGAAATATCCAGAGGGGAGGCAGTTGAAGGGTCTTTGTGTGCATGCCTGCATGTGTGTCAATTGGTGGAGGCAGGAACATTACAGTCTACAGTAACAAATTCTGCAAGATTGCTTAAAACTGAGTTTAGGGAACTCATGTTGTTAATCTGAAGTTAAAATCATATGAAGTGTAGTTTTCAGTTTGTTTTGGTTGCTTGGGGAGAGATGCCAGCTGGAAAATAAAGAATGCACTGAATGAGCAGTAATTCATTGGAAGGAAATGGCTTGCTGTTGGGCCAGAATGATCAAAAAGCCTCAGTGTGGAGATAGGTTATTTTTGTTGGTGTTTGTTGCTTGTAAGAATAATGCCAGGATAGCAATGTGACCAGTGCTGCTCCACAAGGATCAGTGTTGGGATCTCTGTTGTTTGTAATATATATGAATGATTTGGATGAAAATATAGGTTGTTTGATTGGTAAGTTTGCAGACAACACAAACATTGATGAGGTTATGGATAGTGAGATAGGTTATCAAAGGATACAGCAGGATATAGATCAGTTGGTAAGTTGGGGAGATGAGTTCAATCCAGACAAGTGTGAGGTGATGCACATTGGGAAGTCAAATGGAAGAAATAAGTATACAGTTAATGACAGGACCCTTACGAGCATTGATATACAATGCTCCTTGAAAGTGTGAACACAATTGGTTAAAGAAGGGGTACAGCATGCTTGTCTTCATCGATTGGGAGTTATGTTGCAACTGTATAAGAGTTTAAGTTCGGCCAAATTTGAAGAATTGTGTGCAGTTCTGGTCTCTGCATTCTAGAAAGGATATGGAGGCTTTGGGTAGGGTGCAAAAGATGTTTATCAGAATGTAGCCTGGATTGGAGTGTATGAACTATAACAAGAGGGTGGACAAACTTGAGTTGTTTTCATTAGAACATCGGAGGCAGAGGGGCGACCTGATAGATGTTTATAAAATTATGAATGGCATGGACAGGGTGGAAAGTCATTGTCTTTTCACAAGGGCGGAAATGTTAAATAATTAGGGCATAGGTTTAAAGAAGACTTGTGAGGTAGGTTTCTAATGTGGAGAGTGGTAAGTGACTCTATGACTGGAATACGCTGATAAAGAGATGATAGAAGCAGATACTATAGAAATATTTAAGAGACATTTAGACAGAACTTGAACAGGCAGGGAATAGAGGGTACAGACCACATACAGATATGGTTTGTTTAGAAATGTAGCTTTTGTCAGTGCTGTCTTGGTGGGCTGAAGGACCTGTTCCTGTACTGTACTATTGTGTGTTCTATGATAGAAGGAATAATGTGAGTTCAAGCCTTTTTTGGTGTTCGTAATGAAATCTATCCAACATTTATTGATTAGTTTAATACAGATTGATTTTCTTGTTTAACAGAAGTTTTATTTTTCATATAAAAGGTATACTTGTGGATTTCAGTGAATGTGATCAGTCACTGACCTTCATGGTTTAAAAGCTATAACCAAGTTAATGACAATCAAGCCAAGTGTCACTCTGACATGTCCAATATGAACACCACCTGGGATCATCACATTAAGCGTATTTAAACAATCTGATCTACCTTCAGGTCTCCCACCATCCAGTGCCTCTGACCCTTTGACTGCCAGAGCTGGTTTCCAGCTCACAACCTGACTTATATCCAACATGACATCTCACTGTCTGATTCTCCAAGGAACCCACCAGCATCATATTAATTCATTGGTAATCCCAGTAGTCAGCTGGCAATTGCCAATTGCCATTGATGACACCTTGAGATTGGCAAGGTCAGATTTGAACAGGCTGTGCACTTCCCTCTATGCCATCCTTACCCTGGTAATAAAAAGACCACAAGTAGAATTCAGGATTCCTTCAGCAAGGTATAATATAGACGCTTAGACGATCTCAAGCAATATTCTGTATATTCTTATAACCAAATAAACACATACAGTATGTTAAACAGCATTCTTCTGTATGCAATATTCTTCATAATATTATCAGGAGAAAGTACAACAAGTGAATTCATGTTGTTTCCCATTGGCAGTATTTATCATTCCTACTAATTCTGTCACCAGACCCACAACATTAACTCTGATTTCTCTTCACAGATGCTGCCAGACCTGCTGGGTTTTTCCACCAAATTCTATTTTTGTTTCTGCTCAGTTTAATCTATTAGTTTCTGTAGGATCAAGTTCAAGTAATAATTCAATAATATATAACCTTCACAGCACCAGGGACCAGGTTCGATTCCAGCCTCAGGTAACTCTCGGTTGGAGTTTGCATGGGTTTCTACCAGGTACTCTGGTTTCCTCCCACAGTCCAAAGATATGCAGATTAGATGGATTGGCCGGGCTGAAATTGCTCCGCAGTTTCTAAGAATGCGCAAGTTAGGTGGGTTAGCCATGGTAAATGTGGGGTTACAGGGATAGAGTTGGTGGAGTGGGTCTGGATAGGATGCTCTTTGGTGGGGAGGTGCAGACTTGATGGGTCAAACAGCCTCTTTTTACACTGTAAGGATTTTATGATTATGTATGATATTATCTGTTTATCACCCTTAACTGGGTTTGCCTAAGCCATTTCTTCGAACACCATCTGCTAAAATTTTTGGAAGTTGATTTACTTCACTCTAATCAAAAGACCCAGTCATATCCATCTTTTTGGCTTGGTAAATATAGATATAATTATGATGTAAATATAGATGTAATTAGATGGTCTGTGCCTGACATCTTCATTAATTATACATCCCTGAATTTTATGTTCAATATGCATCCTAACAATTGACCCAAAAGTGTTTATTTTAGTAGCGCTGTAATGCTTTTACCATACTGTTAATATTCCAAACAGAAAATTAGTTTAGGTCTGGAATATCTTCAAAAATTGTAAATTCATCTCGTCTTCATCTTCAACTTCAATGACATCTGAAATGCCCTCAGGCTTTTCCAAATCACATAATTATTCCTATCGCTATATTTACATTGTTTGTTGTTTTTTCCGAGGTAATTAAAGTTTAGAACTGCCTGTAGCTCTTTTTTTCTCCACGTTGAAATGTACTCATGACCAGATGTTTTTTCCCCAATTTTAAGGTTTTTCTTTTTAATTCTCCTGCATCCAGAGGTTATCTGAAACCAACCTCTGGGAAAAAAATGAAAGTATGCTATATATTGCTGCACCTATCTTGGAGAATGGGTAATACAGTCCACCAGGTTATCACCCAAATGGTAAAGGTGAAAATTATTCCACATCAAATTTTCATTAGTATGTTCAACAAAAAAGTGCCTCAGGAAAACATGTTTTCTTTATCGCACTGAATACCAAAGAATGAAGACAGGATGTTGCACTCCACTCCCACCCAACTCCTTGAGGTACTTGGGAAACAACTACCATCACTGATTGGTGGCAGAAAATAACTTGTTTAATATTTAATGGCCAATGTTTTTCTTTCTGGCATTTAGATGTTTGAATGACATTAAATATTTTTACTGGGCATTACCCAGACAAGATACTAGCATTGCAGATATTCTAGGTCAAATGGCTCCTATCAATGTGCAAAAATACAAATTGAAAAAAAAGCTTCAATTTTACATTTTTAACCATACTATAACTGGACTGAGACTCATCCATGCCAAACAGCATTGCTTGAAACGAATCCCTTATTCACTGAGAGGTTCATTGAGAGGTTCAGTACACATCTTAGTACTGCAGCCAGAAAGATTTGAGAGACTAATTATATTCGTGATATTGATATTGTGCCAGCATTCGTATAAATAGTCTTACATAGGCATGTGAACTTCTTCTTCAAATCATAGAGATAGCAGGCAGTCCAGCTGCCGAAGGCTCCTCAAATAACTGTTTTCACTTGTGGAAAACAATACTGCAGCTGCCAATATTTAACTTGACAGTGATAATCTTCTGACTTCAAGCACCCAATGTGAATCCTGTCCTGTCATGAGCACGTATTGAAAGTCAGGTCCAAGAACACAGGGAGTGCTGCGTAAATGGAATGAGCTGCCAGAGGAAGTCCTTCCTTAAATTACAGCATTTAAAAGGCATCTGAATGGGTATATGAATAGGAAGGGTTCGGGGGGATATTGACTGGCAAATGGGACGAGATTGATTTAGGATATCTTGTCAGTATGATGGATTTGGACTGAAGGGTCTGTTTCCAAACATTTCTATGGCTCAATGACTAATTCAGAAATCTTGATGTTTAGGAGGAGATTACCCTATTAGAATTTTTAGAATTCCATTTGAACAACCAGAAGCCAACAAAATTGACAGTCTAATCAGGGCTGGGAGGGAATACCAGGTCACAACCTTTCTGGGCATAATATCAGAAGTCATGTTAAATCAAAGTTCCTTCCAATTGCATAGATTTCTCGACTGGCAGAATGAACTAAAATGGAGTACAAGTGTTTTTTTTAGTGTAATAAGTTCTTGTATTTTCATGTATTTTGAGCAGTAACTCTTAATTTTTTTCCCCTTTCGACACTTTGCAATCTCCTTTTGCTAACTTACAGATGCTCTGCCACACCATGCATCCTTCACTTGTAATGCAACCATGGGCCACTGTCAGAATTTCACTGCCGCTGCCACAATGGCTTGAACCCACCTTCAACATCCAAAACCAAAGCCTTGCTGACTACTCCCTGTCCCTTCACCTTGGACAGTTACAAAGAACTATCCCAATGCTGGTGTCATCATCCCTATAGCGGCAGAGTGCAACTTCAATCCTATTCCACCTCTGTACAATTTTGAAAGCCCAGTCAGGACTCTTAACTTCCTCAGGATGCAGGGGATTCTGGTGCAAACAACACCAGAACATCAAGAGCCAGAACACAGTGATCAAGAGGGAGATAAAAGAGCAGTAGCTGTGCAGACAGTGATAACTGAATAAGAGCAGCAGAGAACATAAAAGATTTGACAGCAGTAAGACTCAGGACAGGGTGACATCAATAGACATTTGCATGGGTTCAGAGTCCATTGACCTTATTCAAAGAAAAATCTTCGGACAATGTCAAAAGTAAGTGGTTGGTGATTGAGGGTTTTTCCTTTTCCCTTTCTTGTCTCTAAGTTGACAAACTAAAAAAAAGTCAATGGGTAACTGTAATTGAAAGTGCGTGGGTAAGAGTATAAGAACGGAAAAGTTAGAGGTGATAATTTATTTGCCAGTAGCTAAATCTAGTATGAGGGAAATATAAAGATTGCAATAGTTTATCAGTTAAACTGTTTTATATAACGACAAATAACGGTTGATTAATGTTATCTAAATTTGCATAAAGAGATAACCTCTGTCAGAAGAATAAAACATGGAATCAGTTTTGGTGACGAAAAGGAAGGAAGTCATTGGTAGAAGTAGTCTATAGCTTCTCTAACACTATCTGCAGTCTAGGACAGGATATTAATTAAGAAATAATGTGGGCTTTTAGGAAAAGGTTTGCAGTATTTAAAGAAAATATTGGTCTTCATGTATATATGATGAAGCAACTTGGTAAAGTGACTCTGCCAGATGAGTTCATAAAGGGAAATCAGAAATGTTTCTTAAAACAGTAGGTTATAGAACCGACTAGGGAGTAGGCAATATTACATCTAGTAATGTGTGATGTGTCAGAATTAATTAAAGAGCTCATTGTAAAGGAATCTACAGGTAGGATAGAATGCCACATTCAGTTTGAGAGTGAGAAATATGAGTTTAAGACTGGTATCTTAAACTTAAATAAAGTCAATTAGCAGAGAAAGAAACCACCAGGTCCTGATAAACTGCATGTCAAAGTACTTAAGGAGCTGACCCTAGAAATAGTGACTGAATTGTTAGTAACCTTTCCAGATTCTATAGAATCTGCAATAGTTTCAATGGATTGGAAGGTAGTTAATGACCTTCCTGTTTTCTATGGATTGGAGGATACTTAATGACCTCACTATTTAAATAAGGAGGGAGAGAGATAGCAGGGAATTATAGACCGGTTAGCCTGATATTGGTAGTGGGGATAATTCTAAAATCATAGATCATAGAATCCCTACAGTGTCAAAACAGACTCTTCAGCCCAACAAGTCCACATGGACCCTTTGAAGAGTAACCCACCCAGACCCATTCCCCTACCCTATTACTCTACATTTACCCTTGACTAATGCACCTAACCTACACATCGCTGAACACTACAAGCAATTTAGCATGGCCAATTCACCTAACCTGGACATTTTTGGACTATGGGAGGAAACCAGAGCACCTAGAGGAAACCCACGCAGACATGGGGAAAACGTGCAAACTCCACACAGTCACCCGAGGCTGGAATCAAACACAAGTCCCTAGTACTGTGAGGCAGTAGTGATAACCACTGAGCCACTGTGCTACCCCAATGGATGGGGAAAACTTTAGAAACTAGTAAAGAATTGTTTTGAAATAGAGGATAAAATGTGAAAATGAGCGAAAACAAACAGGACATGTAAAAACAGAGAGTAGATGGTTCTACATGTATATGAAAAGGAAAAGAATAGATAAAATAAGTGTGTGTCACTTTCAAGGTTAAGTTTACCAAATTACTGGGGAACAAGGAAATGGCAGAGACATTGAACAAAAATTTTGTATTTGTCTTCACAGTAGAAGATACAAGAAGTCCCTTGTATGATAAAAATTTAAGACATAAAAGGAAGGAAAAGTTTTAAAACTGGCACAGTCACTGGAGAAAAAATATTAGGCAAACAAATTGAACAAAAGTCTAATTAAATCACTGAATATGCATCTAGCAACTTACATGATGTGGCTGCAGAAATAATTAATGTATTGGTTGTAATCTTTCAAAGTTAACTGGACCCTGAAAGGTTCCAATGGATTCAAAAACTCTAAATGTAACATCACTATTCAAGAAAAGGAGACAGCAGGAAACAATATATGTTAACCTAACATTGGTCATTCAGAAAATTCTGGAAACCACAATTAAAGTAATGGTAGCAAGACATTTAGAAAATCATAACACAATCAGAGTTAACAGGATTTTGCAAAAGGAAAATGATGTTTGAAAAGTGTTTTAGAACATAGAATCTCTACAGTGTGAAAACAGATCCTTCAACCCAGCAAGTCCACACAAGAGTAACCCACCTAGACTTATTCCCTTATTTCTCTACCTTTCCCCTAACTAATGCACCTAACCCTACAGGCAACTTAGCATGGCCAATCCATCTAACCTGCACATCTTTGGATTGTGAGAGGAAACCGGAGCACTCAGAGGAAACCCATGCAGAAACGGGGAGAACATGCAAACTCCACACAGACAGTTTCCTGAGGCTAGAATTGAACCCAGATCCCTGGCGCTCAGTGCTAACCACTGAGATCATTCTCAGCTTGGTAAACTGTAATTTGTTGAGTCATATAGGAATCAGTGCTGACGCCTAAACTATTTGATGTCTACTTTAATGTTTATGGATGAAGAGACTGACTGCTTTGCAGCTAACCTTTTAAATGAGATACAAATAAGAAAGAAAGCAGGTTGTGAGGAGGATACAAAGAGTCTGCAAAGGGTGAGTTCATCAACAGTTGATCGATTATAACGTGATTGAAAGGAGTCTCCTTTTCAAGCCCTCATCTTGCCGGGGTGTGGTGACTCTCAGGTTAAACCACCACCAGTAATCACTCTCTGATGAGAAAGCAGTTCTGTGGTGCGATGGCAACTTTACCTTCTGTTTGCTCTGGAAGCAGCACTGTGAAGGTTCATTGAATTAATTGCTAAGATGATCGAGTTTTATTCAAGGAAAGGTTGAGCAGGTTGTTACTATACTCATTGCAGTTTTGAAGAATGGGAAATGATCTTTTCTCAAGCATATAAGACTCAGCAGGTTTTGACAGGGTGGGTGCTGAGAGAAGGTTTCCCCTTGTAGGGAAGCCCACATAACAAAAAGGGGGTCTTCAACTTAAGACTGAGATCAGTCATCTTTTTTTCTTAGGAGATTATTAATTTTGGAGATCTCCTCCTCAAAGCAGCAGAGATTGGAGCATTAAATATATCTGAGACTGAATTTGGTCATTTTTTGATTGACATTAAGGGTTATGGCAGGTAGGGAGGCAGTAAAGTGAAGTTAAAGCCATGACCCAAGTAGCCATGCTCATACTAAATGGAGGAGGAAGCTTCAGGGACCAAATGATTTATATCTGTTTCTATTACTTATGATGTCATGTTCTTATTGTTGAGAAGGAAACATGAAAGTAGCTCTCCTGAATGACTTATCAGTGTCTCCTTGCCTCCAGACATGCATTGCAAATTTTCAAAGTGTAGTTCAGAGATAGGAAAAAAGCTCAACTCCAATTAACATCTGTTAAACTCTTTGAAGAGTTTGAACAAGCTGGGTAGTGTCAGAAGGTGATTTCCAAATTATAGTTCAGCAAAGATCCAGCAACACATTTCCATCTCTGATCTCCAGCATCTGCAGACCTCACTTTCTCCTTATAGTTCAGCAAACCCAAATAGTTTGGTCTACTTTTGTCCACAGATGTCAGACAATAGGTAGACATTCCTGATGAAGGGCTTATGCCTGAAACGTTGATTCCCCTGCTGCTTGGATGCTGTCTGACCTGCTGTGCTTTTCCAGCACCACACTCTCGACTCTGATCTCCAGCATCTGCAGTCCTCACTTTTTCCTAGATAATAGGTAGCCATCAGGTTATGGTAATAATGAAGACATATTTTTGACATAAAGACTTATTGTCAGGTATAATACTTTATCATTTGCTCATTTAGCAACAGTTTGACACTTGAAGCAATTGAACCTCCAATAGCCTACATCCTTTACTTTACAAAGTGTGACAAGCCCAATCATGGCTGCTGTCTGCCTTTAAGGATTGAAAGCAGCAGTCAGTTCCCATCTTCTGGATGTATTCAGCCTCACTATTTGGTTGCTCAGCTCATTCTCATTTCAATTAAATGATTTGCATTAGAAGGTAGCATCACATTTGTAACACAGACATTGTATAGGGTTGGAACCTGGAAATCATGTCTTTGAGCTTTTGACATCAATTTGAAAATCAAACTCCTTTCTCATCCCACGTTTGCCCTATTTCCAGGCCTCAGCTTATCCTCCAGCCATGCTACTAACACAAACTTGCTATTATTGCCTTATACAAGTAGTCCCTCACATTCCACTTTAGCTTGTGGTTCCCTTATACACAACCCTAACTCAGTCCACCATCCAACAACTTCACATGCATTTGCTTTTGTTCATCTGATTAGTTTGGCAAACCTTACAATGAATAATTTCATCAAAAGAGTGTAAAATCCAATTTTCCATTGGGGAAACAGATTATCTTTGCTACCCAGAAGATCTCCAGTCAAAACTTTCAACATAAGTGCAATGATATGGAAGTTGTTAAAAAAGTACATTATGGATGGTATACCGTTGTTTATCTGATATACATCGATCCATAAAAACCATATCAATATAGAACTGGTTATTTATTGAGATTACATAAGAACGATAATATGAGAGTCATCACACAGAGTGATGATAAACAGATTCTAAAAGTGAGGGATTTTGCTGAGAGTGGGAATTCAGTGCAGATGGTGATGTGGGTGTCATTGGCTAGGCCAGCAGTTACTTCCAATCCTGAATTGCCCTGTGGAAGGTGGTGGTGAGTTTCCTTCTTGAACAGTTCTTGTCTCATGTGTAGGTATATCCAGTGTTGTTGGGAAGAGAGTTCCAGCATTTCAACCTAGTAACTGTGATGGAATGATGATATATTCCCAAGTCAGAATGGTGTGTACCATGTAGCAGGTGGTGTTTCATAGTCACCCTTGTCATTTCAGTTGATAGCGGTGACAGGTTTGGAAGGTGCAGTCGAAAGATTATTGGCAATTGCTGCAGTGCATCATGTAAATAATACATGCATCGCCCACTTTGTGTCACTCGTGAGGGGAGTAAATGTTGAAGGCGTGTCAATAAGTGAAATGTTTTATCTTGGGATGGTGTCAAGTATAATGAGTGTTGTGGAAGTTGTATCCACCCATGCAAGTGCAGAGGATTCTATTATACTCCTCATTTACAATCCCTACAGTGTGGAAACAGGTTATTCAGCCCATCAAGTCAGCACTGCCAACCCAGACTCTCCCCTTTGGCCTATCCATATAACCCTACATTTCCCATGGCTCATCCACCTGGTCTACACATCTCTGGACACCAACAACAATTTAACATGACCAATTCACCTATCCTGCACACCTTTGAACTGGAAACCAGAGCACCCAGATAAAACCCACGCAGTAACAGGGAAATGTGCAGACTCGCCACAGACAGTTGCCTAAGGCTGGAATGGAACCCAGGACCCTGGCACTGTGAGGCACCAGTACTAACCATTCAGCCTTGTAGACAATGGTGAGGCACTGGAGTGACAGGACGTCTGTTGCACATCACAGAATTTCTAGCCTCTAAACTGTCCTTTTTAATCACAATACTTTCATTCCCAAATCAGTTTAGTTTCTGGTCAATAGTGAAACCATGAAGTTGAAAGTGGTGGATTTGGTTATAGTAATGTCAATGGGCAATGGTTAAATTCTCTTTTGATGGAAATAGCTATTGCCTAGCAGTTGCGTGGCATGCAATTTGTTTACCACTTCTCAATCCAAGCCTGAATGTTGTCTAGGTCTTGCTACAATTGGACAATGACTACATCATTATCTGTGGAGTTGTGAACATTATGCAAACTCCAATGAACATAGCTATGAAGCAGCTGAAAGTGGTTGGGTCTGGGACACTTCTGCAGAAAAATGCTTGGCAGAGATGATTGACTTCCAATAAATATAATTATTTTCCATTTGGTATGAGTTCACCCACTGGAACGTGTTCCCCTCTTTCCTGTTGACTCCAGTTTTTCTAGGGCTACTTGATGCCACACTTGATTAAATATAATCTTTATGTCATGGGCAATCACTCTCAACTCACCTCTGTGTTCAACTATTTTTTCCATGTTTGAAGTACAGCTGTAATGAGGTTAGGAGCAAAATGGTCCTGACAGAATAGAAACTCAATGTCAATGAGCAGGTTATTCCTTTGATAGCATTGCTGATGGGTCCTTTCATCACTTTGCTATTAATGGAGAGTAGACTGATAGAGCAGTAATAGACTTTACCCTCCTACCCATTCATTCAACCACACAACCATTAACTCATATTCATTTACTAACATAGAAAGACTTCACTTTAAACTTATAATATAGCAGTTAATGCTGTATAAGTGAACTTATCCCATCTTCCCCAACGCTGGTTTACTCTGACAGAATTGCCCAAGGGATGCTACATTTTGCATTTCTGTGCAACTTGGGTTCGGAAGACCCTGGCAGAAATATATAGCAGAAATATAGTCCACGGTATTATCAATCAAAGCAGCATTCCAACAAACCTTGCCTCTGTGATTGAAATCCAGCCTTAACTTGACTCTTTTCATGTTTGACCAATACAGTAACTGCTCAAATGTAGAAAGCTATATTTTACACAAGGTTAAATAAGATGGAAGTGCATGCAGTGTACTGCATCTGGGAGTTTGTGGTGTGCACTAGAATCCTAGACTAGATTAGATTAGTTTCCCTACAGTATGGAAACAGGCCCTTCAGCCCAACAAGTCCACACCGACCCTCCGAAGAGTAACCCACCCAGACCCATTCCCCTACATTTACCCCTGATTAATGCACCTGACACTATGGGCAATTTAGCATGGCCAGTTCATCTATCCTGCACATCTTTGGATTGTGGAAGGAAACCGGAGCACCCGGAGGAAACCCGCAGACATGGAAAGAACGTGCAAACTCCACACAGACAGCGGGAATTGAACCCGGGTCCCTGGCAATGTGAGGCAGCAGTGCTAACCACTGAACCACCGTGCCACCCCAACGAACACATATAATCAAAACATTTTAGGTTTAAAGTGGTGCAGGTCTGGTTAATGGTCATGGACAGGGGAGCGTGTCTATATCGGGAAGTTAAAGTGATCCAGGGCACTAAACAAGGAGTCTCAATGCTTGCCCTTATCCAGCAAACACAAGACCTTGCAGCCTGTGTGAATGAGGGAAAGGTCTGCAGTGCACAGTGAAGTATACTACTGTGTCTAACTGCAAAGGATGTGCAGCCTCCCCAGTGTTAGGTTTCAGGACATCTCAGCTGGAAAATAATTGAGGGTGTGAGGGTCAGAATCCAGTATTGCTTCTGTTGGGAAAAGCTCGACTTAAACTAATCTAGTTCCACTGTCCTGGCAAATTGAATAATCCAAACAGTAAGAAAAGGCTGGAATTTAAAAAGGTTTTGAGAAGGATTCAAGTGAAGGAAAATGCATAAACCAATTGAGAAAATCCAAAGTCATAGAACAATGTAGCAATTTAATTAAAGATGAACAGCATTTGGCAGGAAGAAACAACGAGTTAACATCAACAGTATCTCAGTGGATAAAGTCAAATGTGGAAAAATGCTAATAATTTAAAATCATAAAGGTGATTTATCTAAATATATAGAGCATCAGTAACAGCCGTAGATAAATTAAAAGCACAAATGGAGATAAATGGTTGTGATCTAATAGCCACCACTGAAATGTGGTGATACAGTGATCAAGGTTAGAAACTACATATTGAAGGATGCTTGTAATTCTTAAAAAGACAGAGAAATGGAAAAGGGTTTGGGAGTTGGGTTTTGGGAGTCAGTCAAATGATTGTAAATGATGATGTAATGACATCAGTGAGGAAGGATTTCTTGGAAGAGTGTGAAATAAAACCATTATATGTGGAGATCAACAATAAAAAGGGGACAGAAATGTTTATAGACTCTCTAATGGCAGCTATACTGCTGGACAAAGTATTAATTAAGTAAAACAGAAAATTCTATCAACGTTAATGCAATATTTTTGGGGATTTAAATTTTTCCAGAGACAGGACAAATGAAATTGACAAAAATAGATTTGAGGATGTATTCGTGGAATATTATTTTAATTAATTTCCTCAAACAGTACATTTTAGAACCAGCCATGAAAGAAATTGTTTGAGCTCTTAACTTCTGCAATGAAGCAGAATTAATTAGAAATCTTATAGCAAGGTATCTTCTGGGAAAGAGTGACCATAACATCATAGGCTTTCAAGTGGAATTTCGCTGATATATATGTGAGCCTGAAACTGTAGTATCAAACTTAAGCAAGTGAACTTCATGAGAAGGATGAACCAGTTGGCTAAGGCAGATTGGAAAATTAGTTTAAATGGCATAATGGTGGATGGGCAATGGTGAAAATTGAAAGAAATATTTCAAAAGAAAGAGAGAAGATTTGATGAAGGTATTCAAAATCAAGAAGGATACAGCCAGAGCAAATAGCGAGAAGGTGTTCTCATTGGTGGAAGTGTCAAGAGCCAGAGAACAGCCTATTATAGTGATTTGTAAAAAAAATGCAATGACAACTTCCAATAAACACTTTTCATACAATGAATCATTAGGATCTACAATGAAAAGTCTAAGACTGTGATCAAGGCAGAGTTGATAATTTTCAAAAGGAAAGTGGATATGTATCTGAAGACAAAATATGTACAGAGTTACAAGCTGAAGGAAGAGAAGAGGGACTGGAGAATTTATCTTGCAGAGAGCTAGCACAGACACAATGGGTCAAATGGCCTGCTTCTGTGCTGCATTCCATGAATCTGTGATCTTATCATTGTTTGTTCCTTTCAAAAAGCTAGCTCCACAACAAGAATGATTTATTCATGGTTAACAAAGGAAAGTCAAATCTAATATAAGATTCAAACAGAAAGCTTATGATGTTGCCAAGAAGAGTTATAAAGCTGTGGAATGGGAATGATTCATTTACCAGCAAAAAATGATTTGAAAATGATAAAGGAAACAATAATAGATCATCAGAGTAACCTGGCAAAACATCTAACAAAAAAAGATTGTAAGAAAGTTATGTTAAAAAAAAGAAAAATGAACATGGTTTCCTTGGAAGTTGAAGAAAAATAAATTATAATAGGGAACACAAAAGTGGCAAAAGCTAAGCAAATGTATTGGGCAGAATATAGTGGCGTGGAGATTGGTGGTTTAGGGACAGAGTTGTTTATGAGCCCTTCAAGATAGCTAACTGGGAAAGATTATATGCAAATGCTGCACAAATTCCTTGAAATTGTCTAATTTGTGAATGTTTATCAACACATGTCAACTAGTGTCAATCTGTCAAGGAATATTAACAAAGCCAAGGGTGTCTAGAAGTCTCAAAATGTGGGTGTTGCCATTGATCAGAGGTTGAACTGGGCCAGCAAGTGAACATTGGCTACACATTTAAGTCAAAGGCTTGGAATTCTACGGTAACAAATTCACCTCCTAACCCTTCAAAGCCAGTGGATCATTAAAAGGCACAAGTCAAGAGTATCATAAAATATTGCTGAAAATGTGTTGCTGGGAAAGCACAGCAGATCAGGCAGCATCCAAGGAACAGGAGAATCGACATTTCAACATAAGCCCTTCCTCAGGAATCCCGCAGGCTTATGCCCGAAACGTCGATTCTCCTGTTCCTTGGATGCTGCCTGACCTGCTGCACTTTTCCAGCAACACATTTTCAGCTCTGATCTCCAGCATCTGCAGCCCTCACTTTCTACTATGAGAAAATATTCTCCATTTCACTAGAATAATGCAGTTCCAAGCGCGCTTAAGAGTTTAGACACCATCCAAGAAAAGTAGCTTGCTTGATTGGCACCCCAGCTAACACTTTCAATATTTCCTACCTTCACCACTGACACACAGTGCAGCAGTGTTGGTTATCTATGAGAATGTCTACAACAACTCACCAAGACTCCTCAGTAACACCTTCTAAATCTGTGACCTCTCCCACCTAGAAGAACAATGGCAACCAATGCACAGAAACACCACCTGCGGATTTCCTCCAAGCCACACACTCTGTCCTGACTTGGAAATGTATTGTTGTTCCTTTATTGCCACTGAATCAAAAGCCTGGAACTCCATCCTTAACAGCACCACAGTTGTTCCAAAACCACATGGACTGCAGCAGTTCACAAAGGCATCTCATCAACGCCTTGACAAGACAATTCATGATGGTCACAAATGCTGACCTCGCCAATAAATTTCATATCCTGTGAATGAAAAAAAATTATGAATTCTTCCCAATTCTGCCCAATATGAAAGGTCTATTTCAGTAACAGGAGAAAGTGAGGACTGCAGATGCTGGAGATCAGAGCTGAAAATGTGTTGCTGGAAAAGCACAGCAGGTCAGGCAGCATCCAAGGAAAAGGAGAATCGACGTTTCGGGCATAAGCCCTTCTTCAGGAATTCCTGAGGAAATAATGGAGAGCAAGAATTAGATGAGAGTGAAGAACTTAAAAAGTGATTTTTATGTTGAATGGTTGGATATGGGTAAGGTTAGAATTTACTGTTTATTCCTTACCTGTGAGAAGATGTTGATGTGCTACATAAATAAAGCATTTGGGCAACATCCTAGCGCCTATTTTGCAAGTGCTGCTATAAGTAAGGGCTGAGGCAGATGCGGGCAGGCTTCTGACTGAGCTAGAGGAGACTGCCGATGGCCATGAAGGAAATTCAAGACCTTGGTGAGTCTGACTTCATTCTGAATTATCTCAGCATGGTGCCATGCTCCCTGATGCCACTCCATTCCCAAGCAGAGGCACCTCAGCAATCCCAGAGATCTGGTGCAGGAGTGATTGCTGGGCTGCAGTGAGAGCTTTCATGCTCCTTTGAGGATTGAGATCTACGGCCTTGCATGGCAACAAGATTGGACATGAGCTGTTCTCTCTGTGTTGCAATATGGAACCCAGGACAAAGGCCAGCAGATACTCCATCACTGCTTTGGCTGAAGGTGCTCTCTTGGAGGTGGCCAATATTTTAAAATATTTCTTCAAAACATTATGGGCCAAAGCAGAAGTTAATATTTCTCCAAAGGCTTACTACTTATAAAGAGAGATGTAAGCCAGCTAGTAATTTAGCTGGGAAAAAAAGAACAGATGTTTATCCAATTTCATCCTTCAAACTGCATAATATAGAAAGTGAATATGGTTCAGCCAGAAAATAGCTTTAAGAGATAAAATGAACAACTTTTTATATATTTTCTTATTTACCTGTTATGACACACATCTGGAGCGGGTAGGACCTGAACCTGGACCACCTGGCTCAAAGGTAGGGAGACTCCACTGCAACACAATAGCCCTTTACTCCAAGCCATTTTATAAAGTGCCTTTTAATGGGGCTGATTCTTCCACAGTTTCTATAGACCCAGTAACCTGGGGACTCTGAGTCTGTACTATTCTGGAGCAATACCATTGGGGCATTTGCTCCAGTGGTGGCCTCCTCATGGAATAGTGAAGGTGGAGTCGAATAATTCAATACAGCCAGAGTACCTCTGATGCTGCAGGTCCAGTCAGTGAACTGGTAGCTATGTAACCTCAGCTGCCACATTGGGAAAGTTAGATGGTGCCGAGGTAGACCAGGGACTATAAGGGCACCGTAACATGAAGGTATCTTCTGAGGCAAAAATTCAAAAGGCAATATCAGAGAGCTCAAGGCATGAGGCCCCTTGGAGAGATATTGCTCTGATGGAGACATTGGGTCACGACACTTATAAGTGCGTTCTTTCCTGCTGTAGTCCTGTCATTCAGGCTCAGTAAGCCCCATTATACCACAAGATGCCACTACCATGAAACAGGCAAGGGGCAAAAAATGCTGCAAGATGGCTCCAATTGGAGTAACTAAGTTATCTGTCTCTGTCCTAATGTAGCTTCTCACTGTTTTCCCAAGCCTCCCGTCCCCATGCTTGCCATTACACATGAAGAAAATTCAACCCTTTATAAATGACAAGTGTGAGATTGCTATGATTGCTATTCCCAGTTTGTGAGTTCGAAATTGATAGCAGGAACTTGGTTCATCGAAGTGTTTGAAAGTTGCAAAGTTGAATTACAAACATTACTCGTGCCAACTGCTTAAGCACAGAGGATGAGTTAACTTTTAAAAAGAATTCCCTTGTTAAAAACTAACATAGGAGAAAGTGAGGACTCCAGATACTGGAGATCAGAGTTAGAGTGTGTTATAGAGTATCTTTTTTGACCGATTCATATTGTTTAATCTCACACAGTTTGCATATTTATAAGATATTTAAACTCTTTCTAATCAAAGCATAAATTTCCTTTACATTTTTGCAACTGAAGGGCCCAAGTAAATAAACAACAAACATAATTGTTCAAACATTTAAATTCTATTCCCAAAGGGTTCAGCTCAAACATCAGTTTGAGTTCACATGAGAACATTAGAGCCTTCCAAAAGCAATAGCGTTAGGACTGCATCTGTGCCACGTATCTGGCTGGGCTTTGGGATCAAAGGTCAGGTATGTTCCTGGGCCACTTGAACCAATGGAAAAGACTGACTTGTGAAGCCAATATCTAGTCCAACAATGCAGCAGCTCACAAAACATGCTGCTCACTTCTTTTAATCATCTATTGAGAACTAAGATTCACAAATGGCAACTTATGTAAGTGGCTGGTTTTAAAGATATCTCCAGTTTTTGGCCAGTTGGCTTTGAGTTGTTGTTCCTGGATCATTTTTCTGCCTAAGCTTACAGGACACCATTACATAATCCTGGGAGGGTGGTGATTCATATATCATCAAAATGCACCAGATGCAGGCAGCAGTGCAACTTCATGCTGTTTGCAGGCTGATTGGGGCTTGAGGTGAACATTAAACATGAGGGCAAGTGGCTCCGTTTCCCAGCCGGGTGTGTGCAAGACTAGCCAGTGCTAGTTAAAGGAAGCCATCCTGTTTTAAAAGGGAGGTGGACTCTCGTTGCTGCAAGTGCTGGAACTCATTGTGGAAGTGTGTGTGAACAGGAAGAACACTGAATGATGTCATAAAACAACAAACTATGGGTGTTGGAGATCTGAAACAAAAACAGACATTGCTGGGGAAACTCAGCAGGTCTGACACCACCTGTGGAAAGAATACAGAGTTAATGTTTCGAGTGCCAGTGAACAGTGTAACGTGGCAGGGGGGGGGGTTGCTTGCCCATTCTCTGATGCTATACTGGATGCCTTCGTGAAGGAGAGGGCCTCTGGACAGACTCGATGAGGGCAGTGGGACCAGATAGTCATGGCAGTCAATGTAAGATGCCAAAGCCCAAAAGCTCTGTATGAACTGGCATAAACCATTGAATGAGCTCATTCAAGTGGTCAAGGTCAGAGAGCATATCTTCAAACTATCAACTGCAACACAAGTCTCAGAAAGTGCAACAGTCCACAGGGGGTTATATTAATTCGTTTTTAAATGTTTGATTTTATTCTCTATAAATAGGATCCACAGTACTTTGTTTTTATCTGTTTTGTGTGGTTGCTCTTTGTAATTTAACCCTTGGAGTCTTGCTATAATTTTGCTTGACTTCCTCTAAGGCCAGTATACATCCTTCCTAAACTGTGATACCCTGAACTTCTCACTGTATTCCAATTGCTGTCTAACAAGGATCTTATATAGCTTCAGCATGACCTTAACCTTCCTGTCTTCTAATCCACCAGAGATAATGACCAGCAATCTATTTACATTTTTAATTATGTTCTGTCCCTTCCAATGACATTTTAAAAATCAGTGTCATGGACCATTAAGACTCATTGGTCTTTCAGTTTCCATGATATTTCGAGTGAACAAATCAAAGAAACTTCATATAAACAAAACAAAAATCAAAATATGAATGGAAGTTTGTCAATTGTAAATGAAAATATTCTTTCACAGACTGACAATGCGCTCCCACCCCTATGGTGCCCACAACGCCTGTAGCACACCGCTGGATATTACGTGCTCTCCAGGCAGAGACATTCAGGCTGAGACACAACCACAGACGAGAGGCAGATTGCTGGGTGCATTAGCTCCCTGAACAGCCTGCTGCCTGGTACTGTTAATGGCACCTTGACAAAGCCCAGCAGCAAACCTACAAGAATTTCTCTGATCTGTTGCCTTTCTCTGCACTAAGTGCCCAAAGACCGGGAGCTTGAATGCAACCAAAATTAAGTAAAACCTCTTTAAGAAACAAAAGAGGATTCTAATCTAAAACAGATACATAGACAGGATTCACAGACACCTGAAGACTGCAAAAAGTACAGGTGGCCTTAAGTTTGTAAACTTACTTAACTCATGATTACATGGCACTGCTGCCTACAACACTATCCATAGTTTCTGGCTTCATGCAATTTCGATGACACTTTTCTCACCACCTTCGGTCCAAAGTGGATGATCTCCTATTTGCCTGTATTGAAATCTGTTTGTGGCAGTTTTCACTGTCATCTTAATCTATTCATGTAATTTCCTGCTTCCATCTACAGTCCTTCCACTTACCTATCTTAGTGCATCAGTAATCTTGCATATGTCACTCTGTATGCATGTAAGTCACTCACAAAGTCTGTGAATAATTGAAGCCCCAACACATAGGCAATACATTACTAGCCACATCTTGCCAGTTGGAATCACATCCCATTATTTCCACTCCCTATCTCTTCTTTGGCAGCCATCCTACTGGGAACATTACATTGGCAATGTTTCACTTGTAATATTGTTGATTATTAGATCGTGGGTTTCTCAAACTTAATCCTGTCCGCATCATACTCTTCACTCAGGATCACAGGTGGCAATCAAGAACAGCAAATTACATTGATTTTTTATCCTACCTCTTGATGACTTTGGGAATGTGTCACAATACTACTTTTCAAGATGTATTATGAACAATTTTAATGCAGTCATAGTGGCAAATCTAACAATATAGTTTCTGTTTTGTTCCCACATCTGCAGTCTTCCCTATTTTGAAGCCTTGGTAGGCCATCTTTAAAAAATAATTCAAAGCTTTGGGAGGGAAGGTTTAAACTTGGACTAGTAAGATGATAAAATAAAATGTGATGCTTGTCACAGGCATCAGTCAATTAAATCATTGACCTTACAGCAAGGTCAAGTAGAAAGCAATGTGAGACTTACAGCAACCTGAAGAAGATATGGACAGACTTTGGCACCAGTCACACCGTATAAAACAACAAATGTGAGTTAAAAATGGCCTCATCATAAAATTCTGAAATTTATGTAATGCTAGTGAATTTTGGATAAAGAAAGCTCAAAAAGTTGCCAAGAAAGAAAAGAGCCCCATGAAGGTCACCACTGAAGACACATAATCCATAGTGAATAATACCAGTGCTATAATTTAATTAGGATCCCATCTGTCACTTTTTGTTTGATGAGCACTAAATGTCCAATTATCATTTAATATCTACTCTAATCAGTTCTGGCAAATTTCTCAGGCACAGGAAAGCTGACATTAATTGATGGAAACAAGAATGCAGGTGTCGCTGATTGGAGGAGCTGTTTCCACTCTTCGGAGCTCAAATGATCAAAATCCAACTTGAAAAAGGAAATAACTCACAAAGCACAACTCTTAAACTAACTCTTTCATCTAATCAAGCACAATGACAAAGTGTCACATGCAAATTTTATTTGAAATCTCTTTAACCCAAAAAACATGCAAAGTGCTCAGTGATAAATCCAGCTTAAACAACTTTCCTATGTATGGGTTTATTTATGTTTACCAGACATATTGATATTCAGCGTGGAAACTTTGTGCTACAATTCCATGTTAATTTTGCAAAGATGGTATTGAAATAACTCCACAGATGCCGGTATCCCGTCACCAAGTTCCCCCTTTACTTACAGTTGCACAGTACTCGACACTGGTCCACTTTCCTCAGAACCAGGTCTTAAAGTGAACAGATCTGGTCTCCCTGTTATAGGAAGGATATTATTAAGCTGGTAAGAGTTTAGAAGAGATTTGCCAGGATGTTGCTGGGAATGGAGGGTTTGAGTTATAAGGACAGGCTGGACTCGCTGGGACGTTTTTTCACTGGAGTGTACAAGGTTGAGAGGTGACCTTATACAGGTTTATAAAGTCATGAAAGGTATAAATAAGGTGAATGGCAGGTATCACTTTCCTAGGGTGGAGCATTTCAAAACTAAGGGGCATATTTTTATGATGAGAGGAGAAAGATTTATAGAGGTCTTGAGGGGCAATTGTTTTACACAGAGAGTGGTTCATGTGTGGAATGAACTTCCAGAGGAGGTGATGGTTAGGGGTACAGTTACAATGTTTAAAAGATTTTTAGATAAGTACATGAATAATAAATGTTTGGAGGGATATGAGCCAAGTGCAGGCAGGTGGGACTAGTTTAGTTTGGGATAATGGTCAGCATGAACTGGTTGGACTGAAGGGTCTGTTTCCATGCCGTGGAACTCCATAATTCTCACACTCCTGTTTCTATCTGTCAGCCAGGGCTCCCTGATTGGACCAGATTATCAGGCCCAATCTCTAAGAGGTCCACTTGGCTGACCTCATTAAATTTAGATTACATTTAGTTTTTACTGTCACATGTACTCAAGTGCAGAAGTACAGGAATACAGTAAAAAGTGTATCATGTCACCACACATGGCACCATCTTAGGTACCAAGGTACTTAAGTACAAAAGAAATGTATGTACAAAGTAGTAAGAGAAACTGGAATTAAAAGTTTAACCATTACTTCATAGAATAAGTAGAAAAATAAAGAATTGGGCGGCATGGTTGCTCAGTGGTTAGCGCCAGGGATCTGGGTTCGATTCTAGCCTCAGGCGACTGTCTGTGTGGAGTTTGCACATTCTCCCCATGTCTGCGTGGGTTTTCTCCGGGTGCTCCAGTTTCCTCCCACAGTCCAAAGATGTGCAGGTCAGGTGAATTGGCCATGCTGAATTGCCCATTGTGTTAGGTGCATTAGTCAGAGGGAAATGGGTCTGGGTGGGTTACTCCTCAGAGGGTTAGTGTGGACTTGTTGGGCCAAAGGGCCTGTTTCCACATCGTAGGGAATCTAAACTAAAAATACGGTAATAGCTAACATTAAAGTTTTCTGCAGTTTAAACGCAGAAAACAAAGGAATAAGTGACAATCACTACAGGTTTTTTTATGTTGGGTCCTTTAAAGTTGAGGGCTGCCATGATTAAAAAAAATTTTTAAAACCAGTGTTTTAAAAAGATTGCTGCATTTTTTGAAAAGCAAGTAACCTGATATTTATGGCAAACATTGTCTTTGTATAGCTGTTTGAATAAGCAGGGAATTGAAGTGTTGCAGAGGCAAGGAATTCTGTGTACAAATACAGTCAGGTGACAACAAGAAATCGCTTGGTCTATGGACTAGTGACCATTTACTGATGACAAGTGCCTTTTGCTCGCCACAACTGCGTGGTTGGCTGATAGGTAATTAAACAGGTTTTGGATCAGTGGTGCTGGAAGAGCACAGCAGTTCAGGCAGCATCCAACGAGCAGCGAAATCGACGTTTCGGGCAAAGGCCCTTCATCAGGAATAAAGGCAGTGAGCCTGAAGCGTGGAGAGATAAGCTAGGGGAGGGTGGGGGTGGGGAGAATAACCCCGCACTGCCCGGTTCTACCTCCTTCCCAAGATCCACAAGCCTGACCACCCTGGCGACCCATTGTCTCAGCATGCTCCTGCCCCACTGAACTCATCTCTACCTACCTCGACACTGTCCTAACCCCCCTAGTCCAGAAACTCCCCACCTACATTAGAGATACCACCCACGCCCTCCACCTCCTCCAAGACTTCCGTTTCCCCGGCCCCCAACGCCTCATCTTCACCATGGATATCCAATCCCGCTACACCTCCATCCGCCATGACCAGGGCCTCCAAGCCCTCCGTTTTTTCCCCTCCAGACGTTCCCAACAGTACCCCTCCACCGACACTCTCATTAGTTTGGCCGAACTGGTCCTCACCCTTAACAATCTCTCCTTTGAATCCTCCCACTTCCTCCAAACCAAAGG
>NC_057714.1:38755969-38805541 GCF_004010195.1 Chiloscyllium plagiosum
CTCTCCTCCCTGACCTATCACCTTCATCCCCTCCCCCACTCACCCATTGTACTTCTTTGCTCCTTCTCCCCACCCCCCTCTAGCTTATCTCTCCATGCTTCAGGCTCACTGCCTTTATTCCTGATGAAGGGCTATTGCCTGAAACATCAATTTCGCTGCTCGTTGGATGCTGCCTGAACTGCTGTGCTTTTCCAGCACCACTAATCCAGAATCTGGTTTCCAGCATCTGCAGTCATTGTTTTTACCTAGGTAACTAAACAGCTTGGAGCTGAGAAAAACCTCCAGAGAAGAGTTTTGATTACCCCCAGCTCAGGCACTTTGCAGTCAAAACTCATTTTAAACCTAAAGTAATCCAATTAATCTTACTTCAGAAGTTGCTGTAAGCCGTGACTTTTAATTGATAAATCAGAGACACTTTACTAGTGAAGGAAGCAGCCACTCTGTGCATCTTGCAAACCAGTGGATACATTTGCAAAGAGATGCCTGGAAGAAACCTTTAGATCAGCCAAGATCCAACTCAAAAGAACTTGAGTGCAAAAAACACTGAACTCTTTTCCCATTATTCACCTCCACACGTTTTTTTTTTCATGTTTGTCCACCTGTCTGACTATTCATAGTGCTTTATAACTGTTTGCCTGTAGCTGAAATCTAAATGCTTGTAATTAATAGTTATTCTTATTCGGTACTGAAAATCGTCTGTGCTTTCTTTCAAGCAGAGTCTGAAAACCAGATAAATTGGGGGATTGTGTCCATGTTTTAAAATGGTTACTTTTTGTCAAGCCTTCACAGTTTGATTTCCACCATACTAGCGCAGTGAGCCAAGACAATTGATGACATACATGTTTCAGTGTTCATAGTGGGGAAACACATTCAAAGAGCTGGTGCAGACAAGATGGGATGAATGGTCTTCTTCTGCACTGATATAGTTATTTGATTCTGAGTAGTGAGCATAGAAAGTCAGGCCAGAAATTAGTCAATATTCTAGGCCCAGTTCAATGATTTTTCAAAGTTTATAATGAATGTTTTCTCTAAGCCTATGACCTCCAAAAGTCAGAAGGACAAGACAGCAGATACACAGGAATACCCACCAGTGGGAAGTTTCCTTCTAGGCCACACAGAGAATAATGGAAAAACTACAGTGTGGAATTAGGCCATTTAGTCCATTCAGTCCACATGACCCTCCATATAGCTTCCCACCCCGGCACACCCCCTCTATCACATACCTGTAACCCCACATTCCCATGGCCAATCCACCTAACCTGCTTCTCTTTGGACTGTGGGAGGAAACCGGACCACCCGCAGGAAACCCACATAGGGGAAATTGTCCAAACTCAGGATGGCGGCCCGAGGCTGGAATCAAACATGCGTCTCTGCTGGTGTGGAGTAGCAGTGTTAACCACTGAGCCATAATGCTGCCCCACCCTGATTAGGAAGTAAATCCTGATTCCTTCAATGTCACTGAGTCCTTCCACAGTAACATTATGGAATTATCCGCACATTAAGGAGACAGTAAGTTAGTGGAAATGGTTTTAGGCTAGCAACCAAGAGGCATAGGCTCATCCTCTGTGGATATGAGGTAAAAATGAGGACTGCAGATGCTGGAAACCAGAGTCTAGGTAAGAGCGGTGCTGGAAAAGCACAGCAGGTCAGGCAGCATCCGGGGAGCAGGAAAATCGACATTTCGGGCAAAAGCCCTTCATCAGGAATACAGGCAAGGTGCCGGCAGAGTGGAGAGATAAATGAGAGGGGGTGGGGATGTGGAGAAAGTAGCATAGAGTACAATAGGTAAATGGGGTTGGGGATGGTGGTGATAGGTCAGAGAGGAGGGTGGGGGAAGGTATCAAAGAGTACAATGGGTGACTGGGGTTGAGGATAGAGGTGATAGGTCAAAGAGGATGGTGAAGTGGATAGGTGGAAAGGAAGATAGGCAAGTAGGACAGGTCATGAGGGCACTGCTGAGCTGGAAGGTTGGAGCTGGGGTGAGGTGGGGGAAGGGTAAATGAGGAAAATGGTGAAATCCACATTGATGCCCTGGGGTTGAAGTGTTCCGAGGCGGAAGATGAGGCGTTCTTCCCCCAGGTGTCGGGTGGTGAGGGAGCGGCGGTGGAGGAGGCCCAGAATCTGCATGTCCTCGGCAGAGTGGGAGGGGGAGTTGAAATGTTGGGCCACAGGGCGGTGGGGTTGATTGGTGCGGGTGTCCCGGAGATGTTCCCTAAAGCGCTCTGCTAGGAGGCGTCCAGTCTCCCCAATGTAGAGGAGACTGCATCGGAAGCAATGGATACAATAAATGGCATTGGTGGATGTGTAGGTGAAACTTTGATGAATGTGGAAGGCTCCTTTGGGGCCTTGGATGGAGGTGAGGGAGGAGGTGTGGATGCAGATTTTGCAATTCCTGCAGTAGCAGGGGAGTGTGCCAGGAAGGGAGAGTGGGTTGTTGAGGAGCGTGGACCTGACCAGGTAGTCACGGAGGGAACGGTGTTTGCGGAAAGTGGAAAGGGGTGGGGAGGGAAATATATCCCTGGTGGTGGGGTCCGTTTGGAGGTGACGGAAATGTCGTCGGATGATGTGGTTTATGCGAAGGTTGGTAGGGTAGAAGGTGAGCACCAGGGGGGTTCTGTCCTTGTTACGGTTGGATGGGTGGAATTTGAAGGCGGAGGGGCGGGATGTGGACAAGATGCATGGGAGGGCATCTTTAACCACGTGGGAAGGGAAATTGTGGTCTCTAAAGAAAGAGACCAACTGGTGTGTTCTGTGGTGGAACTGGTCCTCCTGGGAGCAGATACGGCAGAGGCGGAGGAATTGGGAATACGGGATGGCATTCTTGCAGGAGGCAGGGTGGGAAGAGGTGTAATCCTGATAGAGGTGGGAGACGGTGGGTTTGTAAAAAATGTCAGTGTGTCAAGTCGGTCGTCATTAATGGAGATGGAGAGGTCCAGGAAGGGAAGAGAGGTGTCAGAGATGGTCCAGGTGAATTTAAAGTCGGGGTGGAATGTGTTTGTGAAGTTGAAGAATTGCTCAACGTCCTCGCGGGAGCACGAGGTGGTGCCAATGCAGCCATCAATGTAATGGAGGAAGAGGTGGGGAGTGGTGCCAGTGTAACTACGGAAGATGGACTGTTCTACGTAGCCAACAAAGAGACAGGCATAGCTGGGGCCCTTGCAGGTTCCCATGGCTACCCCTTTGGTCTGAGGAAGTGGGAGGATTCGAAGGAGAAATTGTTAAGCATGAGGACCAGTTCAGCCAAACGAATGAGAGTGTTAGTGAAACGGTACTTTTGGGGACGTTGGGAGAGGAAGAAACGGTGGCTTTGAGGCCCTGGTCATGGCAGATGGAGATGTAGAGGGATTGGATATCCATGGTGAAGATGAGGTGTTGGAGGCCAGGGAAACGGAAGTCTTGGAGGAGGTGGACGGCCAGGGTGGTCAGGCTTGTGAATCTTGGGAAGGAGGTAGAATCGGGTGGTGTGGGGTTCCCGGACTATGAAGTGGGAGATCTCCTGAGGTGATGTGGTTCTGTATGGTCTGAGAAATGATGGTTTGGTGATGGGGGGTGGGGTCATGGTCGAGGGGGCGGTAGGAGGAGGTGTCTTCGAGTTGGCATCTGGATTCAGCGGTGTAGAGGTTAGTGCTCCAAACTATCAGTGCACCCCCTTTATTTGCTGGTTTGATGGTGAGTTTGGGATTGGAGCAGAGGGAGTGGAGGGCTGCACGTTGTGAGGGTGAGACGTTGGAGTGGAGGAGCGGGATAGACAGGTTGAGGTGGTTAATGTCTCAGTAGCAGTTGGAAATGAAGAGTTCAAGGGCTGGTAATAGGTCAGCGCAGGTGTCCAGGTGGATGGAGTGTCCTGGAGGTGGGCATAGAGGTCCTCGGAAGGTGGGTGGGAGTCCTGATTGTAAAAGTAAGCTCAGAGGTGGAGGCAGCAGAAGAGTGTTCAACGTCACGGCATGTATTAAATTCATTGATGCGTAGACAGAGGGGGATAAAGGTAAGGCCTTTGCTGAGGACTGATCGTTCGTCCTCAGTGAGGGGAAGGTCAGGGGAATAGTGGAAACTCAGCAGGGCTGGGAGCTAGGAATTAATGTGGGTGTGGGTGCGGAGCTGGGAGTGGGGGCGGAGCCTGTAACTGGAGTGGGTGCGGTGGTGGGGGAATGAGGGTGGAGTCATGAGCAGGAGTGGTGTTCCCCCCAGGGTTCTGGGAGGCAGGGATGGTGACAGTGGGATCTGTGGGGAGCGTGTCAGCAGAATGCAGGTGAGTGGCAATGGTGGGGGCGGAAGTGGTGGCGACCACAGCAGTGGGTGGCGGGGGAGGGGGGGCGGAAGTCACTGAACGTGTGACATCAGCGATGATGTGAGGGGTGGAAGTGATGTCATGTGTGGTGCATGAGGAATTGTGAGGGGCGGAAGTGGCTGTGGAAGCGGCCATGATGGGAGCGGAAGTGACATCACCATCACCATGGGGATGGTAGCTGCAGCAGCCGCATGGCTTTTCCAGCACCATTCTAATCTAGACTCTGTGGATATGATTCTAATCCCACCAAAGTGGCTGTTGAAGTTTGAAGTCAATTAATAAATCTGGAATTAAAAGTTTTCCTTTCCGTGGTGATGACCATGAAACTATTACAGATTGTTACTTATAAAATTGGATTCACCACACTCCCTAACAGGAGAAAATCTGACATCCCTCTGAAATAGCCTCCCAAGCCAATTGATTGAAGGAAATCAGGGATCAACAAGGACAACTGTCTTAGTCAATGGTAAAAATCACACAGCACCAGGTTATAGTCCAACAGGTTTATTTGGAAGCACAAGCTATCAGAGCGCTGCTCCTTCATCGGGTAACTAGCTACCTGACAAAAGAGCAGTGCTCCAAAAGCTTCTACTTCCAAATAAACCTGTTGGATTATAACCTGGTGTTGTGTGATTTTTAACTTTGTCCACCATCGTCCAACACCAGCATCTCCACATCCTTTGTCAATGATGTCCAAGTTCCATGCAAAGATAAAGAAAGAAAAGGACTTCTGTGGCTAAGAAGACACCTCACCATCGCCACCACCACCGTAAGGGCAATTAGCAAGAAGTTCTGGCCTGACCAGCAACACCTACATCCTGTGAATAAATATAAGACCATCTTGTGACACAGAGGTGTGAAATTTCCAAACAGGTCTTCTCAGCAGCAGAGTCATACATATGCTCACATCATTGACTTCTAACTTCCTTAGTTAATCAGACCATGCATAACATTTAAAACCAGTAACTAATTATATGAAAGAGAAAACAGTTACAATATTATTCTTTCATCCCTATTTAAGGGATGAATCATCCTAATTAAGATGGTGATGGTGAGACACTTTCTTTAACTGTTGCATTCCATTTGATGTAGGTGCCGTTCAGAGGAGATTTGGAAGAGTGAAGGTTGAAGGTGAAGTATATATGATCCTGAATGGACTTGACAAAAGGATGTTTCCTCTTATGGATGAGTCCAGAAATGAGTTTAAAATTAGAGGTAATCCTTTTAGGACAAAGATGCAGAGATTTCTTTCACTCAGAGAATTGTGTGTTCTTGGAAATTTTTGCTCCAGAGGGCGATAGAAGTAAGATCATTTAATATTTGTAAGCAGAGGCAGATCAGTGACCCTGCTGGACAAGATTCAAAGATTATTGGGGCGAGGTAAGAAGGTAGATTTTGAAATACAAAAATATCAACAATGACCTTATTGACTAGCAGAGTAGGCTTAAGCGACTGCATGATCTATTTCTGCACCTGGTTCATAAATTCAGGGAGTTCCAGGATTTTGACCCAACAAATGTGAAGAAACAGCAATATCATTTCAATTCAGATTGGATTGTCACTTGAAGGAGAACTTGCAGGTGGTGTCATTTTTGTGTTTGCTACCTTAGTTTTCCAGACGGTTGAACTCATGGGTTTGGTAGGTGCTGATGGAGGAGGCTTGATGAGTACTGAAAAGAATCTTGTAGATGGTACATAGGGTGGGTGGGGATTGGTGGAGTGCATAGTGGGGGAGGTGGGGACAATGATTGTTGTGAGTGGTAACAAGAAGGAAATATGAGGATTTCCTTTATCTTTTGGCTTTATATTCTGGGACTTGCTTTATTTTCTGTGTTTCAAGATGGCGCTGGACAGTGGCAATACCAAACAACACCTTTCACTGTATTTGTAATACATGTGACAACAACTCAATCTAATTTACAATGCTGTCACCATGCATCAGTCATGGAAGGAGTTAATGCCTAAGGTAGTGATGGGGTATCTGTCAAGTAAGCTGCTTTGTCCTGAACAATGCTGAAGCTTTTTGAGAATTGTTGGAGCTGCACCCAGTCAGACAAGTGGTGGATAGTCCATCGTCTTCCTGGCATGTGGCTTCTGGATGGTGCACAGATTTTGGGGAGTCAGGCAGTGAGTTACCTGCTGCAGAATTCTAAGCTTCTAACCTGCTCTGACAATGCTGACAATATTGATGTTGAGAGCAAGTACCTTCCTGATGATTGTTCTCAGCTTCCCATTACCTTCATCATACTAACTAGCATAGTGAGAAACTGCTGCAATTTAGTCATGGATGTCTTACCTCCCAGCATCTCTTCCACCAAACCAAGCCTTCCCGTCTGATTTGTTGCTTACAGACCTTGTCCTCAGAAACCAAAAGGAAAAGGATGAGCAATAGACAACAATCAAGGTCCTGTCCCCTTGATTGATGCTCACAATCACTAGCTCAGATATTAACACTGTATGTACGTTGGAATAAAGAATAGAATTATATACAAATGTATCATCAGGGCATGAACAGACTGTAGCCAGATCAGAGATAAAAGAGTGTTCATTCACCAGCTCATTGAAGGGGAAGGCTGCTGCATAGGACTCAAGTCAGGACCTTGACCAAGTAGTATCAACAAATATGCTAATGTGTTGGTGGACCAGCCCTTCAAGATGCTGAATTCATTAGGTGGCCTGCCTGACAGCCTCCTGCTACTGTCAAAAAAGGTCCAGTACCAAGTTGGCAGAAGCGGTGACTCAAAGATTACCTTCTCTCCAGTCTCAACTCAATTATCATGTCATGCTATAGACCTAAAGGGACTGCTACTGCTGCCTTAGGCCTATTGGCGTTCTCCTCTCCTGTCTGTGCTCCCTGTGAGGATTCAACTATACTATTTGCTATTTCAAGTACCTCACCTCAACACATTCAAAATCACTTTGGACTACTTCCAGAAATCTTGCAGTCACTGGAGCTTTCAAAAAGTATCTTACCTGCAGTTTGGGGGAATAGCCCTTTAAAGAATGCTTGTGCAACTTTCAGCTCAATTTGCTGAATGTGCGAATTTATGGTCTAGAGTTGTCTGATCTAAATTAGGCACCCTAGTGTCAGGATACATGATGCCACTCATTCACAGCCTTCCAGAGATGAAAATCAATCAGTTCACTCTTCATTGATAGTCCTCATAATATGTCCTCATGATATATTTAGCTGGTTAATACACAACAGGGTTCTTAGTTCTGTCATGGCCTGTATTATTTTAAATTTATGAAAAAAGTTCCATTATAAGACATATATATGTGTTCCTTACATTTACTATGTGGGTAGCATTTGAGAAAAATGAGTTTGGACTATGTCTCATTGAAATGAATCACACATGTAAAAAAAAGTAAGATGGATTTGCATAATGAATACATTGGGTAACGGTTCCATTTTTGAATGAAAATGAGAACATTTAGTTTAGAGGCATGAAGGCTGAAATCTCTATTTGTATAATGTCCTTGCCAAACAACAAAAAAAAATGTTTTTTTTAGTCTATGGTTTCCTGGAGAGAAATACTACTATTGTTTATTGAAGATCCTTAGGATATTACATTCTCCCTAATTGTTATTCATGTAATTAATCAATATCAATAATATCCTTCAGTACTGCAATGAAACTGATATCGACTCCTTGAAATGTAAACAATACATCTAAACAAAAACATTTGTGAATATTCCAGTAAATAATTTTATCCCAAGTAAAAACCAAAGACAAAATTGTATAAAGCAGTCCAAAAATGGAAGTACTCACTATTGTACAGAATCAGCATGGGTACTGAAGGAAACAATTTTTTTAAGCAAATCCCAGCCAGGAGATATGTGAGAGTCAGTCCAGAACATATTATTTGTGGTGTCGAATCATTTGGCATTGATTCAGTTTGTTTAAGTAAAAAATACACTAGTTGTCGATTAATCTGGAAAAAAATACAGAAGACCAGAACAGTGGTCATTGTGAGTCTTGTCAACATATTCCTGTGTTAAACAAATGATATCAGTATTCCATGAGCAAGAAATTTGTCTTCTGTCACCTTTCTGTGATGGAAGAAATACAAGCTTCTTCATATAGTTTGACTTTGGTGCTTTGTCCTTTATCCTGTATTTCCCAGTAAAACATATCATTTTGATAACCAATTATCAGAAATCCTCACTACTGCACATGAATTGAACATTTTGCAACTTTGCTCAGTAAATGTTTCAAAACAATATGATTAGATCTTAGCTAACACACAACATGTTGTCCATGAACATCTCTGGGAAAATTTGTAATCTATGCCATTATCATTATTTTTCATGGAAGCTTAAAATAAAATATGTGTTAGGAGAAAGATTTGACAATATTCCACTTGTCAATGTAAAGAAAACTAATTGAATTTGACTTGTAGAGTCATATAGCATAGAAACAGGACCTTCGGTCCACTATGTTTATGCCAACCAAAAAAAACCAAATGAGATTAATCCCATTTGCCTCACTTGGTCCATGGCTTACATGCTCTGGCATTTTAAGTGCTTGTCAAGAAGCTTCTTAAACATTGCGAGAGTACTGCTTCCATCATCCTCTCAGTCAGCAAGTTCCTTATTTAGACCATTCTCTGTGTGAAAAAAGGGTTTTCTCAGATTTCCTCTAAGCCACTTACTCTCATCTTAAACGTATGTCCTCTTGTCTTATAAATGTCTGCATTGGGAAGAGATTCTTATAATCTATTCTATCTATACCTCTAATAATTTTGTATACCTCAATCAAATATTCAGCCTTCTCTTTTCCAGTCCAAACTAACCCAGCCTATCCAGTATCTCCTCATAACTGAGACTTTCCATCCCAGACAACATCCTGGTGAATCTCCTCTGCAGCTCTTCAGTGCAATCACATTCATCTGATTGTGTGGTGAGCCTTCTCTGCTCCTATAATCTACGTACCAGCCAATGAATCCCATATGCCTTCTTCACCATCACAGCTATCTGTGCTGACACCTTCAGGGATCCATGGACTTGTACATCAAGGCCTCGTTGTTCCTCAGTACTCCATAGGGATCTCCCATTCATTGTGCAAATCCTTCCCTTATTAGACCTCCCAAAATGCATCACACTTATCAGGATTAAATTGCATCTGCCATTACTCTGACCAATTTACCAGTTGATTAATATCAAATTGTACCTGAGACCATCCTCATCTCTATCAACAACAATACCAGTTTTCATGTCATCTGCAAACATCCTAATTTTACCTTCTATATTCACAACCAAGTCATTAATGTACATAACAAACAGCAAGGCTCCCAGCACCAATCCCTGTGATACGCAAGTGGACATAGGTTTCCAATCACAGAAACAACCCTCAACCATCACTCTTTGTCTCCTGTTTGCAAGCCAATTTTGAATCTAGTTTGCCAACTTGGTTTGGATCCCATGGGCTCTTACCTTTTGGATGAGACTTCCACATAGGACCATGTCAAAGGTCCATGTAAATCACATCATTTGCACTACTCTCATCAATGTACTTAGTCACCATTTCAAAAATTTCAATTGAATTAGTCAGACAGGATGTCCCTCAAACAAATCCATGCTGACTATCCCTGATCAATCTCTGCTTTTCTGAATGTTGATTAATCCTGTCCTTCTGAACTTTTTCCAATAATCTTCCCACCATTAACGTCAGACTAACTGGTCTGTAGGTAGTTGGCCTATCCCTGCTGCCCTTCCTTCCAAAGGAACTACATTATTTATCCTCCAGTCATCTTGCACTTCACCTGTGACAAGCCAAGTCCCAGCAATCTCCTCCCTTGCCTCCCATAGCATTCTTGGATATATCTTATCAGGCCCTGGGGATTTATCCAATTTTATGCCAATTGAAAAATCTAATACCTCCTCCTTATTAATATTAACATGCTCTGGAACCCCACTATCCCAGCTGAAATCTTCAGTGACAATATGTTTCTCCTTTGTGAATACATATGAGAAATATTATTTTAAAACTTCACCCACGTCCTCTGACTCCAAGCATAAATTGTTTCTTTAGTATCTTATAAGCCCTACTCTTTCCCTGGATATTGATATAAGTTACCCACTCCAGGAGCTTGTAATGACCATGGCCAGACTTTTCCATTTGACGTTAAAGAATTGTGGTAAGAGAGTTTCATAGTTTCATTTCAGAGTCCAAAAAAAATTTTCATAACCACAAGAAAGAGATAGATTCATCTGATAAAACACGGGAAAGAGGGCGATGGGGGACAGACAGGAATGTGGAGTTGAGACCAGGGTAAGATCAGCCACAATGGCTAAGAAGGCTCAAAGGGTTGAATTGTCTACTGCTCCTCCTAATTCTGATGCTCCTATTTCTGCCATGGACCAGAGTTACCTTTTGCATTCGCATTCTTTATGCGAGTGAGATGGTGGGTTGTCACTTGGTGAATTACATGGCAAACACAATGGAAGTGTTCATCACAGCTGGGACCTTTCTGCTCCCAAGCCTCGGACAACATATTAAAAGCCCAGCTGGACAACATTCCCAAGGCTGCACACCAGGACCAAACTGTCGCATTGTGCAGCTTGTTTCCAAACTCTGATCAGACAACGAAGAAGAAAAATTAGCTAGCTCCTCAATTCCTGGAGAAAGATGTCAAGATGCTGGTGGATAGGGTGATGGAGAAAAGGTCAGCGCTATTCCCAGAAGATTGCAACAAGAGGCCAGCCCACCTGATCTTACCATTTACCAAGATATAGCAGGAATGTCTGACACCGAATGGAAATAGGGAGCAGGCAATGGTTATACCTCAATAAAATGATTAGAGTGGATGAGAACCAGGTTCATCAATATGAGAAGCTTGTAATTAGTTTTAACCTCTGGCATTTAATGTCAGCTGTGTCCAGCCTGAACAGAAACAACAGCGTGGGTCAGTGATATCTGAGATGAGAGGGCACTTCTTCTCTCAGAAGGTTGTGAGTTTTTAGAACTTCTTGCCACAGAAAGCTGTTGTAGCTATTTAAGACTGAGATAGATAGATTCTTGATGTAAGGCTTATGGATCTAAGGAATTAAGAGTTGTCTCTGAGGAAGAGTTTGTGAATCCTCAGAGGCTGCTCCAGCAAGCACCTTTCATCAAATCAGGATCAGTGGGTACTCTGGCTGGATTAGATTTGGGGATATAGTTTGGTTAGCGTATCACTGCCAGGTCTCTACTGCTCCACTTCAGGAAGAAATAGCTGAGGTCCCTGGCACTCAGAGGTCTGCTGGAGATCTGACACTTTCTCAGCCCCAGGCAGAAGATGTGTTCCTTTTCTTGTCCACAAATTACTTAGTCAGCCAGCAGAAACATGCACAAGAACATTAGGTATATGTGTCAGAGAGATTCATTTGGTTGGAATGATAGGTAGGGGGGGTCCTAGAAGGTTCTCAGTGCTGTGGTGTTGCTGGCATTTGACTGTCTCCATGGTAACAGTGGTGGCCATCTTGGTCACTCAGGTCCACCCAGATATCTGCAGGATATGCACACCATTCTTTGGCCACCAGTGCTCAGCATCAATGGCAAAACAGCTTTACATTAGGTGACCCTTTCTCTCAAAGGTAATGCTAGCAGGCACCCACAGGGTTAAGAGCAACACAGGATCACCAGAAACCTCTTCTCAGGACTTTCCAACATGTACGTCCCTCCTAGAATCCTTTTATCACAAAGCCTTTAGCAGTAGAAGCCAAGGAAGATGAGTGTACATCTGCAGAGGGGTCTTTCAGCATGCTTGTTTGAAAGACACCAGGGAACAACTACTTAAGACTTCTATATCAAAGGGTCAACTATAGAGCAGGTTCCCTCCACTTCAGCAGCAAATGTCAAACCAGCACCTAAAAATATTGGAAGGTGAGTGGTGTTTTTGATTATGGAAAATATTACTGCTGCATTTAGAGAGGATATTCCTGAGAGATCATCTAGTGGAGCTATATGGGTGGAACCCATAAGGAGAGGATGACCACCATGCTGGGATTAAACTATAGCCTCCACAACAATCAGTGGGAAACTGAGGAACAAATATGTTGAGACATCTCAGATATATGTAAGAATAGTACAGCTGTAATAGCAGGGGATTTTAACTTTCAAAACATAGACTGGGACTGCCAGTTTTAAGGGTTTGGATGGTGAAGAATTTGTTAAACCTGTTCTAAAAGGTTGTTTTATCGATATGTAAATAAACCTATTACAGTATGGAAACAGGCCCTTCAGCCCAACAAGTCCACACCAACCCTCTGAAGAGCAACCCACCCAGACCCATTCCCCTATATTTACCCATGACTAATGTACCTAACACTATGGGCAATTTAGCATGGCCAATTCACCTACCATGTACATCTTTTGGATTGTGAGAGGAAACCAGAGCATCCGGAGGCAACCCACACAGACACGGGGAGAATGTGCAAACTTCACACGGACAGTCGCCCGAGGTAGGAATTGGACCTGGGTCCCTAGCACTATGAGGCAAATGCTAACCACTGAGCCATCATGCCACCCCAAAACATGACATTTCCTTGGGAAGTAAGGCAGAACAATGACTGAACTGTTGGTGCGGGAGCATTTTAGGACCAGTGTCGATCACATCTATTACCCATATAAAGCCTATGGCAGAGTAGTGCAAGTTATCCAGCAGTTTGAGGTGATCCACAATTTGAGATATTTCTTACATGCCACGAGATATTAGATGATGTACACATTATCAACAACAAATGCCATCATACTCATTTTCATTTTGGTTGCAAAATCAAGTCAAACGTTATTTAATTTTAAAAATAAGATTATAAAGTGTATCATGGCAAATAAACATATTCGCTATATTGATGAATGTTCAGTTATCATTGAGAGCATTTTCTGACATTGTTCCTAATTAGTGAGACTACTTTAGGAGTAAACTGCTTAGATAGCTAACAAATTAATTGCTGGATCAATAATCTAGTGGATAGAGTAAAGACTGTGGTTATAATTGCATTGAGAGAAAATCAAAACTGCCAAATTCACCAAAAACTCCTAAACGTAAAGTTTTAGTAGCCACAAATAGTTAAAATAGACTGTTCAGTGTTTATACACAATTTCAAGGTAGTTTGCTAAGGAGCAAAAGTTTAAATATGATGCATTAGCTCAATGGGAAAAGTATACATCCTATGATAGTTAAAAATAGTTCACTGACCCCAGAGTATATCTAGACTGTTAGCAAAGAGGATGTTGATCTCAGTAACTTGTGACAGCAAAATTGTGCTCTATTGCTGTATTGTAGAGAAGTTTAAAAATATCTTTCTCCTTCTTTCATCTTTTTTTTCCATTTTCCACCTGAAGAAGCTGGCCCCCTGGCAAGAAATGCTGCTTGTCTCTGAGCAGTCATTAATAAACTCTATTTCTAGAGACTGGTAAGTCAATCATTTGCTTGATCCTTTTTAACCAAGGTATACAGTGCAGACATCCAAGATGTTACATCCATCCCTGTCCATCACCCAGCTTGAGGTCAGCTTTTTAGTTTACTTCATGCTGAGAGTAATTTCCTGCCCTTTTATAAACATTTGTATCGATAAGAGGGTACACGGACACCAGAAGAGTAGTTAACATCAGTTCAGGAATACACTGACCTCAATACTCGAAGCACAATCATTGTGACCTTTATCTGTTACCTTGTATGGGTCTCTGACTACATAGAATTGTTTATATTTTACAAAGCAAAAATAACTCCATACCAGCTAACGCCAGAAAAATTCTATAGGTATCCTAAAAATACAAAATACTATTTATTAATATCCTTCTTTCTTACACCAAAATACGTCAAATAGAACATAAATTTCACTCTATTTATGCAAACAGATATCTTAGAGAATGATAAGTATCTCCAATTCACATGACAGACGTCTGACAGCAAATGGAGGTCCAAAATTCTTTAACTCAATCTCTGGTACTGATAGAACATGGAATGGTACAGCACAGTACAGGCCATTCAACCCTTGATGTCATGCAGGACTTTTATCCTACTCTAAGATAAGACTAACCTACATACCCTTCATTGTACTATCTTCCATGTGCCTATCCAACAGCAGCTTAAATGTCCCTAATGTATCTGACTCAACTATCATCTTACACACCCACCACTCCCTGTGTGAAGAACCTATCTCTGACATCTCCCCTAAATCTTCTTCCAATCACCTTAAAATTATGCCCCCTTGTGATAGCCATTTCTACTGTGGGAAATGTCTCTGGCTATCCATTCTATCTATACCTCTCAACATCTTATATTCCTCTATCAAGTCATCTCTCAACCTTCTTTGCTCCAATAAGAAAAGCCCTAGCTCCTTCAACTTTTCTTCATAAGACATGCCTTCCACTCCTGGCAGGATCCTGGTAAATCTTCACTGTACCCTCTCTAAAGCTTACACATCTTTCCTATTATGAGATGACCAGAACTGAACACAATATTCCAAGTGTGTTCTAACCAGGCCTCTATAGAGCTGCAGCATAACCTTGCAGCTCTTAAACTCAATCCTCCTGCTAATGAAAGCCAACATACCATATGCCTTCTTAATAACCCTATCAATTTGGGTGGCAACTTTGAGGGATCTATGGACATGGACCCCAAGATCCCTCTATTCCTCAACACTGTTAAGAAACCTGCCTTTATCCCAGCATTTTGCATTCAAATTCAACCTTCCAAAGTGAATCACTTCACACTTTTCCAGATTGAAATCCATCTGTTATTTACCAGCCCAGTTCTGCATCCGGTCAATGCCCTGTTGCAACCTACAACAACCCTCCACACTATCCACAACTTCACCAACATTTGTGTCATCAGCAAACTTACTAACCCACCCTTCCACTTCCTCATCCAAGTCATTTTTCAAAATCACATAGAGAGGTCCCAGAACCAATTTCTGTGGAACACGAGTGGTCACCGAATTCTAGGCTGATACTTTCCATCTACTACCAGCCTTTGTCTTCTATAGGCCAGCCAATTCTGTACCCAAACAGCTAGATTTCCCTGTATCCCATGCCTCCTTACTTTCCAACCATGGGGAACCTTATCAAATGCCTTGCTAAAACCCATGTACACCACATCCACTGCTCTACCTTCATCAACATGTTTTGTCACATCCTCAAAGAATTCAATAAGGTTTGGGAGGCATGACCTGCCCCTCACAAAGGTGTGCTGACTATCTCTAATCAAACTATGGTTTTACAACTAATTATAAATCCTGTCTCTCAGAATCCTCTTCAATACTTTGCCCACCACTGACATAAGACTGTCTGGTCTGTAATTCCCAGGATTATCCTTATTCCCTTTCTTGACCAAGAGAATAACATTTGCCACCCTCCAATCATCTGGCACTACTCCAGTGGACAGTGAGGATGCAAAGATCATCATCAAAGGCACAGCATATTCTTCCCTTGCTTCCTGTAGTAACCTCGGGTATATCCCGTCTGGTCAGGGAATTTATCTATCCTTATGTTTTTCAAACATTTCAGCACATCCTCTTTCCTAACATCAACGTTCTAGCATATCACTCTGTTTCACGCTGTCCTTAGAAACATCAAGGTCCCTCTCAGTAGTGAATACTGAAGCAAAATATTCATTAAGGATCTTCCCTACTTCCTCCGACTCTAGGCACAAGTTCCCTCCACTATTACTGATCAGCCGTACCCTCACTCTGGCCATCCTCTTGTTCCTCACGTAAGTGTAGAATGCTTTAGGGTTTTCCTTAATCTTACTCGCTGAAGCTTTCTCATGCCCCCTACTGGCTCTCCTAAGTCCATTCTTCAGTTTCTTCCTGGCTGCCTTGTAACCCTCTAAAGCCCTGTCTGATCCTTGCCTCTTCAACATTATGTAAGCTTCCTCTTGACTAAATGTTCCAAATCCCTTGTCACCCAAGGTTCCTTCACCCTATTATCCCTTCCTTGCCTCAGTGGAACAAACCTATCAACACTATGAGCAAGTGCTTCCTAAACAACCTCCACATTTCTGTCATGCATTTTCCTGAGAACATCTGTTCCCAATTTAGGCACCCCACTTCCTGTCTAATAACATTGTAATTCCCCCTTCCCCAATTAAGTATTTTCCCAAACCGTCTGCTCCTATCTCTCTCTCCATGAGGATAGTAAAGTTCAGGAAGTTGTGATCACTATCACTGAAATGCTCTCCCACCGAGAGATCTGACACCTGGCATGGCTCGTTGCCAAGCACCAAATCCAACATGACGTCCCCTCTAGTAGGCCTATCTACATATTGCATCAGAAACCCTTCCTGGAAACACCTGACAAAAACTGCTCCAAACAAACTATTTGAACTAAAGAGGTTCCAATGCACATTAAGAAAGTTAAAGTCACCATGACAACAACCCTGTTACCTCTGCACCTTTCCAAAAGCTGTCTCCCAATCTGCTCTTCCGTGTCTCTGTTGCGGTTGGGGGGCCTGTAGAAAACTCTCAATAGAGTGACTGCTCCTTTCCTGTTTCTGACTTCCACTTACACTGACTCTGTAGATAAACCCTGCTTGATGACTTCCCTTTCTGCACACTCCCCCACCTCTTTTATCTCCACCCCCTCCCCCCCAATTCCTTTTGAAACATCTAAACCCTGGAACATCCAACAGCCATTCCTGCCCCTGTGATATCCATGTCACCCTAATGGCCACAACACAATAGTTCTAAGAACTGATCCATGCTCTCTGAGTTCGGCACTGTTATTCTTGATGCTTCTTACATTAAAATAGACACACTTCAACCCATCACACTGACTGCATCTTTGCCCCATCAAGTGCCTATCCCTCCTCACAGATACCCTGCACGCTGTATCTGACAGTTCATTACCTACTCCATCATATGATCCCTAGCTCACGTTCCCATCCCTCTGCCAATCTAGTTTAAACCCTCCTGAAGAGCTCTAGCAAACCTCCCCTCCAGTTCAGGTGTAATCCATCCTTCTTGTGCAGGTCCCATCTTCTCAATGATCTGAAGCCCACCTTCCTACACCAGCCCTGCAGCCACATGTAAACCTGCACTTGCTCTCTATTCCTAGCCTTACGAGCACATGGAACCGGTAGCAATCTTGAGATTACCAGTCTGTTCTTCCTGCCTTCTAGTTTCCAAACTAATGTCCTATATTCTTTTTCAGGGCCTCCTCTCTTTTCATACCTATGTCATTGGCACCAATGTGTACCATGACTTCTGGCTGCAATCCCTCCCCCTTAAGAATCCTGTAGACTCAATCTGAGACATCCCTGACGCTGGCACCTGGAAGGCAACACACCATTCGCAACCACAGAATCTGTTGTCTGTTCCTCTCACGATTGAATCTCCTATTCACCCCCATTTCCCTTTTGAGCCACAGAGCCAGGCTCAGTGCCAGAGACCTGGCCGCTGTGGCTTTCCCCTAGTAGGTCATCCCCCCCTACACCCCCCGCCCCAACAGTATCCAAGACAGTATACTTATTATTGAGGGAAACAGGCACAGAGGATCCCTGCACTGTCTGCACATTTTCCACGCCTGACGTTCACCAAGCTACATTTATCCTGTAACTTAGATGTGACTACCTCCCTATAGCTCCCCTTTATCACCTGCTCAGCCTCCTGAATGATCCAAAGTTCATCCATCTCCAGCTCCAGTTCCCTAATGCGGTCTGTGAGGAGCTGAAGTTGGGTGCACCTCTCACAGGCGAACGCAGCAGAGACACCAGTGGTGCCCTTACCTCCCAAATCCTGCAAGAGGAACATGCAGCTGCCATAACTTCCATCCCCTCTGCTTTAATGTATGAACTCACATTTCCCTTCTCAATTGACTTTTGGCATAAGTCTGTTCATTGACAGCTAAATTCCATCTGAAGTCCACAGAGGCAGTTATCACCCAAATCATTATGCCTGCAAATCCTTCACAGTTTGTAGCACTCTTAATAGTATATATTGTCCAGATACTCATTTATATAACCCCTTCAGTAAACCCTGTTCAGCAGTTTGGTTTGGCACTGACAAAAATGAAACATCAACAGTAAAAATGTCCAAATAATTGCCCTTGCTCTACTCCCATTGTTGCCTTTCTGTCCTGTTTAACAATATCACAGCTGCTTAGAAATGAACTTTCTCTGTTCTCTACCTGCTACTTTTCTCCTTTGTCTGAATTGCTCCTTTATTTGACGTTTCGCTACATGTCCTCTGTCTTAAATTGTTTCCTGTTTGTACTGCTTTTAGATCAAGGGTCATCAAGTCACATGGATCAATATTTTAAATTATGCAAGAAAATTACAATTGTTACCACGACAATCGACACAAGCTCATAAAAAGTAATGGTTAAGCAAGACTAAAATGAATTACGGATTCCACATTTTAAATGAATGTTAAATTTTCCCCATCGTATAGCTTCCAGGTAAAAGCTTGTCACATTATGTGCAGGTAGCAAACTATATTTCCAATTCATATACACACCTGTTCCTGTGAACAATTGTGTTGGAGTCAATTTTCCTCTTCTCTTGGAATAATATTATTAACTTTCCAAACTGATTCAACCATGCTTACCAGATATATAGCCATGCTGACCCTCTTCAAACAGCTGTTATTAAACCAAGTGCTCAACCACCTGATCTCTAAAGACAGAATTCAGAAACATCGCCACAATTGATGTTCAACTCACAGCTTTGTAGCTAAGACAGAACAAAATGCTGAAGGTGCTGGAAATCTAATATTAAAACTGTAAACTCTGGGAATACTTAACAAGTCTGACAGCATGGAGAGAAGCGCAAAATTAACATTTCCGGTTGTGATGTTTCACCATGGCTGGAGCTGCATTTCTTTGCTCCTTTTCACCCTTCATAAACAAAGTAAGTTGAATAAACCACTGACCATGAACTAGGCTTTTGACTCTGGGATCATTAATTTCTTTAATCCTAATGCAACAAACAATCTCGACCATGTACTCTTCGAAGCCACTGACTGGCATTTTCTCAGAAGTGTGAAGCCTGCTCAAGCAAAGGAAATAAAATGAGATTAAGATTATCAAAAGAATTGCAAAAGGTCATTCTGTGATTCAATAGAGATGGCAGTACATTGCTGTGTGCTGATTTTTCAGCATGGGCTCAGGATTCATGGCTTGCCCATGAAGGTTCAAGTAGAGGTCAACAACACAGAAATTTGGTGCTGCCACTGTAGTGATTGTAATGAGGTCAGCCAGGAAGGCCTCATAGAATATGAGTTCCCTGATTGGGGCTGATAATCTGGTCCAGTCAGGTAGCCCTGTTTGACAGATAAGATTAGGAGTGTCAGACAATCTGTTCACTCAGAGAGCTGGCTCTGAGGGAGCTGGATCAATGTCAAGGACTGTCCATGTGTAAATAAAGGGTGAGTTGGTGATGGGATACTGGCCACTGTAGAATTATTTCAGTCACCATGTTCCCATGATTGTACTTGGGACCTTAGCACTTGCAAGAGGCCAGCAGCGGTATCCGTTCATCTTATTTAATGTTCTAGGGTACTGCCCTTTTAAAAAGTATGTTCCTCTTAAAGAGAAACTCCACTAATTACTATTTCTGCAATTTTAACAAAGGAAAATGAAATACCAGTGCAGAGAGAGAGAAGGTTCCAAATTCATGGATCTGATGCCAGCGATCTTACTGTTGGAAGGGGACAGAAGGAGAGACATTATTCTTCTGAAAAATGCTGAGGGGGTGCAGAGAAGAGAAATAAGGAGCCCTAAAAGTCCACACTTCAAAGGGAATGGGAACAGATCACCAGGGAATCATCTCCTGGCAATTGTACCTAAAGACCTTGTCGCAGATTTACAAGATGACTAATGACTTCATGTACATGATTCAGGTCAATGAACAGTTCTTTATGTGGCATCTCCTATCCACTGCAGACAAACTCTCACACTGATGAGTGTACCATGCACACATCACTCACCCAGAAGCTCTCCCTTGCACTCAAGTTTATAATTAAACATCCAGTTATTCTATCTGCCCTTCATTCATACAAACCAATGCTATAAGTTTAGCAATTGCTTCTTATTGTTTCCAAAGAGCTATAATGTTTCTCTTTATGTTCTGGTCATGCGTGTGCACATTTCTGGCTAGGCCAGCATTCATTGCCCACCCCTAAATGCCCAGATGTCAATTAAGAGTCAACAACTTTTTTGTGGGTCTGAAGCTATATGTAGACAAGACCAAGAAAGGATGGCAGATTTCCTACACTAAAGGAGGTTCATGAACCAAAAGCATTTTATGGCACGATATTGCTAACATAATCACCTTTTTAAAAAAATTCAAATTTATATTGAATTCAAATTTCACCATCTGCCATAATGAGATTTGAAGCCATGTCGTAGGGTCTTACCCTGGGATTCTAGTTTCTTGGTCCTATGACATTACTGGCACATCATCTTCAATGGTGGCTGACACCTCAGTCACACACGCAGTGCAACACAGTCATTGACTTTTCTGTAGGATAAGGTGGCACACTATAGGTATGACGGTGGCTGGGTATGTCTTCATGCCTTGAGCCCAAATAAAATGGTGCAGTTTATTACCGACCAGCTGTTAAAAAAATCATAGAACCTGTCTTCATTGACAGCACTCAGAATAACAGCATGATCCTGCTTTCTGCCCCTTCTCAATGCACACTTCACCAACCTCCAACTATTTAGCACAATAAGCAAATGAATATCAAAACACAGAAAATATCAACAGGCCATTCAGCCCTTTCAGTCTTGTCATGGCTGGTCACTCATCTCTGTATCATACTTCTGCTTTCTCCCATACTCCTTGATCCTTTTACCTCTTTTGACTATAACTCCTATTTGAAAACATTCAATGTTTTGGCTTCATTGCTTTCTGTGGCAGAGTATTCTACAAGCTCAGCACTCTGAGTGAACAAAGGACTTCTCATCTTTGTCCTAAATGGCCTACCTTGTATGCTTAAACTATGATGTGTGGTTCTCAACTTATCCACCATTGAGATCATTCTTCCTGCATTGACCTTGTCTACTCCTGTTAGAATTTTATAAACTTATACAAGATCCCCCCTCATTCTTCTAAACATCAGTGAATATAGTCCTAATGACTCCAGTATCCTTCCAGATGTCAGTCTTGTTATCCCAAGAATCTGTCAGGTAAATATTTGTTGCACTCTCTCCATTGCTTCCCCCAGTAAGGAGACCAATAATGTGGACAATACTCCAGATGTAGTCTCGCTACGTCCCTGTATAATCACAGTAAGTCATCCCCATTCCTGTACTAAACTTTTCTTGCTTTGAAGGCCAACATACCATTTGCCTTCTTCACTGCCTACTGCACCTGCATGCTTGCTTTCAGCCACTGGTATACAAGGACATCCAGGTTTTGTTGCACCTCCTCTTTTCTCTACACATTTGCCAACTCACTGAACTTGCCCAAATCATAATGACGCATTTCTACATTCTCCTCGCCATTCAGCTTTATGTTGTCTACAAACTTGGCGAGGTTACATTTAGCTCTAAATTTTTAATATATATTGGGAATAGCTGGGGTCCAAAGGCTGATCCCTGCAATACTCACTAGCCATTGCCTGACTCAGGAAAAAAAGTTTATTCCTACTCTTTGTTTCCTGTCTGCCAGCCAGTTCTCCAGCCATTTCAGTAAACTACTCCTTTTCCCATCCCATCCCTTCCTACCTTCACAGCAACTACCTGCTTCTGTATGTCTGTCATTAGACAGCCAAGAAACTACCTCAATAGTAAAAGCAGCCCATAAAGAGGAGGAGAGATAGGGCAATCACACAATGTTCTTGTAGCATCTTAGGCTCTTTATCTTACATTTACAGCCATCATCTGAAATATGTGCTGAATATTGTCCAGGGCATGCTGCATGTTGATATATATTGTCTCAGTATCTGAGAAATCCTGATTGGTGCTGAACATTATACAATTATCAGCAAGCATCCCACTTCTGACATTATGATGGAGGGAAGGTCATTGATGAAGTATTTGGACTGTAATGACCATCTTCCCTGTTCCTAGGTTTGACTCCAACCAACAGAGAATGTTGCCCCATTTCCATTGACTATATGCATACTATTTCAAGCACCTTGATGCCATACTCAGTTCAGAAGTGGAGGTGCCAGTGTTGGATTGGGGTGTACAAAGTCAAAATTCACACAACACCGGATTATAGTCCAACAGGTTTATTTGAAACCACAAGCTTTCGGACCCCAACTCCTTCCTCCTTTCTCATGAGAGAGAACACATCGGACACAGAATTTATAGAATAAAAATCAAAGGGTCAGCCAACTTACACGAATGTATTGAACGAACCTAGATGACAATCAAATCTTTAATCAGTTAGAATGGAGGTGCAAGTTTAAATTGATTAATATGTAAATCCTTGCCCTAAGGTAACTTCAGGTTTTATAAGAATAAGGGTGATGCCTTCGGACAGACAATGTATTTCAGGTGTGAGGCCATGATTCAAATATGTTTATTTTTCATCTTGGAGCCAGACTGGCTTTATTTCCAAAGTAGGAAGTTATAAAATGGCACATGGACTGACTATTTACAGATTGTGTGGTTTTTGAACAAACTAGAATGTACTTGCAAATTCAAATCTGCTAATGCAATTTCACCCCATAGACATGTGTGTGTGTGTGTGCTTAAGAGGGAATGTGTGTGAATGTGAGGGAGTATATGTGCTTAAGAGCATGCGTGTGAGTGTGTGCAAGAGTGTGTGTGTGTTTCAGAGAGGATGTGTGTGAGTGTGAGGGAGTGTCTGCCCGTGAGAAAGTGTGGGTGAGAGTGTGTGTATATGAGAGAGGGTCTGTGGGAGCATGTGAGTGCGTGAGTGTGTTTATGTGTGAGAGAATGGGTGTGCGTGTCCATGTACATGAGTGTGTGCGAGAGAATGTGTAGTGTGTTGGGGTCACCTGCAGTGTGACATGAACACAAGATCCCAGTCGAGGCCATCCTCATGGGTACTGAACTCTACTCGGCAACTCTGCATTGTTGTTGAAGCTGTACTAATCTAGTCAATTGGAGAATGTTCCATCACTCTCCTGACTTGTGCCTTGTATATAGTGGACTTTGTGGAGTCAGGACTCACTGTAAGATTCCTAGCCTGTGTCCTCCTGTAGAGCCATTATGTTTATATAGCGAGCCCAGTTCATTTTCTGGTCAACGATAAGCCCTAGGATGTCAGTCAGTGAATCCAGTGGTGTTAATACAATTGAATGTCAGGAGATAGTGTTTAGCTTCTCTGTCACTCGAGATAGAATTGTGCATCACTTGTGCGACAGAAATGTTACTTGCCACTTTTTAGCCAAAGCTTGGATATTGTCCAAATCTTGCTGTATATGAGCACGGACTGCTTCAGTATCTGAGGAGCTGCAATCTGGACTTCTCACTCAGGGAGTGTAGGTGCGGAAATCATGAAGCCACGGCTAATTAATGGCATATGGTCGGTTTAATTTAATGAGGCCTGTAAACCAATTAATCACTTGTTTCTGTACACACCAAATGCAGGACTCAGCCATTTTTTATCATTATAATCAGCAAATGAACAGTCCCAACATGCAGCTCAGAGGACCTCAATCCAACATGAGGAGTTATGTCTTTCTGATCCCAGACGTACATCCCAGCACTTTGAAGTCCAACTCTCAAGGTGAACCCTTGCCTTGTTTCTATATTCAGGTTAAAGGCTTGACATTGGCGGATAAATCAAAAGCAGTTCACTAGGATCCTGAAAATAGACTTTCCATCTGTGTAATACGCTAGAAGCAAACCTAATTTCTCATTAGGAATATCTTGGTAGGCTCCATTTGTGCACAGAGGCAAGAACAAGATCACCTTGCAAACAGCTGAGACATTTGGTGGGCGGCACGGTGGCACAGTGGTTAGCACTGCTGCCTCACAGCGCCTGAGACCCGGGTTCAATTCCCGCCTCAGGCGACTGACTGTGTGGAGTTTGCACGTTCTCCCCGTGCCTGCGTGGGTTTCCTCCGGGTGCTCCGGTTTCCTCCCACAGTCACAAAGATGTGCAGGGCCAGGTGAATTGGCCACACTAAATTGCCCGTAGTGTTAGGTAAGGGGTCAATATAGGGGTATGGGTGGGTTGCGCTTCGGCGGGCCGGTGTGGACTTGTTGGGCCGAAGGGCCTGTTTCCACACTGTAATCTAATCTAATCTAATTTCACATGCTGTTTTGTTTTCTAAAACATTACAACAACACTTGGAAAATGCAAGAAAATAATCTCATTGTAATTTGCTCTAGAAAATTAATAAATTCAAAATTAATTCTCCACTGTGCACAATGTAATGTCTATGTAATCAGGGAGAAACAGAATCAACAAAAGTAACGGATTAACTGGGATAATACCAGTAGTCAGGGACTACCATTGTAAAGAGACTGAAGAATTGAGAGCATTTTTCACTGTAGTTCAGAAGTTTGAAGGGCGACCTGATAGAAGTTCCCAAGGTAATGAATGATTGCAATAGCATAATGATATTGACTTTTTTATTGACTTTTGGGTCAAAGTTCTGGCATTCTCTTCCTAATGGCATTGTGAGTCTACCTACAGCACATGGACTGTAGTGGTTCAAGAAGGTAGTTCACCACCAGCTTTTCAGGGTAACTAGGGACGAGTAATAAATGTTGGCCAACCAGCAATGGCCACGTTCCATGAATAAACAAAAAATAGCCAATTATATTCTGCCTCCTTGACCAGTAAAACAGTCACAAGGTTGAAGTGTACTTCCAACAGAGGGACAATTGTACTGTGTGTGTGAAGCACACTTATTGGCTAAAATTGAAGACCCAGGTTATTTTAGCTCTGAGACCACTTGTGCAGGCTGTTAGCCATTTGTCCAACCAATTTTGAGCAGCAAGTTATAGCACATCAGGGGTTGGATATAGGAGAATGACAGCTATCACAAAGGGAAGGCAAGTGGCAATTGATAAGTAGAGAGAGTGTTTCTGAGCAGCTGACTAACAGTAAATGAGGTCAAAGAAACAGGAGGCAATATCTTTCCTTGTCCAGCACTAATCCTGCTGTTTCTAATTTGTATCTTTGGATGAAAACTTCAACTTCTGTCTAAAAAAGGAACATTCTGGGTAGAATACTAGCTCTATCCTCTCATTTGTTCCAATGTCAGACATAAGCAAATTTCCGACACGGGTTTAATGTAAATACCACAGGTAGGCTGCAAGCAACAAATGGACATTTTGTTGCAGCTGTACTACACAACTGCAGGACATCAAACTGATTGTGTGCTCATGTTCTCAGGCTTTGGCTGGTGAAAAGAGTCACTTCTGTATGGACAGTGAGATGGAGGCTTTCTTTGTGAAGCCAGGAGGAGTTTTCCTGTTTCTTTGGGGCAAACAAAAAATTAATTTCATTTTTTTGCATTCTTACATGTTCTTACCTTCTTAGATTCTTTAAGGAGTGCTGGTTTGGTTGTTCCAAGTCTAGAATTACTGAACTCCTCTTCCAGCCAATTCCCAACAATTAAGATCAACAACAAGTCCCTGAAAAATGTAGATCATTTTCCTTATCTTAGGAATCTCCTCATGATTAAGACAGAGGAAGAAACCTCATCATAAACTCCTACATACCTGCTCAGCCTTCAGCTGGTTGAGGTAGGGTATATTTCAGGATCAGGATCTCAAGCACAATAATAAAGAAACAAAAATACAGATTATTGGAAAAGCTCAGCAGGTTTGGCCACATCTGCGAAGAGAAATCAGAGTGAATGTTTCAGGTCGAGTGACCCTTCTTCAGAACTGAAATGAACTGAAACAATAATAAAATCATGATTTAGCAGACAGCAGTGTTTCCTGATCTTATACATTAAAATACCAGCACCTTCTACTATTTCCTCAGCTCAAACATCCCCTCTCTCAGCCCCTTTCAGTTCCTTCATACAGGAGAAGTGGCAATAAAGCTGAGAGACTGAATCCTTTCAGCTTATGATCTGTAATTAACGTTATGGAGAAAGGTGAAGGCAAATTATGACATTCCTGTGATGTGCAGATGTTATTCAAATCTGAATGCCTAGTTTGTGCACAATCTGCCAGGAATTGTTGAGTGCACAGCAAAAGGAAAAACACAGAAAATGCGAACAGAGCAAGCCATGCATCTAGGTCCTTTCTCCTCTACCCAACTCCCTGGAAATATTTTTATGGGAGAGGAAATAAATATGAATAGTTATATCAATATAGAAAATGTGCAAGAGAAACTAATGGAACTAAAGATTGACAAGTCCCCTGGGTATGATGCAATGCATCCTAGAATATTAAAATAAGTAGATAAACAGATAATGAAAGCACTTGGAGTAACCTTCTGGAAATCCTTAGATTCTGGAGAAGTCCTCGACAGTTGGAAAATTGCCTTTATTTAAAACAGAAGGAGACAAAAAAGGTAACAGTAGGTCAGTTAGCTTAATGTCAATAATTGGGAAAATGTTAGAGTCAATTGTAAAGGATGTAATAGCACAGCAATTAAAAATGCATATAATAATCAGACAGTCAGCATAACATCATGCAGGGGAAATAATGTCTGAAAAACTGTTTGGAATTGAGATTGAAAGATCAAAAAAGGGAAACAACAAAAAGGACAATGACAAAAATTCAGTCATCATGTTATATCTGTGAAAGAAAGCTGGTGTTGGGCTTTTTCAAATGTGGCCAAGTTGAGTCTAGAATCAAGTATTACAAAAAAGTTGCAAAATTCTAGGCTTGATGTTTACCTAAAGCTGAAAATGATCCAGCAGATATCACCAATTGGTATTTCCTTCTTCAGTTTGCACTAAGTTTGAATTCCATAGATTACTTTTACTTAGATCATGCCTGAACAATACAATGAGCAATTTGAAGTATCCATGTTTTAATCTTAACGAGGCTGCTTGACAAGTCTGTGACTACTCTTGACTATGATGAGTTTACAGATCAAATTTATTGAAATAAATTTTTGTCATCTTTAAATGGAATTCACTACCTGTAGTGTGACAATGGAAAGGTTAATTATCTAAGCTGGCAATATCAAAAGACTGCCCTATGCCTGAGGTTTACACACCAATTAAATAGAATATTAATTCCTCAGATGTTTGGATGGAAATACAATGTTGTAATAATGTATTTCCTAGCTTTCTGTAATTATGTGATCTACACCATGAGGCACACTCATCGAAGGCCAAACATCTTCTAATTTCAATAACCACACAGGACAGACAAGACTGATGTTCTGTGTGCTTGTAACACCAAGCAAATAAGATCTTTGAGTTTCTCAAAATGCTTTACAGTGGAAACTGATTTCACAGTCTGCAGTAATCCTTTGCAAGATAAGTCATCATCATGCAGTAATGACCTTATAAAATGCAATTAGTTGATAAATGTACTTACCGTTGTGTTCTGATGGCACTTACTTAAAGAAACTTAAGTCCTTTCATAAATTCTCCACACAAGTCACCATGGATGATAAGGGATATTAGATATATTATTTCAATGTCTAACTTGGAAATCAACAAAGAGAAAGGCAAATTAATTACAAGTGTACAAGTGAGGAAGAGTGTAGTGAAGGATCCCCTGACTAATTCTTGGGATTGAAGAGAGATTGAGGAGACAGGAACTGTATTCTCCAAAGTTTAGCAGGATGAAAGGTGATCGCATTTAAACTTACTAATTTTTTACAAGGCTAGACAGCACAGATGCAGAAAGTATGGTTTCACTGGCTCAGAGGTTTCATGCCAGGGATACAGTCTCAGAATAAAAGCCACTTAAGACTGAAGTGAGGAAGAATTTCTTTGTTCAGAGGGTAGTGAATTCTTTACCCCAAGTGCTCTGGAAGGTCAGTCATTCAATGTGTAGAGATCAGTAAAATTCTCAATATTAATAACATTCTTGGAATGTGGGGATACCATGAGGAATTGATGTTGAAGTTGATGATCAGTCATAATCCAGGAAGGTTGAGCAACTCAAGTAGGTCCATGGCTCCTGCTCATATAGCCCTGTTTTGAATTGAAGTACTTGCAAAGACCTTATTTCTGCATTTTATAAGCATTAGTAAAAATGACAAAACAGTTTTAGGGAGCTGTGCCCAAATAAGAAAGAAATGTTCAAAGTTTTTACTTCACGTTTTCAGCAGCACTAAGATTAATAATATAGACATTGCTCAGTAAACCACATTACTTAAGCAAAGTTATCTGTATTTTCAACGTTTCAAGGTCATCATTAATTCAAAACCTGTACCAGCAAATAAATCATGCTGCTCATCCTGAATGCCACCTTGAAGGATGGAACTGATGTTCATTTTTAAACATTATTATATTTATTTAGAGTTACATTTTACAGACACATACTTTATAATTGTATGTGCAACCCACTCATCTGCATATGATGATCGCAACATCGAAATAGTTGATTTTATTCTCTTTCTTTGAGTAGAAACTAATAGAAACTGGGAACAGAAGTAGACCATTCAGCCCTTCAAGACTTCTCTAGCATGAAATATGATCATGGCTGATCATCCTACTCAGTACCCTGTTTCTGCTTTTACTTCATGCCTTTGTCTCTAAGAATTATATCTAACTCCTTCTGGAAAACTAAAATTCATTATTTTAGTCTCAACTACTTTTTGTAACAGAGAATTCCACAGGTTCACTACTCTATGGGTGAAGAAATTTCTGAAGTTCTCCAAAGAAAATACTGTGAGTCGGGGAGAGGGGAAAGTTAGGGGGTCAAATGCTGAAGTTATTGAACTCAATATTGAGGCCTGTACCTAGGCAGAAGCTGGATTGCTGCTCCTTCATCTTCCTTTAGGTTTTGCCAGAACTTTGCAGCAGGCCTCCTATGAAAAAGCTAGCATGAGAGCAAGATGGTGAATTAAAATTGTAAGCAACTAGGAGGACAGAGAAGAGATGTTCCACAAAGCAGTCACGCTGACTGTGTTTGCTCTTGCCAATCCAAAAGACACTGTATTGCGAGTGGCAAATACTATAGAATGGATTGAAAGAAGTACAAGTAAACTGCTGCCTCACCTGGAAGGCGCATTTGGCACCCTTGGATAATGAGGATGCAGGAGACCAAAGGACAATTGATAAACTTTCTGTATTTGAAAGGAAGATGCCATGAAAAGATGATGAAAAGGTAGGAGTGACAGAAGAGTAGACCGAGGTTTTGTGGAGAGAACAGTTGTTGTGGATAAGGAAGGGGAGGATATAAAGACAGCATAATATTTTGTGTTTTTTCTTTTTAGTGGGAGTCTAAAATAAGAAAGAACATTTGAAAACCAAGATTTAAAAGCATGAATAAAAGTTTTGAATGCAAATTATTTGATACTTCCTGCGAACTGTTTGTGTATCTGCAGGTCCAGCAGACAAACTGAAGTTGAGGCATTGTTTATGCAAAACTGATTGATGTGCTCGCAATTATTACCAACAAAAGTCATCTGCTTGCCAAAAACTATGAGGTTGGTTGTCAGGTAGCTGAACAGCTTAGGCTGTGTACAAGAAAGAGATAAGCTTTGTTAGACTAGAAGAGAAGCCAGCAGGTCTGCAGTAGCTAAAAAAAAAGTCATTTTTCAATTCTTGTTGCCACTTTAAACCCGAAGAAAACCAGATTTTCATTCCTTCAGCAGAAGCGACAAGTTGTGACCATGAGTTGGGTAAGTCAGAGACTTTGCACAAGTGAATCCATCACTCTGAGTCTCTTGCAAACAGAGGAAACATGCAGAAAACAAAGGTTGAGGAGAAATGTTCACATCAGCAAGAACCAACCCAACAGTACTTATGAATAAAGAACATGATGTTTTGTTCCCAGTTTTCCCTCTGCCCACGTGTTCTTCCTTGGTTATGTTTCTGTCAGTGTTATGTAAGGAGTTGGGTGGAGGAAGGGGTTGCTTAGAGTTTAGAGTTTTAACCTGGAATTGGTCAAGAAGACAGCTCACCACCACCTTCTCAAGGGCACTAGGCAATAAATACTGGCCAGCAAATGATGTCCACAACCCAAGAGTGGTTTCTTTTTAAATGTACATTTTACTTAATTTCTTTTAGTTATCTACCTGTAGCTGGAATCTATTTACCTGTAATAAATAATGATTCTTATTGAATATAGAAACCTGGCCCATGTTTTCTTTGAACCTCGATCTGAAAAGTTGGTTGTTTGGGGATTTTGCGTATCTCTTTAAGCATGTTTAACTACTTTGATGAGTCCGGGAATAGGGGACTTGATTTGTAGCATGTTATTGCCATGAGTCCTGACAAAAGGAAGATGAGCTTGGTGGCAGCAACCAGCTGGATGTGGTTATCTAAGATTTCAAAGAGATCTTCATCAATTGGGTCAATGGACTGCAAAGTGGAAAAATGAATTTAATTTGGATAAATGCGAGATATTGCATTTTGGTAAAACAAGCAAGCAAACACAAGACTTAGTGAATTCAAAGTCAAGCCTTGGGTAGTGTGTAGAACAGAGAGTCCTATAGGTTCTGGTACATCATTCTTTGAAGTTTGCATCACATAAGGTGCTTGCCTTCATTAGTCAAATATTAGACTCAAAGTGTTAGAATATTATGTTGAAATTATGCAAAACATTGGGGTACTGTGCCAAGTTCTGGTCTTCCTGTTGTAGGAAGATTATTGTTAGACTAGAGAAGGTTTAGAAGAGATTGACTGAGGTGTTGCTAGAAATGCAGGGTTTGAGTTAAAAGGAAAGGTTGGATAGGCTGGGACTTTTTCACTGAAGTTTAGGAGGTTTAGAGGTGACCTTATCGAGGTTTAAATAATCATAAGGTGAATGACAGGTGTCTTTTCCCTAGGGTGGGAGATTTCAAGACTAGGGGGTATATCTTTATGAGAGGAGAAAGATTTTAAAAAGACATAAGAGTTTTTTTTTACACAGAGAGTGGTTCGTGCATGGACTGGAAGAGGTGGATGTGAGTACAGTTACATCATGAAGAGTCAATTAGATAAACACATGAAAAAGAAATATTTGGAGGGATACGGGCCAAGAGCAGGCAGTTGGGACTAGTTTAGTTTGGGATTAGGGTCAGCATGGGCTGGTTGGATTAAAGGGTCTGTTTCGGTGCTGTATGATCTAAGACTCTATGACTGTATAAGCAGAACCTTATCATTGTCCTGGAAGGCAGGGAAGTAGTGAGGACAGAAATGTGGGAATTAGGTCAGACACAGCCGAGCCGTGACAATTATGATGGGGTAATTTTCAGTTGGTGTGAAAAGGTAATGTCAGAGGTAAAGAATGTGAGAGAATGGAATAAAGTCTTTCCAGGAAACAAGGTGTGAGGAAGGATAGCTTTCCTAACGTGTGGTTCTGGTCTTTATTTGCATGTATAATGTAAGCAAGCTACTGCTTCTGTATGTTCTTGCCTGGTTTACTTCTGTCAGCTGCTTAGAATTTGTGATTTTGAAATTAACTCCACTTAATTAACTGTTTTATTGTCATGTATCATAAATATGTGCTTACTATATTTGTTTTTAATTTTTAATTTAACATTGTTGTCAGTCACTAAGACATGGGGCTAAAATTTACCAGAAATCAGCTAAATGTCAACTTTGGTGAGTTTCATGGAGAGTTTCCCTTTGTGAGACTTCATGTGTTTTCTCTCACCATCTTCCAAAACTTGTCTCATTGCCTAAGAACCATTCCCCTATGGCGCTCTGCTTATTGCATTCTTTCACTTGCCTTAGGCAGAAATATTCACAACTGCCAGGATATCCCAGTATCCCTGATGCTGGCCAAGTATCTGAAGTCAAGCCAAGCAGACAGTCAGGCTCTGGCAATTGCCCTTCACATGCATATTGTGGCAAAACAACCACAAACCAATTCTCTCAGGCCACATAGGTTCCATAGCTAACACTCTATTGAACATGTAAGAGCACATTTATATAACTATTGCTGTTTAAAACCAAGCACCTCACTTACCTGGTCTTAGCCTCATTCGATCTTACAAACTCTGTCTAAGATGGTGCTACTTTTTCTCCAATGCCCCATGTAACCCAGCATTTTCTCATTATTCAGTCTGGGAATGTGGTATGAGACAGCAGTGAACCCTTCTGCTAATTAAACCAAACAACCAGAAAAGCTCACCTCACCTCGTAATCTATTGAAGTATGATTGACTGAGAACTCCAAAATTCACCTGTTTAAAGAACGAATATCAATTTATTCTTTAACTCTAAAAGTGAACATTAAACAAGAACTATTTAAAACTCTAAGCCCCCTTTCTCTTAACTGTTAATTATCTGCCTCCAACTCTATAGCAATATACGGTTCCAATAAAAAAAGTTGTTAAAATTACATCAACTTGATTTCAAAACCACACAGTAGCTGTCATCTCGGTGTCCTTCTTTCAGCTAAAGATCTCCCTGGGCTGTCTTCTCTCGTTTACTGCAAAGGTGTTTCATATGAGTAAGGTACCTTTGATAGAGGGTGTTTTTAATGGCAGTCTCTTTTGATGGCAGTTTACTCTCTGTCTAATTTTCAAAATGTCTGCTTCTTCATACCCCAAACATTGGATTACTTCATTGGTTCGAGGTAGGCAAAAACAATAAATTCAAACGCGATTTGGTTTTAGTATCCTGGAGCATAATTTAAACTATTAGTTAGATTTGAATTGTTGTCAAAACAATTCAGGTATCTAGTTCACAGCCAAATGTTGCATATTTTCAATTCTCCAGCACACTCTGAGACTGTTAGTTAGTCAGCTGACAGGTGCTTTTAAGCTTTCCATGCAAAACAGCATTCACTCTCTCTTCAAAGGTACATGGCTTTAACTTCACAACACCATCCACTTTAAAAAACATCATAATGAAAAGATGGCTTCATTTTTTTCTCTAATTCTTAACCTAATTACATAGGACATTAATCTACATTAATATTAATTTCTGCACACATATTTTATGTATCGGTATCTGTTCAATCTTATCTATACTTTATCCATTAAATTCACGATAACACATCTGGTATCACATTTTTACAACCTGCAACATGTACAATTTGTAAATTAAAAGCCTGTTTCTTAAGACTCCAATGAAATAGTCTCATAGTCTCATATTCTTGCCTTTAAATCATTCCAAGAATGTAAGAGGATTATGATCTATGTACACAACTGTCTCCAACACATTACATATCACATAAACAATAACATGTTGTAAGACCCATCCCAAACTCAATAATTTCTTTTCAATAGTAATTTTTTTCTGGTGGTTGTTGAGTTTCTTTGAAAAGTATCCAAATGGCCATTCAATTTCCTCATCATCTTCCTGGAGCAGTATAGTGCCAGCTCCTATATTACTAGCATTGATTGCAACTTTGAAGGGTTTCAAAAAGTTTGATGCAACGAAAACTGGTGCAAAGGTTAATACTGCTTTTAAATTGTCAAATGCCTCCTGACATTGTTCTGTCCACCAAAACTTTGTGTTCTTCTTTTGTAAATCTGTTAGCAGTGTCACTATGCTACTGATGTTTGGAACAAACCACCAGTAGAATCCACTTAGTCCCAAAAACTGAAGCACCTCTCTCTTAGAAGTTGCTCATGGAAATTCCTCGTTGGCCTTTGTCTTTGTGTTCCTTGGGGTCAACCTTCCATGTCCGACATTATGTCCCAAGAACATCACCTCTGCTTTCGCAAATTTTGTTTTCTTTAAGTTTATTGCCAGTTTTGCTTCCCTTAATCATTCAAAGTGTACTGCCAACTGTACCATGTGATCTTTCCATGACTCACTAAAGATCATTACATCATCCAGATAGACTGCACAGTTTGTTAACCCAGTCACAACTTTGTACATGAGTCTTTGGAATGTGGCTGATGCGTTCTTCATTCCAAAGGGCATCACTTTGAATTGATATAGCCCATTTGGAATTACAAATGCAAAAACTTCATTTGGTCTCTGATAAAGGTACCTGCCAATAACCACACAGTAAGTCCAATTTGAGATGTAACTGGTCCAACTTTCTCTATACAGTCCTCCACTTTTGGTATTGGTAATGAGTCTGATTTTGTTACGGCATTGACATTCTGATACTCCACACAAAATCACTGAGTCCTGTCAGGTTTTGGAACTAACACAATCGAAGAACTCCACTCTCTCTGACTCAGTTCCATAATACCTTCGTTGAGCATCGCCTCCACTTCCTTTTGGACCTGTGTGACTTTGAAAGAATTAGGTCTGTTGGGATATTGTTTTATTGAAAAAACATTCCATACTTCTACCTCATGCACAATAGCATTAGTCCTCCCCATCCTATTCCTGCATATGTCCTCATATTGCTGCAACAAACCTTTCAACTGTATTCTTTTCTCCTGAGACAGATCATTCAGCCAGCCATCCCACTCCTCAAGGACTTCTTCATTGTTTATTGTAATTTGAGGCCCATCAAACTCCACAACATCTGGATTTGATTCCTCACTCTGAATTTGCTTTCTGGTTGTCACGACTTTTGTTTGCAAATAAAAGATCATCTTCTTGAAGCACTCTCCGCGTCTCCTAATAATTCTTCACGACACCCGCAGAAAAGGCTTTTTGAATGTGGGAATTAGCAACAAAGGTGCTGGTTTTATTACTGCCTGTGGTTTACCTACCATTTGGCATGTATGACATATACGGCAAATGTTAACCACATCCTTGTGCATTCCAGGACAATAGAAATGCTTTTGTACCTTAGCCTGAGTCTTCCTTACACCTTGGTGACCTCCTCCTGGTAACACTACCCATAACACTTCCTTTCTGTATGCTACTGGCAACACCATCTGGTGCACTTCCACCCAGTTCTCCTCTGCACGAACCTGCCGTGGTCTCTCATTTCATATTAGGATTCTATCTTTAGATAATAGCCCTGAGGAATACATTCTAATTCATTTTCTGATAATACATCCATCTTTTATGATCTCATCTTTCTGTTGTAAATCAATTAGCCTCTCAGGACTAAACACTTCTGTCTGACCCTCTGCCTGTTCAAGTTTCTCCTGCACCATTACATCAAACAGGATGTCCACTAACTGAACCTCAAATTCTTCATCTTTCTCTTTAGTTTTGCTTCTTGCTATGACTTATGAGAGTGAGATCTTGTTATTATACTGTCTGGAAAAATTCCAGGCTATTTCTCTCTTAATTCCTTAGTTCCCTGGTCTTACTTTGGCTTCTCCACTACAAGGGGTGTCATCCCACCTTGAATCCTGCTAAGTCATTCCCAAGAACAAATTGTACTCCTGGAACTGACACTCTGTCAATCTCTCCCACTGTTACGTCCCCTGTCTTGGGTTGGCACTCCAACCTGATTTTACATAGGGGAATGCTAAATTTCTGTCTATCTATCCTACAAATTACCACTGTCTTGTGTAACAGGTCAGAAGGAGTGCAAATATGTTCATCTCTTACTATTAGAGACTAACTATATCCTGGACCTCTCAAAATTATAACTTCTTTCCATTCTTCCCCTATTCTTTCTGAGTAAACATTACCCACAGAGGTGAAGTCTTTATAGTGATCAGGTACAAACTCCATACCCAGCCCCTGCCTGGGCTATGCACTCACTTGCAGGTCCTCGACTTTTCTTGGGGTTTCCTTTGCCACTTAAACTAATGCCACTGGCTTAGCCTCTTTTACCACATCTTTTCCCACAGTGCCTTTCTTTAACGACCAGCAGCGTGACTTTACATGTCCCACTTTCTGGCAGTAAAAGCACCTCTTCCCAGTGCCCTGTGGGCGGCACGGTGGCTCAGTGGTTAGCACTGCTGCCTCACAGCGCTGGAGACCCGGGTTCAATTCCCGCCTCAGGCGACTAACTGTGTGGAGTTTGCACGTTCTCCCCGTGTCTGCGTGGGTTTCCTCCGGGCGCTCCGGTTTCCTCCCACAGTCCAAAGATGTGCAGGTCAGGTGAATTGGCCATGCTAAATTGTCCGTAGTGTTAGGTAAGGGGTAAATGTAGGGGTATGGGTGGGTTGCGCTTCGGCGGGTCGGTGTGGACTTGTTGGGCCGAAGGGCCTGTTTCCACACTGTAATGTAATGTAAATGTAATGTAATGTAAATGCCCTACTGAAATGGCCAGCACTTTAATTTTCAGTGTCCCACTCCTTTACAGTAAAAACACCTGAGGCCTTTCACCTCTTTTCCACCCGCTTGGCCTTCCTTTTTAACTTGTGGTAAACTATTACCAGTGTGCTGTACTCTTTGCTTTGTAGTGTAAGATCTCCCTTCTCGCAATTTCCATCCCTTACAGGATGAAACTCTTGCTGGAAGCTAAATTTTGCCTTATGCACCAATGCATATTCATCTGCCATCTCTGTCACTTTTGTCACTTCTTGAACTTTCTGTTCATCCACAAGAATTCTTATCGATTCTGGAAGTGAGTTTTTAAATTCCTCCAACAGAATAATCTCTCTTAGAGTCTCATAGGTCTTCTCTATTTTTAAGGCCTGCACCCATCTATCAAATTTACTATACTTAATTATTTTGAACAACGCTAGTCTGAATTGGTTCCTTCCTTATGTTTCTGAACTGCTATCTATATGCTTCTCGTACCAATTCATAAGCACTCAAAATAACCTGTTTTACATATGCATAATCTCTTGACCCCTCATCTGATAGTGCTGCAAATACCTCACTAGCTCTGCCTACTAGCTTAGTCAGAACTAGCATTATCCACAAATTCTCTAACCACTCCATCTGCTGAACCAATTTTTCAAATGAAATAAAGAAGGCTTTGACATCTTCCTCATCAAAATGTGGCAGTGTTTTAACATATTTGTTTATATCACTCCCTTCTCTCTTTATCTCCATCCTGTTAACTTGATGTTCATGACTAATTTGCAACCTCTGACATTTAAATTCTCTCTCCTTTTCTCTTTCTTCACTCTCTTTTCTTGCCTCGTGGCTCTCATTTCCCTTTCTTTATCTTCTACCTCCATTTTCCTCAATTGTAATTTAGGTTTTTCTTACTCAATTGCACTTGTCTGTTTCTCGAACATACCTAAGTGCTTGACTAACTCCCTTACAATTTCAACTTTACTTTTGTCCTTGATTAAACCCAATTCTAACCTCTTTGCTAATTCTAAAAGTATGGTCTTTCTCTGTCTTTTTCAACTTTCTTGGCAAACGTGGAACTCATCTTCAAACACCAGAAACTCTTTAGTAATTTTATGAGCCATTTCTCTCACTTTAAATTTAATCAACCACAAATAACTGATATTAAACAAATTGTCTCACTTACCCTTTTTTTAAATCAAGGACACTAATTGGCAAATGTTTAAGTCTGCTGGGATCTTTTGTACACCAAATCTATTCAAATCTCTGCAAATCTCAGACTGGATCTGTCTAAACCTGTCCAATCCCAGACGAACCCCCAAACTGTTATGACACCTGTCTGCTAATTAAACCAAACAACCAAAAAAGCTCACCTTGCCTCATAATCCATTAAAGTATGACTGACAATGAATGCCTGAATTCAACTATTTAAAGAAAAAAAATCAATTTATTCTTTAACTCTAAAAGTGAACATTAAACACAAGCTATTTACAACTCTAAGCCCCCTTTCTCTTAACTCTATAACAATATACAGTTCCAATAAAAAAGTTCTTAAAATTACATTTACTTAATTTCAAAACCACACAGCGGCAGTCACCCCCAGTGTCCTTCTTCTTTCGGATAAAGATCTCCCTGGGTTGACTTTTGTATTTTATTACAAAGGTGTTTCATATGAAAAAGTTACCTTTCATAGAAAGTGTTTTGAATAGCAGTCTCTTTGGATGTCAGTTTACACCCTATAACTTTCAAAATGCCTGCTTCTTTATAACCCAAACATCAGATGATCTCATTGGTTTGAGGTTGGCAAAAACAATAAATTCAAACTTGCTTGGGTTTTAGTATATTGGGGCATAATTTAAACTGATTGTTTAGATTTGAATTGTTGTTGAAACAACTTAGGTATCTAGCTCACAACCAAATACTACATATTTTCAATTTTCCAGTACACTCTGAGACTGTTAGTTAGTCAGCTGACAGGTGCTTGTAAGCTCTCCATACAAATCAACATTCAATCTCTCTTAAAGGTACAATACATGCCTTCAACTTCATAACAAATGTCTCATGCTGGATAGGCTTCAAACAATTCAAAACATTCACTTTTATCCAGCAACAACAAAAGCAAACAAAAGCAAACAGACAGAAGCAGCATTTGACTCTGAGAATAGCCAATAAATGATCACTGCATCCAGCTCACATTCACTGGAGCCAGGAGTTAATTAAGTCCTATGTAACTTGTTATGTAGGTGCTATATCATACAGAACATTATGCTCCTCCTGCTCAACCTCCTCATCTTCCTCCCCAAAGACTGCTGTCACTTTCTCAGTTTGTCCATCTTAATTATATCCACTTGTTACCTGCTCCAGTTGTGCAGAACATGGCATGTTGCGATAATGTGGCACTTTCCATCCAGAGTGCACTGCAAAACTATTGGTTCTTCACATGAAAGCTGTTTGTCTCTGTTCTGAGAGTCAAATGCAGCTTCTGATTTGCTTTTTGTCAGTATTCAATGTTGTTGAATAAAGGTGAATGTTTTGAACTTTTTGAAGGCTTCCCTGTGTATGTTGGTCCCACACTGAACAACAATAAGCTGTTGGGCTACAGTAGACATCGAGGTAGGAGTAACAGTGACTAGAGGACTGTAAGTGAGAATGTGGCTGCAGACAAATAAACTCTGTGCTTAAACTGTGACTAGGATCAGAATGCACACTTATATTTGCCAGGAGGTATCAGTCATACAAACGTTGTTCCATTACAAATGTTGGTTTGTGGCTGCTTTGCTTCTACACTAATAGTGAAGGTCAACCCCAGATTGCCAAAGCTTGACTAGGTACATGGCCAGGGTTTAAAGTTGGTACCAATGCCAGAGATCCTGAGATTTCCTGGCAGTGGCAAATACTTGTGCCTGAAGGATATTAGAGAATCAGAATGTCATCAAATGAAAGGCCGCCATAAGGCGTGGTGCATAATTATTGAGATAAGTTTGGGACAAACTGCAAAACGTTTGTCTAGGCTTTGCAGAGATAAACCATCCAAGAAAGTCAACAAAACTGGCACCTAGCCAATTTCTAAGTTTCATCCCACAGTTTCAAACCAGGACAGTGTGTAGTTTGGAGGGAAACTTGCTGGAGGTGGTGTTCCAATGATGAGTTGATGCAGTCCATCTTGCTTTAAAGTACACACAACTACCACAATGCATCAGTAGTGGAAGAAGTGAAAATTTAATGTGGTGAACTGAGTGCCACTCAAGTAAAGTGTTTGTCCTGGATAGCATTAAGCTCCTTGAGTGTGATTGGAGCTATACTCATCCAGACAAGTGTAAATTATTCAATCACACACCTAAATTATGCTAATAGATTGTAGACAGTTTTGGGAGTGAAATGGTGAGTTGTTCATCACAGAATCCCTAGACCGTGACTTATTGTAGCCATTATATTTATGTGGCTTTTCCAGTTTAACTTCTGATCAGTATAAACTAAAGGATGTTGATTGTTAGAGGTTCAGTGGTCATAATGCCATTGAACATTGAGGGACAGTGTATGACTTTCTTTTGGTGAAGATGGTTAGTACTGAGTACTTGTGAGGCACAAATTTTCCTTGCCAGTTATCAGCCCTTGCTTGAAAGTTGATAAGGTGTCATTTTATATGGAGACAAACTGCTTCAGTCACTGAGGAGTTGTGAATGGTACTGAAAAATGGGCAGTAATCAGAGGGCATCCCCATTTCTAACCTCATGATAGAGGGAGCATCACTGATGAAGCAGCTGAAGCAATATTCTGGAACTAAGATGATTGACCTCCACCAACCAGAACCACAAACATTTTTCTTCATATGAGGTATGACTTCAACCAGTGCAAAGAGTTTTCCCTGATTCCTTTGACTTCAGTTTTGCCAGGGTGTCTTAATGATATATTTGGTCAAATGTTACATTAATGTTAATAGCCTTTATTCTTATCTCACTTCCTGGGTTCTGCTCTTCTGTCTGTGCTTGTACCAGGCTATCATGAATTCTGGAGCTCAGTGATTCTGGTAGAATTCCAAATTAAGCCTCAGTGATTTATTTCTATTCATTATGTGGAGCTATAGGAGATGGGTGAGATTTTAAATAACTATTTTGCATCAGTATTTACCCTGGAGAAGGACAGAGAAACTAGACAACTTGGGGAATTAATAGTGATATATTGAAAAGTGAGAGAAAGTGAGGACTGCAGAAGATGGAGATCAGAGTCAAAAAGTGTGGTGCTGAGAAAGCACATTCCTGATGAAGAGCTTATGACCAAAACATCGACTCTCCTGCCCCTCAGATGCTGCCTGACCTGCTGTGCTTTTCCAGCACCACATTTTTCGACTCAGATACAGAGGAACCTCAATTGTCCAAAATTGATTGGCGTGTAGTTTTTCGTTCGGACAATAGATTATTCCGATAATTTATATGACCTTGAACAAAGGAAGCCATACTGCGCATAATTGCATTAAAAAGCATGTTTAGAGAGTTTTTGTTTCATTCAATAGCTAACATTTGTACAAACTCTGGATATCGCTTAAAAATGCATGACATTTTACAAATCAGATCACTTTTTTCTGTACTTGTACTGTAAATAAGATTCATTGAGGCGGAGGTCGGTTCCTGTTTCTGAAGAAAATATCCAGCCGCTGTTGCTTGAGGTGCCGCTGTCTCTTTTCATTTGTGAACGATAACATTTGGCGAAGATTCATCAACTTAACAGCATCAACTTCATTTTGTGCTTCATACCGCTCCATGAAACGTCACAAACTGTCAATAGCTGCATTAACAGGGACTGGAAGAGGTATCGGTTTCTGATTTTCCTTACCATTCATGGCGTCCATACTTTCCCGCTGTTCTTCTGTGACTACGTTGACTATTTAATCATCGCTAAGTGTCTCTGTTCCAATGTTGTTGTCACAGTTCACCCAAGCATCGATCTCAACCTCTATGAAATCTCCTAATCCCAGCTGACTGCAGTTTATGATGATATCAGTGGTTATCTTTTAATCTGAGTGGGTGTCCTCTTCATTGTCATGGCTACTGACGTGTAAACCATTGTACCAACACTCCGTGATTGTCAATGGCTTGATGTGGTCCCAAGATTCAGCAATCATGAACAAAGTGTCCTTGACTGTGAATGCCTTCATAATTTCCTGCACTCCTTTCTCTCATTGTCTTCATCCAGGATGGCACGCAACATGTTACAGCGATAATATTTTTTCAGAATTGTAATGATTCCCTGATCAAGCGGTTGTAATCTTGAAGTGGTGTTGGGTGGTAAAAACAAACACTTGACAGCTCCGTCTGTGATTCTAATTGGCCGCCTTTCATGGTGTGCGTCCCCACATTTTCAACAAGCAGAAGGGCTCATTGCTCGAATTCAGCACTTGTCAAGTGTAATCTGACAGCAGATATAAAATATTCCTGAAACCAGGATGAAAAAAATTGGATAGGTCATTCATGCCTTATTTTGTGCTTTGTACTTCACGGGAGTTCTTGTCACAGTTCTTGAAGCCAATGTGGATGAGCATATTGCCCGATGCAGACAAGTGGTAATGTATAAGTGCTGGTGGCATTGGCACAAGGGAAAATTGTGATGTGATCCTTCTGCACTTTGTGTCCTGACACCTGCTTTTCCACGGTGGATGCAAGTGTTTTGTCCGGCAGTGCACGTCAAAACAATCCACTTTCATCAACATTGTACAATTGCTCAGGTTCATACTTGCCTTCATGAATAATAGATTGTAGTTTCTGTCTGTAGCCTTCCTCGGTGCAGTCATCCATGGACTTCTGCTCTCCAAGAATGCTGAGCTGTCTAATGCCGTGACAATACATGAAGCACTGTAACCAGCCCAATGATACGTTGTGATCAGACTCACTGGCGTGGAGTCATTCATGAAAACTGGCAACTTTTTCTAGTGTCATCAGGCCAGTTATGGGAATCCCCTTTTCATACTGCTGTGGAAACCACAAAAGTAGAGCTTGGTCGTGTTGCTCAGCCTTTGCCTACTTCATGGATTTTCTTTTTAAAGCATTTGCAGTGTCATTTGGGCTGATGAATTTCTCAATCACAGGTCTTGCTTTTCTGATGTCAGACTCTGTTGCTATCCCAATGTTGTACTCCCGTGCAAACTTTGATGCCTTTTCACCATGATCCAGATGCTGTAAAATCTCACTGCTCTGTTCAATTGTCACTGTGATCCACTTTCTCTTCACAAACATGGTAAGTACGTACAACAAACTTGAACAGTTATACCTGATTCAAACTCGGAACGAAGTCATAGAGGGAAAGAAGACACCACCGACTTTGTCATGCATTTTAAATCCTCCAGCATGTCAGCCACTTTTATGTGTTAAAATTCTTTCAACACTATGACAACTGACTGCCTAAAATTGTTGCAGCAGTGTCATTAACACCTCTTTGCTGCAACATTTGCACATCTCAGGTTAACTCAATTAAACTAAAGATGCAATTGTTGCACGATTGTCGGTTAAAATTATTTTAACACTGCTACAATTGACTGACTGAGATTGTTGCACCAGCATCATTAACACCTCTTTGATGCAATGTTTGCAGATCTTCATCAGTGCAAGTAACCCTCATTTGCCCTGTACTGTAAACAAAAGACAAGGTCGTCGCACCATTGTCGGTAACACCACTTTGTTGCAACAGCTTCATGGGACTTTCAGATCCTGTTCGGATAATCAGATTTTCAGATAATTGATGTTCGGATAGCCGAGGTTCCTCTGTATTGAAAAGTATCCAAATTACAGGAGAGGAAGAGCTGGACGTCTTAAAATGCATAAGGATAGATAAATCCCCAGGATGTGATAAAGATACCAGAACTTTGTGGGAAGCTGGGGAAGAGACTGCTGGGCTCTTGCTGAGATATTTGTATTGTCGACAGCCACAGGCAAGGTGCCAGAAGACCGGAGTGTGGTTAGTGAGGTGGCACAATTTAAGAAAGGTGGCATGCAAAAGCCAGGGGACCATAGACCGGTGAGCCTGTCATCAGTGGTGGGTATGTTGTTGGAGTAGATTCTGAGGAATAGATTAACATGCATTTGGAAAGGCAAGGAATGATTGGTGATAGTGAACATGGCTTTGTGCATGGAAAATTATGTCTCACTAACTTGATTGAGTTTTTTGATGAAGTGACAAAGACAATTGATGAGGGAGAGCAGTAGGTATTGTCTGTATGGATTTCAGCAAGGTTCTGCGTGGTAGATTGGTCAGCAAGGTTAAATCACGTGGAATCCAGTGAGAGCTAGCCAATTGGATACAAAATTGGCTTGAAGGTAAAAGACAGAGGGTTTTGGTGGAGAGTTATTTTTGGGACCGGAGGCCTGAGACTAGTAGTGTGCCACAAGGATCCGTGCTGAGTCATTTATGGAAATGATTGGATGTGAATATAGGAGCTGTTGTTAGTATGTTTGCAGATGACACCAAAGTTCGTGGTGTAGTGGTGTAATGAAGAAAGTTATGGAAAAGCACAACAGATCAGGCAGCATCTGAGGAGCAGGAAAATCGATGTTTCGGGCATAAGCTCTTTATTAGGGGTCCTTGGACGCTGCCTGACCTGCTGTACTTTTCCAGCACCACACTCTCAACTCTGATCTTCAGCATCTGCAGTCCTCACTTTCTCCCAGTGAAGAAGGTTATCTCAGTGTTGCATTTTGGTAAGGCAAACCAGAACAGAACATATCCAGTTAATGCTGGGCCCTGAGGAGTGTTGTCAAACAAAGTGACCTGGGGATGCGGCTGCATAGCTTCTTGAAATTGATAGACAGGGTAGTGAACATTTGGTACACTTACCTTCATTGGTCAGTACATTGAGTATAGGTGTTGGGAAGTCATGTTGCGGCTGTACATAACATTGGTGGGGCCACTTTTAGAATACAGGACGTTCTGTTATAATGCACATTAAAATCAACGCAAATTGGCTGTAACGCAATTTATGAATCATGGATAGTGTTTGGATAACATGAACTTTCTACTTAATGGGTATAGTGATTTTCTGTTAGTGATCTTCTACAGCGCAATTTTCTGTAGCAGTTTTCCGTAGCGCAATTTCTATTGTGCAAGGTTGCAGAGAAACACAACTGTCACAGAACAATCTGTACTGCGTTCAGGCCTGGTCTCCCTGCATAGGAAAAATGTTGGTAAACTTGAAAGGGTTCAGAAAAGATTTACAGGTTGTTGCCAGAATTGGAGGGTTTGAATATTGACAGAGGCTCAATAGGCAGGGGCTGATTTCCCTGGAGCATCGGAGGTTGAGGTGTGACCTTATAGAGGTTTATGAAATCGAAAGGGTCATGGATAAGGTGAATAGCCAAACTATTTTTTTTTCCCAGGGTAGGGGAGTCCAAAATTAGGTTTAAGGTGAGAAGGGATAGAACTAAAAGGGACCTGAGGGGCAATTATTTTCATGCAGAGGGTGGTGTGCGTATGGAATGAACTGACAGGGGAAGTGGTGGAGCCAAGTACAATTACATCAATTAAAAGGTATCTGGATGGGTACATGAATAGGAAGAGTTTAGGAGGATATGGGCCATAAGTTTAAGATTTCTGATCATCATGATAAGATGGACCAAAGGGCCTATTTCCGTGCTGGATGACTCCTGTGCCGACAATTGTTCTATTTTATTGTGAGTATTATGAATATTCAAATAAGAGCTGAATGTGTCTTTCTGTCTGTTTAACATCTTTGCCTCCATATACCATATTTGACGGTGCTCTCATATTTGTATTCTCTCTCCCTTCTTGTTACACTATATACATCATTGCCCATATCATTATCCTGCACTGTTGCCCTTTCCTTTCTCTTTACCATTAACAGCTGATTTGCAATGCAGAGTGGTGTCAAAAGTGTAGGATCAATTCCCGCACCAGCTGAAGTGACCATGGAGCATTCTCTTTCTCAACCTTTCCCCTTGCTGAAAATGTGGTGACTGCCCGGTTAAACCACTATCAGTTGTCTCTCTCTAATGGGAGATCAGTTCTGAGCTCCTCTGGAACTGTGGTGACTTACCTGCAACTTTGTAAGCCATCTCTACAGTCCTCATTATACAATTTGTCATTATTCTGCTACCAGCACAGTTCAGGTGAAAATCTTTCCCATTGTGGATGCCAGCACCCCTTAATTGAAACCCGTTTTTCTCATACCAATTTTTGAGTCACACACATTGAATTCCCTGACCTCACATATTTTATGCTAATTTGCTCATAACTCAGATATTTACCCAGGAACAATTATCTTTGTGGTTTAATTCATATTCTTGTTTCTCATACATCTTTAGTAAAGTCTCTTTGTTACTCGAGTTTTTACTGATCATACAGTCCACTATAACTGGCCCCTTCTTGTCCAACTCCAAGTTGCCCTCCAGTGCTGAGAAGATGTCCTAAACCCCGGATCTCAACAGGCAACATAGCCTTCAGGACTTTTCACATCCCTCCCACCCCAACTTGAATGATATCCTGCACACTGATAAAATGGTCAGCATGCTCATCCTCCTTATAGTCACTGCTCTCATCTACACAAGTTGCAAGAACCTCAAACCAATTGGACAATTATAAGGGAGAAAGCACCTGCATTGTTACTTTCTCGGTCTCCCCATGTCTCCCATATTCACAGCCTGCTGTCCCTAATCACAGACTAAATTCAAAGACCCTTGTTTAAGGGTTGTGACTGTCTTTTGGAATGAAGTTCCCAGGAAACAACCCCCCTCTCTCATGCATCACAATTAATTGGAAATTATGGAAAAGTTACCAGAACAAGTGATTGAACTTTCCACAGTCACAAGACAGTGAATGAAAGTTCAATGCCTGAGAATCACTGGAACTAAGAATAATTCTCCAGAAGACTGTAGTATATATAAGGGATGTCTCTGTAGAAGTAAATTATATTAAAATTGATGTGTCTTAGAAGAGAAGTTTTAGGGGAAGTGAGGGCATAACAAATGTGGTTATAAATGATATTGGTAAGTTAATAGCTGCTATTTTACCAATAGTTTTATATGACATAAAGATGTTTTGATTAAAAAAAAGTAAGACTTATAACACAATGTTTTGCTTAAAATTAGATGTTCAGGTGTCTCTTTAAACATTAATGTTCCTGACTGAATTGTAACAATGTTTAAAACCTTCCCCTGAAACTTACAATTTACTCTGGATCAATTCTCAATATAATTATGAAACTGATAGAATTTCTTAAATCAAAAGTTATTAGGGATATGGGGTTAAGGCAATTTGTTCAAGTTTCGATGCAGTTGGGTCATAGATCAATCCCAGTCTAATTTACTGGTGGATCAGGCTGAAGGGGCTACAAAGCCCTATCCATACTCTTATGTTCTCAATATTGATTCCTATCTTTCAGGCTATGCAGGACACTTACATTAAAAGATGGAAAAAGTATATTCAAGATTCTGAATTTTGGACACAAACATCTAATAGGTCTCACAACCTAACTTTACGTGCCATCAACTAAGTCTCACATTGCCTGCCATCCATCTCAAAATATGATGGCAGGAGTTGGCTCCAGTCACTCATTCATTATGACTTATTTTGTGGTTTTTTTTTACTTCTGTATTTATTTTTCTTTCTGTCTTTTTTTTTGCCTCTCTGTATCTATCTTTTCGCTCTGTCTTTCTTTCTTTCTCTGATTTATATTGATCCATCTATTTATTCAGTCCTTCCTTCATTTCCTAATATACCAGGATTCATAAATATGTGTCAATTATCCAACCTGAAATTACTTGAAAATTGGAACATGGTAAGCATTTATTCTATGACGCTTGACTCAGTATCTGGTGCTGGCAATCTAAGTATGCAAGAGATGCAATGAAAATGCTGTTAAATTGTATGAAAGCTTAATCCCTCACCTTTTTTCTCATATGCCTATTCTTCTCCCCATCATTCACATTTTTATCTCTTGGAAATTTTGACAAATTTTTCATCTTTTTTTCAGCTTTTTCCAAAGGCAATAGAAGATTGATATTCCTTGATATGAAAGACTCCTTGTGCCATCTTAATGAGACAGTCAGCATATCCTCCTTCAGGTTCAGGTCCTCCTTCAGATTAAAAAACTGGATACTTACTTCTACCTGGCAGATTTGGATGGATTATTATCCCAAGTATGATTGAAAATAAGAATTAGATATGTCAATTAGTGGTAATTAGAGGTTCTCAACCTAATGTGCACTGTCATTATTTTCTCAACCGCAATTTAATTATAAATTCTCTTTGGACATTAGGGCCCAGATTTTTATGCCTTTCTCTGTGTTGGAATAGTACAAGAAGAGTCCAAACATTGCCAAATTCGATCTGATTTTAGGATTACCACTTCCATTTGCATTATCAGCAATTTTGCCAGTGAAGGACAAGGGTGTGGGTAATGGGACCAGAAGTAATATTCCTGTCCTTGCAACTCCATTGCAGAGGGTGGCATTTCAGAATTCTGTTCCATCTATGGAGCTGAGCCAGCTTTTGTAGAAGATGGTGCCCACAGCTCCTCTAAAGAATCCTGAATCATGGGAAAATCATAAACCTTGACTGGAGTTGACAACCAATAAAACAATCAGGCATTCAATATTTCCTGCATTCAATCTGAAAAGATCTTGGTAACTTTACGATAACGTAAAGTAATGATAAAATGAAACAATCTGGCAACTGTTGCAACAAAAGCAGATGAAAAGATATCAGTTTTGTCAGATGGCCTCATTGGCTGAATTCCAAGAATAATTAGTCATTCAGGCCAGCAGTATTCTATTCACTCAGTTGCAAAATGGAGTGCTAATTTTGGTTGGTTGACAGCCTTATTAACTGGTAATTACTTCATTTCTATTTGACAAGGTTTTCAATGCCTATGTGTTTATTTGAATCAGGTTAAGAGTGTGAAGTGGGTTAAAGGTTTCCTTAATGACACTTTCACTGCCTGTGATTGATTGATGGTTATGGGAAGGGATAAGGTGTAATATTTTTCAAAGGGAATATGTTTTTAAAAATGAGCATTTCAAAGACTTTCCTTTGGTTTGGCTTGTTGGTAGTATACCTGGTTGGATACTTAATTAGTGTACATGAAGGTGCATAGGCACTTTGAAAAGGCATTATGTTAGAGAAGGTGAGAAGGTTAAACAGTGAGGATTTAAAGGGCTTAATGACCATAATTAGACTTAGGCAAATGACCCAGGAAATGAAGGCAAGCTTCCTAACCTGTTGGCCCCACTGCCTCTGACATGGTCTTGAGCTCAACTCCAGCCCATTCTGATTTCCTGAAATAGAAATAAGGTGGATAGGCGGATGCCTCCAGAACAAAGATGGGACATGAGAATCTCCACTCTTGATAGCTTGCCACATAATGAAAACCTGCCCTCAAAGTTAGATTTGCAAATTGACTCATAGTGGGCAGCTTTCTTATAGTAGGAAATGCATTGAACTCCTGCTCAGTGAGCTTATGGGTTTCAAAATGACCTTGAGTGATATTGGAACTCACGTAACTTGAATGTGATCTTGATGAATTCAGCTCGAGAGGCTGTGAGATGGAGTACAGTGCAGCATCAAAGGTTATCAACCAAACAAAGCCAGAGGACGGGAGTGTAGTGCTGGAAAAGCATAACAGGTCAGGAAGCATCCGAGGAGCAGGCGACTCGATGTTTTGGGCAAAAGCCCTTGATCAGGAATTCCAGAATCAGACAACTATCAGTATCCTAAGGTGCCAAATGCAATAAACATTCCGCAGCTAAACTGGCACCACCCCCCACCTTTTCCTCCGCTACATCGATGACTGTATCGGCGCTGCCTCGTGCTACCACGAGGAGGTTGAACAGTTCATGCACTTTACTCACACCTTCTACCCTGACCTCAAATTTGCCTGGACCATCTCAGACTCCTCCCTCCCCTTCCTAGATCTCTCCATTTCTATCTCGGGCGACCGACTCAACACAGACATTTACTACAAACTGACCGACTCCCACAGTTACCTAGATTACACTTCCTCCCACCCTACCCCCTGTAAAAATGCCATCACATATTCCCAAATCCTTCAGCTTCGCCGCATCTGCTCCCGGGCGGACCAATTCCAATACCGAACAACCCAGATGGCCTCCTTCTTCAAAGACTCAGATGTGGTTGACGATGCTCTCCACCACATCTCCTCCACTTCCCGCTCCTCTGCCCTTGAGCCCCGCCCCTCCAATTGCCACCAGGACAGAACCCCACTGGTCCTCACCTACCACCCCACCAACCTCCAGATACATCGTATCATCCTTCGTCATTTCCGCC
>NC_057714.1:38805944-38855167 GCF_004010195.1 Chiloscyllium plagiosum
GCCTATCACCCTCACCTTAACCTCCTTCCACCTATCGCTTTCCCAACGCCCCTCCCCCAAGTCCCTCCTCCCTACCTTTTATCTTAGCCTGCTTGGCACACCCTCCTCATTCCTGAAGAAGGGCTTATGCCTGAAATGTCGATTCTCCTGTTCCTTTGATGCTGCCTGACCTGCTGCGCTTTTCCAGCAACACATTTTTAAGCAATAAACATTAAAGTCAATTTCTGGATTAGTGGTGCTGGAAGAGCACAGCAGTTCAGGCAGCATCCAAGGAGCAGCAAAATCGATGTTTCGGGCAAAAGCCCTTCATCAGGAATAAATGTCCTTTATTCCTGATGAAGGGCTTTTGCCCGAAACGTCGATTTCGCTGCTCCCTGGATACTGCCTGAACTGCTGTGCTCTTCCAGCACCACTAATCCAGAATCTGGTTTCCAGCATCTGCAGTCATTGTTTTTGCAACACTAAAGTCAATGACAAGCATTAGCTAGCTCTGATGATGTGGAGTCTTCCTCTGAGGTGAGGATTCTTCCAATGTAAGGTTGGAAATGAGCTGAAAACATTCCTATTACTGTATACTTGCTTGGTTCACACACAGGAATAATTCAACAACTTCACACTCCTGTGCTGAACTGATCAGTGTTAAAATTCCTGCAGGCCCTCAGCACATTTGTTGTGAAGACAAGCATATAACAAAGAAGACATGATTCAATTTACAAACAATTAATCAAAACTCAATCACTACCGTACATTTAAATTGCACATTCAAATAACTGTGAAAAAACCAGGAAGCTAACAGTTACCACCAAGCTCTGTAAGTATTTACACAGGCAAATCTTTTCCTGCTAAAAATGAATGCCTTTATTGCCTACTGCTGATTCACAGCATTCTGTCATCCCTTGTCAGCTCTAGGAAGTTAATCAATGCAGTAATTATTCCCCTCTTTTGATCTGGTAATAGTATCAGTGCGGTCTAAGAAGGCCTGAGCACTTGATAAGTTGCCTGTGAACTCCTTGGGAGTTGTTTGAATTAAATACCACCTACTACAGGGGGAAAAATCAATACAGCTGTTAAAATGGTTTCAAAGGGACCTTTCAAGTGATTGAATATTACTCCTCTTATGAGACCTATAGCTGCCTTTTCAGCAGACATTTAGTAGCTAAATACTGTTATTAAATTTTCATAGTTTGTATTCCAGCTGAAAGCTAACATTTTCATCAAATACATTGAACATGTCATTGATTTTGACAGTGTCTTCAAAACTGAAGGTACACAGATTCATTATAATTTATCATTTCAGATGCATTATTTGCTTGATAGTTACAAAGTAATTCTTAGATGATTTCTCATGTGGCAATATAACTGGATTTGATTGAAAGTTTTAATAACAGTAGAAAGATAAAATATACATATAAACCTATTTGAACAGAATGTCTCATACCCATCCTAATGTTGTCTCCAGAATTAAACTATTTATCATAAGAGAATATGAGAGTTTTTGTAAGTAAAATGGACCTTAAGTGCTAAATCAGAATGTTTTGACAAAACAAAGAAAAAAATGTAAACATCAGCCTCATGTCACTCAGGTCGGCAGAGGCAAAGGCATCTGTAAGGTAGGATCTAGTATATTTTGTGTAAATAGGATGGAACATTTACCGAGTTTATGAACAAGGATGTTGAATTTCTTATGCTGAGCATGGATCCTTTGAAGCTCAGTAAGAATTGAGGTGACCAGGAAGACTTAACATAGGATTAAAAGCGGGTAGTAGATGTTATATTCTTTGAAGTTTACGTTGGGTGCTCGGAAAACTTGCAATATATGTGGTAAGTAGAAATGTGAGAATTTAATGTCAGAGGCTTGCAGTCGAGTTAGAGGTAAGTCATGTGAGGGTGGAATTACGTGGCTTAATGATGAATTGAAAATCTGATATGATTGAGTTGAAAATCATCACAAAAATGGTATTGACAGTCAATTTTGACTCCTGTATTAATTTCTGTCACATGGAAGAGTGACAATTTTGTATTGATTTACAAGACGTTCTCTCAGTATTGTTGCTATCAACTGTAATTGTAGTTGAAGAAATTAACAGCATTCTGTCATCTTTTGTCAGCTCTGGGAAGTTAATCAATGCAGTGATTATTCCTCTTTTGCAATCTGGCAATAGCATCAGTGTTTTCTAAGAAGGCCTGAGTATTTGATAACTTGCCTGTGAAAAAAATGATTGCTGAAGCTGGGAATTTCTTTGAGCTACCTGTTAAATGATATGAAGTGGAAAGCATTAATGAAGGGACACCAAACAAAGGTACAATGACATCTGAACCATTGTGTCTATAATGGTCATTACCAAGTTGCTGTATTTCCAGACTCTAACACACTAATATGGATGTGTTGGCGAAGCCTGGTTATTTCTGTATTCGTATTCCCAGGGAGGCTGTCACAGACCTATACCATCTGCTGCTAGTTAACCTGCAGACAACCTTTACAAGGAAGGCTCCTCCCATACCTGTAAAGATAATCGTATCCTTCCTCGAATCCTTCCTCGTCCCTGTAGGGAACATCTGCCAAATTCTCTGTCTGAGATTCAGTAAACCATGTTTGAAAGGGCAATCCCTTCATTACTTGGAACAAAGGAATTACTTGGATGCTGCAGAGATTTTTACCCAGAGGCATGGTATTCAAAAGTAGAATCTGTGATAGATGGAACCCAAGTAACAAAGCCTATCATCTACTTCAGTGAATTAATTCTAACACAGTGTGCATGATGAGCCAAACTTTGCACTTGAAATTTTGTACTGCTTGTTTATTTTGGAATGAAATCAAAGTCCAACATAATGTTGATCAACATAATACAAAGTCACATGTTTATTAGTGGGGTCTCATACCCTGCAAATGTGCTAAATCTTGCCAGACAAAACTGACTCCCTCCTCATTTCTAATACTGACTCAGCCAGACTGCCTCTTTGGCTCATCCCCTAGCCCTTTAAACCTGAACCCTGGCCCCATCTCCAATAACCTGCCCCCAACCCTGATCAACCTGACTCATCCATCTGCCCCAGCCCTGATCCAATTTGATGACCCAGCTTGGGCCTGGCCCAGTCAAATCCAAACAACTCCTAAGCTCCCTTCTCTTCGTTTTTTGTTCATGCATGAGGTCATCATTCTATCGTTCAGCTTTAGCACAGTCTAATGTTTTGGGCTTTCGCTGTATGTTCGGAGTAATTGAAATTAAAAAATCTCCTTCATTCCAGAGTCATGGCAAGTATGCTAGGAGCATCAACAGTACAGAAAGGGTTAACATAAAGGGAGATTCTATGTATGGAAACATGGAAGAACTGTCTCAAATATATGACAGTCCAACAAGGTATTTCGAGTAAACCCCTTTAGTACCAATGCCAGTGTAAATGATGGGATTTCCTCAACAATGGTTTGACTCTGCCAGATTTTTCAGAATCAGGGAAAGCCTTTTCACTTAACTATTCAAACAACCATCAGTGTCACTTGCTGCACATGTGCAACACCTGCCAATTCAAGCATGCTGGGAAATATAACCAAAATATTGAAAAGTATCACATTGTTGACCTGTTAACAAAATGAAAGCTCAGGATAAAAGGACCGTATCAGTCTAATAAATGACTAAGGGACAGAAAACAGTGCAATGTTAATCAATTTCCTTAGCGACTGGAGAGACGTTTAGAGCTGGTGTCCCCCAAATGCCATTGTAGTGTTTGGAACGTTAGTCCTTTTGATGGATTTTTATGAGCATGATTTGCTTAGGTTGGGAGAAATTTCAAAGTTTGCAGATGATGTACAACTTAGAAACATAGTTAACAATGAGGCTAGTCACAAAGTTCATGATGTCACAATGAGACTGGTGAAAAGGGTAATTGCATTTTGATGCAATGAACTGATGTAATTTGTAAGAAAAATGTGGACATGCAATAAAACCTGAATAGTATGCTTTTAAAAGAGCCACAGAGACTTGGGGTTTATATATGAAATTCTTTGAAGGTGATAGGACAAGCTGGAACAGTTGTTTAAAAAAAAACACTGATTCTTTGGCTTTTCAAGTAGAGGCATAAGTGCACTTGTTGTGTTCAATTGTTCCATGTCTGATTATGTGTGTCTGGTGACCATTAATGGTCACTGCGCTTAACTTAATAAAATCTGGGTGTGTGCTGCAAGAAAAGCATAAAAGATATAGAAGATGCTTGAAGTTGGTATAAGTGTGGGAAAGACATTTGAAAGTATTGGGGATTAAACCTGTTACACAGTGAAATAGATGAACTCTGTATAATTCTGGAATATTAAATGCACAACAGTAGCCCCAAGTAAAGAAATCTTGCTAAACTTTTATAAATCTGCTGGAAGATTATGTTGAGTTCTGGGCACCACACCTTAGGAAAAATATGAAAAGCCTAAAGATGGCAGAGATGAGATTAGCAGAATAGTACCAGGAATGAGGGATTTTAATTATTTGAAGAGATCAGAAAAGCTGGAATTGTTCTCGTTGACCAGACAATGTAAAGAGATAATTTGTTAGAGGAATTCAAACAGAATTTTTTTTAGTGCCAAAACTTTTAATGACAGGAGGATTACTAATAAAAGGGCACAAATTTAAGGTGATTGTCAAACAGTGATAGGTGAAATAAGGAGAATTTATTTCTCAGTGCAAGCTAATTTGACCTGTATGCATTGCCTGGAATAATCATGGACAAAAATTGAATAACAACTTCTGAAAGGACTTAAATCGATAAATGAATGTGTGGTCAAGCAACTGCAGATCCAAAACTGAATATTGTAAATTGACCCACTGCCGGAGAAATTGAATGTGACAGAAAATGGGTCAAATGAAATTGAACAGAAGCTAGCAGCTGTTGGCTACAGCGAATGATGGAAACCAAGGTCAAAGAAGTCACGAAGGTTGGAGGAAACCAGTTACAACCAGCACAGAGATTATGCATTGGAGAAGTATCAATCAGACCTTTGGGCACCTTGACTTCTAACCAGAGTCTGAGGATGTGCATTTGACAACTCCCCAACATGGCAACAGTGAAGGCGTGGGCGCCACCTCGTTGGATGCGTGGAACCCTGCTTATGACTTCATTGGCCAAAGGCAACAGAAGACTTGGGAAGGTCCAGTGCAAGGAGGAATAAAAACACAAACCCAGAAGTCAGCCCCCTCAGTGAAGATTCACAGCAAGACTTGGGGCAGAAAACTATGCAACAACCCATGAAAACCCAGCAAAGGATTTGGGTTGATCTGTGGGTCCCACCTTCATGGGAGACAGTCAGTCCTATGTTGGAGATTCCAACAGTCCAGCTCACACACAGGGATTCTTCTGAATAATATCATTTCTCAGACAAATAGGGCTGGACAGAAAGTAAAAATTGTGGGAATTTGGGAAATGCTCACATGGTGCTTATAATAAGGAATAAATTTGTTTGTAAAATTGAGTTGAAGCACAAGCTAATTCTATGGCTCTTTGTCCACCTCACGGACAAGAGCACTTGGATAAAGTGTTTTTAATCCACCAACTGGTCAGAGTGTCTATGGACAACAAATGGGAGAAATTTGCAGGGCTATGGGAAAAAGCAATGGAGTATGGCTAATTGGATATAACTTTCAAAAGGCTGGCATTGGAATGATGGGCTGTGACCTCCTTCCGCACTGTACAGTGTATGATGCTAATCAATGTTTGCAAGTTTATGATAGCTCTTCCCAAGCACAATATACTCTAATGCGTTCCATCAGCCATTTAAGAAGCATGACCAAGGAAAAGTTCTCCAATCTCAACATATTCAGAGCTTACTCCAAGGCTGGACACACATGTGGGTGCTATTTGTACCTCTACAATAGCTCATGCACCTCCTTCCACTAAGTACGCAGTTTGCTAAGTTGGTAGAGTAGCAGTAATGAAGAAATTCCCAGCTGAAAGTTGCCTGCCTTTCCCACAACTCTCAAACATAGTTACTTTAATTCATAGGCATCACCAGTAAGTAATTATTGTCTGACTCTAATTTCCCTGCAGAAGAGGCTTTGATCAGCCTTCTTGAATGCAGAATGACATGTTTAGTGGAGGATTGAACTTGTTCCCAAATAAGACCCTTGACCTGACCTAGTTTGAGGTTGCCTCAGTTGTAGGAAGAAGGTCAGTGACTATCTCAAACCAATCAGCATAAGAGGCTCAAAATTCTTTCTACTGCTTCATACTCCCTCTATATCTGTGTGACTGCATTCACCTCCCACGAAGGCATATGCACTAACACTTGGACTCGAACAGTTGGGATGTGGGAGGTGTTATATTAGTACGACAGTATTGCTATTTCACATGTTATGAAGCATCCAAAAGAACAACACGGCTTCAGAGCATCCCCATGCATAATATGGCAATGAGTTAGCAGGCATTCAGGAGCTGGGACAATCCTACCAACCTAAGGGGGGGCATACCTATTGGAGTGCCATCTTGGAAGTGATTGTTGTGGCAATAGAGTTATGGGGCAAGGAAGGATGCTAGTTTCCAGGATAACTCACATATGTACTGAGTGCAGCTATCTGCTAGGAGCCATGCTTAATCAGTCTACAGAACTTCCAGTGAGGAGTGGCATCAGAGCGCGAGACAGCTGCAACCACATGGACTAGAAGAAACCAGAGGAGCAACAGGAGTAGGAGTCTCAAGGGGAGCGGAAAGATTGTGCAGATTAGCAGCTTCCTGTGCTCAGAATAGGGTTAACCATCAGATGCTCAGCTTCCTCTAAATGTTGGGGCTGCAGTGTTTCAGAAGATTTCATTTCTCTAGTGAGGCTGTTTGTTGTTGAAAGTGCATCAAGATGATCACCAATGTCATGTTTAATAAGGTTGGCAACAGCATATTTTGCACCAAACTGGAAGTTGGAAATGTCGATAAGGTTCTGGATTTTCTGGAGGCCATCAATGCTCACATAGTCCAAGTTGCAGCCTTCAGCAAGAGAAAGGGCTTCCACATGCTCAATGCACAATGAGCGTGTGACAACCACAAAATGTTCCTTCAGGTTTGTGCACAATTTCCAAGAAGCAGCCATGACACCTACATCCTTAGGCAGTCCCACGCACCAGAGCTTTTCAGACCCCCCACACACACAGCTTCAAGGATGGATAATATGAGAGAAGGCCTACCCACTGAAGAGGTAGCTACTAGTACTCATGAGGAACTCAAGTATTGCTGCTGAGGACAAGTAATACCTGCTACAGGATAATTTCCGTAACCACTGAGTAGTCCATCCAGCTTCTGAAATTGGGACTCAGATGCTCACATCTATCCAGTGGAGCCCTTCTGTTTGCTCCTGCAAGGATCTTGCTTATTGTACTGATGTGCTGTGGCCTGCACAACTGATGTTACAGAAAGGAGAAGTCTTAAACAATGAGGACAACTTTGAGTGCTGGAGTTCGACATCTCATCTAGTGATGATAGTATAGAGCAACGTTTCCCAAATGACTTCACATGTGACCCCATTTCAACATTTGAAACTCAATAATGTAAGTAAAACAAAAGTTTAAAAAATTGTTGTGTGTGTTATAACTCTTGTGGGAACCACTAATCTTTGAAAAAGCATGGTAATTCAGTGGTTAGCACTGCTGCCTCACAGCACCAAGGACTTGGGTTCAATTCCAGCCTCAGGCGACTGTCTGTGTGGAGTTTGCACATTCTCCCCGTGTCTGTGTGGGTTTTCTCCCACAGCCCAAAGATGTGCAGGTTAGGTGGATTGTCCATACTAAATTTCCCCTCAGTATCCGGGGATGTGTCGGTTAGGTGGATTAGCCATGCTAAAATTCCCCACAGTATTTGGGGATGTGTAGGTTAGGTAGGTTAGCCATGGTAAACTTCCCTGCAGTATCCGGGGTGTGGAGGTTAGGTGGATTAGCCATGCTAAATTTCCCCGCAATATCTAGGGATGTGTAGGTTTGGTGGATTAGCCATGGTAAATTTCCCCACAGTATCTGGAGATGTATAGATTAGATGGATTAGCCATGGTAAATTTCCCTGCTTTAACTGGTGATGTGGAGGTTAGGTGAATTAGCCATGGTAAATTTCCCCGCAGTATCCGGGGATGTGTAGGTTAGTTGGATTAGCCATGATAAATTTAGCCGCAGTATCCAGGGATGTGCAGGTTAGGTAGATTAGCCATGGTAAATTTCCCCACAGTATCCAGGGATGTGCAGGTTAGGTGGATTAGCCATGGTAAATTTCCCCGCAGTATCCGGGGATGTGTAGGTTAGTTGGATTGGCCATGATAAATTTAGCCGCAATATCCAGGGATGTGCAAGTTAGGTGGATTAACCATGGTAAATTTCCCCGCAGTATCCGGGGATGTGTAGGTTAGTTGGATTGGCCATGATAAATTTGGATGTGTAGGTTAGGGATTAGCCATGGTAAATTTCCCCACAGTATCCTGGGATGTGCAGGTTAGGTGGATTAGCCATGGTAAATTTAGCCACAGTATCCAGGTATGTGCAGGTTAGGTGGATTAGCCATGGTAAATTTAGCCACAGTATCCTGGGATGTGCAGGTTAGGTGGATTAGCCATGGTAAATTTAGCCACAGTATCCAGGGATGAGCAGGTTAGGCGGATTAGCCATGGTAAATTTCCCCACAGTATCCTGGGATGAGCAGGTTAGGTGGATTAGCCATGGTAAATTTCCCCACAGTATCCTGGGATGTGCAGGTTAGGTGGATTAGCCATGGTAAATTTAGCCACAGTATCCAGGTATGTGCAGGTTAGGTGGATTAGCCATGGTAAATTTAGCCACAGTATCCTGGGATGTGCAGGTTAGGTGGATTAGCCATGGAAATTTCCCCACAGTATCCTGGGATGAGCAGGTTAGGTGGATTAGCCATGGTAAATTTCCCCACAGTATCCTGGGATGTGCAGGTTAGGTGGATTAGCCATGGTAAATTTAGCCACAGTATCCAGGGATGAGCAGGTTAGGCGGATTAGCCATGGTAAATTTCCCCACAGTATCCTGGGATGTGCAGGTTAGGTGGATTAGCCATGGTAAATTTAGCCACAGTATCCAGGTATGTGCAGGTTAGGTGGATTAGCCATGGTAAATTTAGCCACAGTATCCTGGGATGTGCAGGTTAGGTGGATTAGCCATGGTAAATTTAGCCACAGTATCCAGGGATGAGCAGGTTAGGCGGATTAGCCATGGTAAATTTCCCCACAGCATCCAGGGATGAGCAGGTTAGGCGGATTAGCCATGGCAAATTTCCCCACAGTATCCAGGGATGTGCAGGTTAGGTGGATTAGCCATGGTAAATTTAGCCACAGTATCCAGGGATGTGCAGGTTAGGTGGATTAGCCATGGTAAATTTCCCCACAGCATCCAGGGATGTGCAGGTTAGGTGGATTAACCATGGTAAATTTCCCCAGAGCATCCATGGATGTGTAGGTTAATTGGATTCGCCATGGGAGATGCAGGATTGCAGGGATGGGAGAGGCAGGGGTTTAGTCTGGGATGGGATGCTCTTCGGAGAGCCAGTGTGGACTTGTTGGACTGAATGGCCTGTTTCCACACTGTTGGGATTCTATGGAAAAGGAGTTGAATCACTAAGTGAGTGATGGAAATTACCGTAGGCCAATATTTTTAGGAGTTTTGCTGCAAGAAGTAAGCTAAAATTACATACAGCAAATGCTAACTATCAGGCAATCAAAATATCCAACTACAGAAAATGTACATTTACATTAGCTATCCAAACCCACATACATCTTCACAGAATTTCACAGAATTATTACAGTCCAGAAGGAAGCCATTCGGCTCCTCATGTTTACACTGGCAAGGCCACCATCATTCCAGTGCCAAAGAAAAATCATGCAACATGCTTCAATGATTACTGCCTGGTGGCTTGGAATCCATAACTATGACGTGCTTCAAGAGATTGGTCATGACTCATATCAGCTCCAACCTCCCGGATTGCCTTGATGCCTTACAGTTTGGCTACCGATGCAACAGGTTCACGACAGGTGGACCTGTTGCATGGACAGCTGGCTCTGGGCTGACATTCATTACTACAACATCTGGACAACAAGATACCTATATAAGGCTCCCTATTTATTGACTAAAGCTCTGCCTTCAACACCATAATTCAAAACAACCTCATCTCAAACTCTGGGACCTAGGTCATAGAGTCTGGGAGTCCTACTGCATGGAGACAGGCCCTTTGGCCCAAGCTGGTCCATGCCGACCAAAATGTCCATCTAACCCCATTTCCATGCACTTTACCCATATCCATCTAATCCTTTCCTGTCCATGTATTTGTCCAAATGCCTTTTAAATGTTGTTAATGTACCCACCTTAACCACTTCTGCTGGCAGCTCATTCCATATGTGTACCACCCTCTGTGCAAACAACCTTCCCCTCAGGTTCCCTTGTATTCCTTCCCCTTTAGCCATAAACTAATTCCCTCAAGTCTTCGATTCCCCAACCCTGAAAAAAAGACTGAGTGCATTCACACTGTCAATGCCTCTCATGATCTTATACACTTCTATAAGATTCCCCTCAGTCTTCCACATTCTGAAGAAAAAAGTCCTAGCTTGTCCAACCTTTCCCTGTATCTCAGACCATTGAGCCCTAGTAATATCCTTGTAAATTTCTTCTGCAGTCTTTGCAGGTTAATAACATCCTTCCTATAGCAACATAATACTCTAAATGCGGCCTCACCAGCAACCTGTACAACTGCAACATAATTTACCAACTTCTATATTCAATGCCCTGATTGATGAAGGCCAATGTGGCAACAGCCTTTTTCACTGCCCTGTCTACCTGTGATTCCACTTTCAGAGAACTGTGAGCCTGAACTCCAAGATCTATCTGTTCCACTACACACCTTAAGGCCCTACCATTCACCATGAAACTCCTACCTTGATTTGACTTTCCAAGATGCAAGACCTCATACTTGTCTATATTAAACTCCATTTGCCATTTCCTGGCCCACTTCCCCAGCTGATCAATTTCTGATAACCTTCCACACTGTTCGCAATACCATCTATTTTAGTGTCATCTGCAAACTAGTCATGCCTTGTACATTCTCATCCAAATCATTGATATAGATAACAAACAGCAATGGGTCCAGCACTGACCCCTGAGGCATCCACTAGTTACAGGCCTCCAGTTCAACAAGTATCCTTCCACTATACCCATTTGCTTCCTACCATTAAGCCAACTGCATATCCAATTTTCCAGCTCCCCCTGGATTCCATGTGATCTAATTTTCTAGAGCAGCCTACCATGTGGAACATTATCGAAGACTTTACTAATATCCAAACAAACTACGTCTACTGCACTACTCTTGTCAACCTTCCTTGTCACTTCACCAAAGTACTCTAATAAATTTGTGATACATGATCTTCCACACACAACGCCATGCTGACTATTTCTAATCAAACTCTATCATTCCATATGCATGTATATCTTATCTCAGAAACTTTTCAAGTAACTTATCTACTACAGATGTTAGGCTCACTGGTGTGTGGTTTACAGATTTTTCTTTACATCCCTTCTTGAATAAGGGGAGAACATTCACTCCCCTCCAGTCTTCCAGGACTTTGCCTGTGGCTAATGATGATGTCAAAATATCAGCCAGGGTCCACACAATTTCTTCTCTAGCCTCATGTTCTTGGATATATCTGGTCAGGACAAGGAGACTTATCCACTTTCATACATTCTGATATATTCAACACCTCCTCTATTGTCACCAAAAGAGAAAATGCTGGAAAATCTCAGCAGGTCTGGCAGCATCTGTAAGGAGAGAAAAGAGCTGACCCTTTGCCACCTCCTCTATTGTGATATATACTGTCCCAGGATACCACCACTAACTTTCCCAAGTTCCCAAGTTTCTGCTCCCCCCTCTTTAATTGGATTCACACCTTCCTGACCAAGAGACCACAGTCAGTAATGTTAAGCAATGGCACCTTCACCATAATCCTCAATATGAGCTGTGTACTTAGCCCCCAGCTACACTCCCTATACGCTCACAACTGTGTTTCCAAATTCTACACCAAATCCATTTAGATGTTAACTGATGACACCACCATTGTAGTTCGGATCTCAACCAACAACAAGACAGAATGAAGGAGGGAGATAGAGTGCTTAGCAGCATAGTGTAAAGACAACAATTTCTCCATCAATGTTAGTAAGATGAAGGAACTGGTCATTAACTTCAGAAAACAGATTGGAGGGCACACTCCTGTCTGCATCAATAGTGCTGAGGCAGAGATGGTCAAGAGCATCAAGTTCTTGGGAGTGACAATGGTCAACAATCTTTCCTGGTCCACTCACATTGACACTATGGTTAAGAAAGCAGAGCAATGCTTCTACTTCTTCAGGCGGCTAAGGAAATTCAGAATATTCAGAAAAACTCTTCCAAACTTTTACAGTTGTACCATAGAAAGCATCCTATCTGGATGCATCACAATGTAGTATAGCAACTGCACTGTCCAAGAAATTAAGGAGTTGTGAACACAGCCCAGTCCATCATGCAAACCAGCCTTCCATCCATTGAATTGGTGACCTAACAGACAGTGAAGAATGTTTTCTAAGATGAGAACAGGATTTTGATCAAATGAGTCAATGGGCTGAAAAATGGTAGATGGGTCAAATGCAAGGAACTTAATTTAGGTAGAACAAATAAGGGTAGGGCTTATACAATTAATAGTAGGGCGTTGGGCAGTATTTAGGAGAAAGCGAGGCCTGCAGATACTGGAGAAGTCAGAGTCAAAAGGTATGGTGCTGGAAAAGCACAGCAGGTCAGGCAACATCTGAGGAGCAGGAGAGTCAACATTTTGGGTATAAGCACTTCATCAAGAGGTGTTAAGGAAGATAAATAGGTAGGGCAGGTCAAGAGGGCTGTGTCAAGTTGGAGGGTGGGTCTGGGATGAGGTGGGGAGAGAGATTTGGAAACTGATGGAAAGTCGATGTTGATACCATGTGATTGAAGGGTCGCAAGGCAGAAGATGAGGCATTCTTCCTCCAGTTGGCAGAAGGGTTTGATTTGGTGGTGGAGAAGGCCCAGGACTTGCATGTCCTTGGGGAAGTGGGAGGGGGTGTTGAAGTGGTTGACCATAGGGCAGTGGAGTTGTTTGGTACATGTGTCTCAGAGCTATTTCCTGAAATGTTCCATGAGTTGGCATCCTGTCTCCCTGATGTAGAGGAGACCACATTGAGAGCAACAGACACAGTAGACGAGGTGGGTGGATATGCAGGAAAATCTCTGCTGGATGTGAAAAGATCCTTTGGGGTTTTGGATGGAGGTGAAGGGGCAGGTTTTACACCTCTTGTGGTGGCAAGGGAAGGACCCACATGTGGAGGGTGGGTTGGTGAGAGGTGTGGATCTAACAAGGGAGTCATGGAGGGAATGGTCTCTGCAGAATGCTGATAGGGGTGGGGAGGAAAATATATCTTTGGTGGTGAGTCTGACTGTAGGTGGCAGAACTGACGGAGGATAATGTGCTGTATCCGGAGATTAGTGGGGTTGAAGGTGAGGACCAAGAGGTTTCTATCTTTGTTGCAGTTGGAGGGAGTGGGATTCAAGGGCAGAGGTGTGGAAAGTGGAGGAGATGCACTGGAGGGTATTGTTGATCACATGGAAGGGGAAATTGCAGTCCTTGGTGTAGGAGGCCATCTGGGATGTCCTGAAGTTGAATTGCTCCTCCTAGAAGCAGATACGGTGGAGGTGGATGGAATTGGGCGTAAGGGTTAGTGTTTTTACTGGGGGAGGGGTATGGGAGGAGGTGTCATCCAGGTAGCTGTGGAAGTCAGTCGGGACAGGCAGCAGAGGAAAGTGGCTGAGCAGAGGCTGATAGCTAAGTTCCGTACCCATAGGGAGGGCCTCAACCGGGACCTTGGGTTCATGTCACATTACAGGTGATCACCATTGCACTACACACACACACACACAGATATTCCTACTCACACACTCTCACATACACACGGACACAGATGCGCACACAGACACCCACACACACCCTTATAGACACACAGACTCCAACACATTAGATTAAGATTTTTTTAGATTACATTGCAGTGTGGAAACAGGCCCTTCGGCCCAACAAGTCCACACCGACCCGCCAAAGCGAAACCCACCCATACCCCTACATTTACCCCTTACCTAACACTACGGGCAATTTAGTATGGCCAATTCACCTGGCCCTGCACATCTTTGGACTGTGGGAGGAAACCAGAGCACCCGGAGGAAACCCACGCAGACACGGAGAGAACGTGCAAACTCCACACAGTCAGTCGCCTGAGGCGGGAATTGAACCCGGGTCTCTAGCGCTGTGAGGCAGCAGTGCTAACCAAGCAGATCCGGTGTATGCATAGGGCTTGTCCATAGGGAATTCTCTGTCTATGACCACTTCTAAACATCAGGTCATAGACAGAGAACACAGGGTGCTAACACCTTCAACATATTGTCTAGCTATCACCATTGTTAACAGCTAACCCGAGAATGCAACTTTAAAAAAAATGTTTTGTGATTTACACATGAAAGAAGTGAAACTATCACTGTATTCTAACAGATGAAAGGCTTAACAGACAATCAATTTTTCAATGTATAATTTCAGTTACATCACACTGCAAGTTTTTGCTCTAAATTCTGTGTTACGATCGAGCCCTCCACAATCACCTGATGAAGGAGCGTCTCTCCGAAAGCTAGTGTGCTTCCAATTAAACCTGTTGGACTATAACCTGGTGTTGTGTGATTTTTAATTTTGTACACCCCAGTCCAACACCGGCATCTCCAAATCATGGGTTTGAAATAGTTTGGGTAGTGTTGTAGAACAGAGGGACCTAGGGGTGCAGGTACAGAATTCTTTGAAGTCACAAAATGACAAGGTGGCTACAAAGGCATTTAGCACACTTGTCTTCATTGTTCAGTTCCTTGAATATAGGAATTGGGAAGTCAATGTGAGGTTGTACAGGACATTGGTGAGGCCTCTTCTGGAGTACTGTGTCCAGTTCTGGTCACACAATTATAGGAAGGATATTATTAAGCTGGAGAGGGTTCACATGAGATTTATCAGGATGTTGCTGGGTATGGAAGGTTTGAGTTATAAAGAAAGGCTGGATAGGCTGGGACTCATTTCACTGGAGTGCAGGGAGTTGAGAGGTGATCTGATACAAGTTTATAAAATAAGAAAAGGTATAGGTAGAGTTAATGATAGTTGTCTATTCCCTGGGAAAGGGAATTTCAAGACTACGTGGGCACATTTTTTAAGGTGAGAGGAGAGAGATTTTAAAAAGACATGAGAGGCAAATGTTTTACACAGAGGGTAGTTGACATGTGGAATGAATGTCCTGAAGAGGCAGTGAATGTGGGCATTGTTACAACATTTAAAAGATTTTGGGATAGGTACACGAGTAGAAAAAGTTTGGAGGAATATAGCCAGGAGCAGGCAGTTGGGACTAGTTTAGTTTGAGATGATGTTCGGCACGGACTGTTTGGGCTGAAGGGTCTGTTTCCAGCTGTATGACTTCATCTATATTTCCTGCAGCATCAGGAAAGCATCCAACCTAATCAAAGACCCCTCCCACCTTGGTTAGACACCCTTTCATCAGGCAGAAGACATAAACATTTGAATACACATATGAACAGATTTAAGAACATCATTTTCCCCACTGTTATAAGACTTATGAATGGACCTCTAAAATGTTAATTCCAAATTCTCTCTGCACCTTCTAGGCAAGAGAACATTTTTACATGGAACATTGTATCCTGAACTCTGTTTTGTTACTTCAATGCACTTGTATAGCACGTTCTGCCTGTAAACCACATAAGACAACAACCTTCACTGTACCTCAGTACACATGGTAATAATAAATCAAATCAAATTAATATGGACATGAAACCTCTTAAGCATTCAGCTGCAATTGCTGTAGCTAAATCTTAATCCCCACTTTTCCTTTAGTTCTGTGTTGGTGCTTCTTCAGCATTTTTATACGGCAGGTTGACATAATCCTTGTCATTTCAGCCAAACTCTTGTGATGGAAGTACACATGTCAAACTACCTGTTTCTGGCATCTGCCATATTTTCCCTGAAGTCAAAAGGAAATTAAAACTGGGAGATGTATAAATTGAAGTTGAACTGATAACACATGTTTGATACAGTCATTCAATGTCCAAAGATAACATTTCACATAATTTTAACATGCATTTCAGTTCAATTTGAATACTTTTCAAAGATGGTACTTCCTTATAAAGCATATCTTGACCAAAAATGAATATTTGTTTCTACTGTTCTTGTTTGGCTCACTGAGTGAGCAATTTAAAATTTAACATAAATTTAAAAGCTCATTCTTAATATTCCAAATTCAGTGCACAACTTTGAAAGTAATTTGAACAATGATACATTGGCAACACAGTCCATGAAGTGAGATTGTAAACAGAAATATCCCTCAATTTTTATTTTAAAAAAACACTGAAAGCAGCGTTACCTTGTGTAACTAAGTGACCCCTCCAGATGCATAGAAATCAGAAAGTGCAAAAACGTTTAAACTACAGTGTGAATGTAAAACCAAAATTTGCATTTAGTCATATCATAGTCATTTTATGTAAGCAATGACCAAACATCTTAACTGTTGGCACATGCTGTTAAAAGCAAAGTCATTGGTTTATCCCTTCTGCTTCAACCCCCTCAAGCCAAATACTTAATACTCCAAGGAACTAAATATCCACTTTATAGAATGTTACAGGAGATTATATACTTCAAAGTATTCAATGATGTAGAGGCTTTTTTTTTCAAGATTTGAACCTCCCTTCACTCTCTAATGATCAAAGGGATTTGTTGGATGGACCACTGCAGATTAGAAAGTATCAGGTTTTATCTGTTTGATTCCTACAAGCAAATCTCCATGCCCAAATGGGTTTGTAAGCACTTCTTATATAAGTCATGTTCAGGAGAGCATTTTTTTACTCTGTACAGCTTGAAGTGCATAAAATCTTTATGAGAAAGATCATAGTTCAGCTCTTTCCCCAAAGCAGTTTTGTTAGTCATGCTCTGAAATAACTCATGAATGTAAAATGTGTAAGTTCATCAAAGATACTGGTCTGCTATTCAAGCAAGTTAATACCCTCCTGATACTCTACTTAAATCAGGTAATATTTATCTAGAACATGCTCATCTCAAAAAAAACTCAGAGGTTCTTAAATGTATTGGCTGTGTACAGGTAGATAGAAACTCTAACTGCTACAGTACATTATGATTTCTACCTTGTGGCGTAGTCAAATCTTTCATACAGATTTATGTTTGTTAATTTATCAGAAAAAGTTCTTCAAACAGTTCTCTTGTTGGCTTTTGCTCAACTTATGTAACCTACAGGGATACACCTTGTTCCCATTTCTTGTTCTACTCAAACTCAATCCATTTGTCACATATCATGATCTCTAAAAGATGAAATTGGATAATGTTATAACAAATCATCTCTGAATCAAAAGGTTTTAGGGTCTGTTCAATCGTACCACTGCTAAATTATTTGGAGTTAGCTCTGACAAGTTTTTGCCAAAGATTCTGAGGATACTGCCTTCTGTTCTAAATGGGGTTCAGCCTGATTCAGGGAGTTCTGTGTCCACCCAACAACAAATCCATACGAACATTGGTGCTGCTGTACCAATGGAAATTGTAGGAGGTGGATGGTCAATCCTTATTCTGTATTTCCAGACTCCACCATATAATTTCCACCATGTAGGAAGTCTGAAAATTCATCAATTATATACTTTTGAAAGTATAATTCAAGTACAAATGGAAAATTAAAAAGAGACTATGTGGGTAGAGAAAAAGTGAAGAGAGGAGTAGTTTTAAGGATTTATTTCAGTAGCTTAGATGAGATGTGATCATATAGTGCTGTCAGTAATAAAATTAATCCTAACATCTTCGAAACTTCATTAGTATAAGGTTAAGAATTATTTCAATATTATGTGAGTAAATTAAAAATCATAAGAAATGACTAATCTGAAAAAATGTTGCAATTTTACTGGCCTATTCAACAGTCCAAGGATTAAGAAGTTACTGTGCACAGAACAGATGTATTTATTCATTCAACTGTATGCAGGTTGAAATCTCCGGAAACAGGCCTAATTTTATCTACTGTCAAATTTGATTGTAGCTGGAGATCTGGCCTACCATACAAATTAATAACATGTTGTCAATGTCTCAGTAAAGAGCATTAGCACTTCATCTGAACTTAATGATGAAAAGGTCAGGAACTTTAGCACTTCATCTGAACTTAATGATGAAAATGTCAGGATCTTTCCAAGAGAGCTGAATTGTGAAGCTTAGATACTGCAATTAAATAATAATGAAGGATTTCAATGTTCAGATTGGAAACAAAGATGAATAGCTCAAAGTACAAGCAACTTCAGGAACATGAAAAGTGTTCCTAATACACTATGAGAAATTAGATATAAAAGGAAGTGCTATATGAGAAATATACCTATAATAACCAAGGGACTGAAGTTTTACATTTTCGGTTAAAGTATTTTGTCAAGGAAGATTCATGGCATCTGGCCTGCCATTGTTCGGAGAGACTTTTCTTACACAACCTTCTGCTCTTCACCTTATTAGTTATGAAACTGGCACCTTTCTTGTGGAATTGCATGTCAGGGGAGGCAGAACCACTTGCCACTGCTGAGATCTTTGTATGTTCAGGCCAGAGGAGCCCTGGTTAAAGCCCAACTATACACCACATCAGATGCTGCAAACGAGGAACTGGCCCTCACTCTGTGGTGTTTGACCATTATCATTGTGAGCATGGCCCAGAAAAGAAAGCTTGCAGCCCATGTCATTAAGAGGGACCAGGACGTGCTGATGTGGAGGATGGCAGTGAGAAGAACCATCCATTTTCCTGTGACTGCCACAATTTAGGTCATGCAATCAGAACACACCAGCTGAATCCCAGTTAAGAACCCAGAAAAGTGCTGTGTTCTGAATCAGTAGGGATTACTAACAGTCCAGGATAAAGCTTAATGATCATCTGTGCTTTACAAGGTTTACTGCTATCACATACACAGACTAGTCCACCATTCAAGCCAATCTTCCATCTATTGAGTCCATCTATACTTCTCACTGCCTCGGGAAGGCAGTCAACATCATTAAAGACCTCTCCTTACCCAGTTATAATCCTTTCCGACATCTTCCATTGAGCAGAAGATACAAAAACTCAAACACACTTGCTAATAGATTCAAGAACAGCTTCTTCCCCACTGTTATTAGACTTCTGAATGACCTCTCAAATTTTAAACTTAATGTTGATCTCACTCTTTGTGCACCTTCTCTGCATCTGTAACATTGTAGTCTCACTCTGTTCTATTACCGTCATGCACTTTTTATGCTATGGTCTGCCTACACTGCACACAAAAGAAAATGTTTCACTGTACCGAGGAACATATGACAATAATAAACTAAATCAAATCATTCAAATCTTCTCTCTGCTAGCCTGCACTCACAGAGCCACCACTCTAACTCTGTCACTGCACACAGCTCTCATCAAGGTTCTTGGACTACATCTCTCACCATTGTATGCGTCAGGTCCACACAAAAGCTTTTACCCACCTCATCCTCCTGAACTATTAACCTTCCTGCCCCCTGCACCTCTTACTCACTTACTGGGGACTCTTCACCATCTCTTGTGTTCCTACCGCACCACAAACTGCTCTTCCATCCATACTCAATCCTTATTTTTGTCTCAGTGCAAGAAAAATTGAATCATAACCGGACTGAGAGAACCAAAACCAGCAAACAGGTGACAAATATTAGGCTCCTCACTCTGTATGGGGAGAGATTTCTCAATCTGGTTACAGCACAACACTACCATTCACTTGGGCATAGACACACCTCAATGGCCAACAAATCCAATAAGTTCCACTGAGCTGTGCTAATATCTCATTAACATTGGAGCTAATTCTTTCTTTATCCACACACTTTTATCCCTCTTACAAAATGAATGTCCTCCCTTCTTTTATGTCGGAACATTTTTGCAGCCGGCGACACTCCACAAGGTGATGCTCAATCCAATCCACCTCCTCAGGAAGTTGCCAGTGACGCCTCAAAAGATGCATCAGTGTAGGTTCTGCCTGCAGCTCAGACAGTTTAATATCAATGGACTATTTAGATTAGACTTGGGAGCTCCGGCTCCCAGATGGAATGCTTTTAGTTGTACCAAAATGAGACAAAGCAAAACATCAAAAAGTTAAAAAATTATAATGAGGCTCAGCAAACACAGAGAACTCCAGCAAATCTTCTGAGCTGAAACTTCAGAGTTGACAAACTGTTTTAAAATTTTACCTGCAATAAATTGGAAGACCTTGTGGTGAAACATGTAAAATTTACAGACTCATTCATGCATTTACAAATAGTATTACGTGGTTATGACATTCTCCATGCCATAGGCAAGTAGAGATCCATGAAAGGTAAAACAAAGAGCTGTGGATCTAGAGATCTGAAACAAAAACAGAAATTTCTAGAAAAACTCAGCAGGTCCAGCAGCATCTGTGGAGAGAAAACAGAGTTACTGTTTTGAGTCCAGCGACCTTCTTTGGAGCATGAAAGGAACATGAAAGTCCATGAAAGAGAGTGGAAGAGGTAATTGGAAGATTTAGCTAGATAAAATGAAGAATTGATTCCGATGTCTTCTGCCATTGGATTAGAAATGCCGCAGGTCCCTAACAGACAGAGGACTACCATGGGCCAGGCACCCAATCAAGTGGAAAGAGAGCCCGTGGACTTACACATAAATGACAGTTACAGGAACAGCAGGCAGGTTTGTCAGAGGCAGTAAATTGGTTTAAATGATGGAGGAGTCCACCAACATGATCAGTACCGAAAGGCTTTGGCACATCTGTTTCTGGTTATGTCCAGGGAGAGATTAGTAACTGTCATGGTGAGCCCAGCCCAGCACCCTCAGTGTCTGCTGGAACAAACAAAAGGCAGAAATTGCTGGAGAAACTCAGTAGTCCAGCTGCATCTGTGAGGGGAGAAACAGTAACATCATCTGCTCCAGAAAGGTCAGAGTGTGATCTCTTCATGTTTTCCTTATTAGTTTTATGATCTAATAACATGCCAGTAATTGTCAAAGAGACGAAGGTAGGGAGGACCAGGAAACAATCATTATTATGAAAGAGGTAGTGTTGGGCAAGCTAATGGAGCTAAGGATAGACAAGTCTCCTGACCCTAATGGAATGCATCCCAGAGTACTAAAAGAGATGGCTGGAGAAATAGTAAGTGCACTAGTGGTAATTTTCCAAACTTCACTGGGTTCTGGGGCAGTTCCAGTGGATTGGAAAACAGCAAATGTGATGCCACTGTTTAAAAAGGGAGGTAGACAAAAGGTGGGGAATTATAGTGGAGAAGATGCTAGAGTCTATTATCAAGGATGAAATAACAAGACATCGGGATAGAAATTGCCCCGTTGAGCAGACACAGCATGGATTCATGAAGGGCAGGTCATGAAGGGCAGGTCTTTTGGAATTCTATGAAGACATCATGAGCAAAGTGGACAATGGGGACCCAGTAGATGTGGTGTATCTAGATTTCCAAAAGGTGTTTGACAAGGTGCCACACAAAAAGCTGCTGCATAGCATTATGGGTAAAGTATTAGCATGGATAAAGGATTGGTTGACTAATAAGAAATAAAGAATGGGGATGAATGAAAGCTATTCTGCTTAGCAATCAGTGACTAGTGGTGTGCCTCAGGGATCAGAGCTGGGGCCGCAATTATTCACAATTATATAAATGATTTGGAGTTGGGTACCACGTGTAGTGTGTCAAAGTTTGCTGATGACTCTAAGACAAATGGCAGAGCAAAATGTGCAGAGGACTGTCAAACTTTGCAGAGGAATATAGATACCTTAAGTGAGTGGGCAAAGGACTGGCAGATGGAATGCAGTGTTAATAAATGTGAAGTCATTCATTTTGGTGGGAGTAACAGTAAAACGGATCATTACTTGAATGGCAACAAGTTGCAGCATGCTGCTATACAGAGGGACATGGGTGTCCTTGTTCATGAATCACAGAAGGTTGGTTTGCAGGTACAAGTAATTAGGAAAGCAAATGGAATTTTGTCCTTCATTGCTAAAGGGATTGAGTTTAAAAGCAGGGAGGTTATGTAGCAGCTGTATAGTGTGCTGGTGAGCCCACACCTGGAGTACTGTGCAGTTCTGGTCGCCTTACTTGAGAAAGGATGTACTGGCACTAGAGGGGTGCAGAGGAGGTTCACTAGATTGATTCTGGAGTTGAGGGGGTTGGCTTAGGAGGAGAGACCAAGTAGACTGGGATTATGCTCACTGGAAATTAGAAGAATAAGGGAGGAATCTTATAGAAACATATAGAATTATGAAGAGAATAGACAAGATAGAAGTAGAGAGAATGTTTTCACTGGCAGGTGAAAGTAGGACAAATGAGCGTAGCCTCAAAATTAGGGGGAGCATATTTAGGACTGAAGTGAGAAGGAACTTCTTCACCCAGAGGGTTGTGAATCTCTGGAATTCCCTGCCCAGTAAAGTAGCTGACACGACTTCAGTAGATGTTTTTTAAGCTAAGATAGATTATTTTTTGAATAGTAAAGGATTAAGAGATACGATGAGAAGGCGGGTTAGTGGAGCTGAGTCCACGACAAGATCAGTCATGATCTTATTGAATGGTGGAGCAGGCTCAAAGGGCCAGATGGCCTACTCTGCTCCTAGTTCTTATGATTCATTTTACCCTGGTTAGATACCTTCTCAACCCAGTGAAATTAGTTCCATTTCAACTTGAACATTCCTCTTTAGATTGGTCCTTATTCATCTTCATTACAAGCCTAATGCCTCATGATACAATGCTTGCTTTTACCCAAGTGTTCTCTCAGAGACACCAGCACCAATTATAGTAATGCTGCCTCTCTGGTTGAGTTGACAACATGTTAGTCAAGGAAATTGTACTAAATATATGTTGTAAGTTCCTCTCCTCCATACCCTTTAACACTATAACCAATCAATATTGAGGTAATTGAAGTCCGCCAAAATCATGACTTTTGGTATTTAAATGATAGGAACCACATTTAAATGCAGTAATACTTTAGTACCAATAATACTTGAGTAGGAAATGACTCCAGTCAGCATTTGTTGTGTCTATATATAATTTCTCAAAAATCTATCTTAATATGTATTTAGGGTATGGTATGACTAATTGAGTCAAGGCAATGTGGGAAGTCTAATTCAGCGTAGCCATACAAGAGGCAGTACAGAGTGGTCAGAAATATAATGTTTCGGAATCAGTCTTCACAGGGAAAATACTGGAGAAGTGGTTCACGGATGAGTAGAATTCTGAGATTTTTTCTGACTTGCTACTTATGTATTAGTACATTATTAACTATTAAGCTGTTTGTTTCTGTTTTATCAGTCTAACATTTCAGCCAAGCAGCTACAAGTGATTTCTATATGCTGCAATGTGTGATGTTTTCAAATGTGGCACTTGTAATATGATGGGCATATGTTAGAAGCAAACAGTTTATGGACACCTATAAAATATGAACATTAAAGAAGATTTATATTTTAAAAAGTAATGCTGGATAGGAGTAATAAGGATGATTAGGAAATGGCAGATGTGTCAAATTAATTCTTCACATCATTCTTTGCTAATGAAGACAGTGTGACAAGTACAAATTCTTGTCAAATTACCATAGAAATGTGCGTGTTGTCAAGCAACTTAAATATTTACCTGCACATTGAGCACTGAGCTTAATTCTTCAAGAAAATGAGTGAAAAATAGATGTTTAATTTATACTGCTAAGAGTGCTTAAGAGCTGTATCTTTGCGTAAAGATAGGGAATATTATTCACTACTGAGAGAAGGAATGTAATATGAAACTGTCAGTTAAAAACTAGTTGGCTGAACACTGGAAAATTGTTCAAAAGCATTTGCCAGCAATGAGTAGCATCCATTATAAGACCATAGAGACCATAAGATACCAATAAGTTAAGAGCTAAGTCATGCCCCAAAAATAAAATTAACGGAGTTCATGTTTCCAGTGCAGGAGTTAGGGCCCCTGTGATCTATCCACTCACAGACAGTTACACCCATGTGGTTACACTCTTAGTATAGAAGCCAAAGACCCTGATGGTTTTGAAACCATCCAAAATCGTAATCTTTGTCGTAATTGTAGGCTCATTCTAATCAAACATGTCATGGTTTTCTTCTATCCACTGTGACTAAAGTTCCAAAGTCTCTTCAAGCAAAATATTTCTGATTTAAAGTGCTCATTGAGGTAATTACAGATTCATTCAAATCAAGCATGCAATGGTTTTCTAGTATCTACAGTGACTAAAATATCTTTATGTGTTCACTGAAAACCAATTATTGTGACTCCCAATTGGATTAAACTATTTTATATTTCAAATATGTTGTATACAGTCAGGCTTTAAATACCTAGAAGGAGAATTTTTAAAGTAATTATTTTGGCAGCAAAATGGATCAGAAGCCTTTTATGTTAGATTTTCTTCCTCGAATAAGTCTTCTCAAATGTTTGTGTGTTTCTTTGGCCATGATGATCTTAACCATGTTAACTTACATTACACAGTTCTCTGCTGTGGGTGTGAGTTTAAAAGCTTCCTTCTAAGAGTGTGTGCATCCTTCTATGTTTCTCCAGTTAATAGTGTTGTTCACCAGGAAAGTAGGTGAAAATTAACAGCATGGTAACTAAATGAATGGATGGGATTGTAATGAACTAACTTTGACAATTGACAAAGCTAACATGGAAAATTTCAGAGGTAATTGAGTTTTAAGCATATGAGAAATAATATGAATAGATTAAAAGCAGCATGGGAGCATGAGAAATCTATGAGGAATATATTAAGGGTTGAATTTTACATCTTTTTGGCTCAATGTTGAAATGTTTGGAAAGGTTCTCACTGGGACCTGGCACAATTTCTTACCAAACACACCTTATTAACTACCTACCTGCCCCAGTTTGTTTCTCACATCTGCTTCCATCCCCATCTTAACACATTATTCCTAGAACTACTCACCACACCAATAGACCAGAATTCCCTTGAATTCTTATCATATTTAAAAAGCCTTTAGCATGCAGACAAATGTTGACAATCTGGCATTGTCTGTCACCAACAGCATAATGGCACAGCAGTTACAAAGCCACATGGCCCACAGCACATAGCTGGCATGTCTGACACTCCTCACGGCATATAAAACCCCATTCTCTCACCTTAGTTACTGTTTAACCGTCAGGTTTACCTATCCTTAACTAACAGTCCAGCTAAACACCACCTCTAAGTCACCCAGTGGTCATCTGCAACTTGTCATTATCACGTCACATACTTTAGAACAAGCCCAAATTTATTGATAACCAGCAAAAGAGAACATCAGGGGAAAGAATACAGGCTGCAGTTTGCCTCTACAATGCAAACCAAATGCTAGTAATTTGTTCCTGGCGGCCCATGTTGCCACCTTCTGGAACCAGGTATCAAGCAGGTCCTGTCTGCGTTGCAGCACACGATGCAGCTGAGCTCTGTTATGCTCAGGGAGAGCTTCTTCCAGTCCAATGTCTTCATCCTTCTCTTTGGATGACTGCTCCCACCCCCCCAATTCTTCAGCAACTAACATATCACCTCATTGCCTGTGCCAATTGTGCAGAGAACAGCCTCTAGGATGGTGCGCACACTTTTGTCCAGGCTGTTCTAGACAGCCCTCCCAGACTGGTCCAGGCTGCAGAGGTGGACGGATAGGAGCATTGTTGTGTGCTTCATCATGGTCCTGATCATAACATGCTCAGGTGCTGAGTGACAACATATTACATCAAAAAGGAGTGTGTGCTGCATTCCGACCACCATGCCACCCCACACCCACATCAATCATTCCACTTTCCATTGCATTCATTAGAGAATTTCATCATACAGCAGCCTCTAGATATGACTGACCTGATGGCGACCATTGTCTTTGACATTTGCTCCACAATTCCCCTGACTGCCACCGTTGACCTACAGGACAGGCCATTGCCCATTCCACAGACTGCGGTCAGGTAATTCCCCTGACCATGAGAAACCCAAGCTTAATATAGACCATGGGCAAGCCCTGGAATTGCTTAGACTGGCATAGCACCCCCTTCCCCTCAACTGCACTAGAGACTAAGTTCTATCCATTTTCAGATGTGCTCATTTGTTTAAATAATTGGGCAATTGTTTGCTACACAGGCAAGAGGCATATGCTGGAGTCAATAGATTGACATCTTGGTGTTTTGCTCCACCCTGCAGACTGGTGTCTACTGATAAGTATGACAGGTAGCCTGATTGTGTGTCTGTGCAACAGAACAAGTTTTTATGGCAGTGATAGTCTTTGGGTTTTGGCTGAAGCGCCAATGCTCCAATGAGGAAACGCAAGCCAATGCAAGGAAGGGATGCTGTGAGTAAATGTATGTTCATTTCCAAATGCAGCAAGACCTGGACAATTTCCAGATTTGGGCTGACAAGTGGCAAGTAACATTTGCCCCATGGAAAAAACAGGCAACAACCATCTCCAACAAAAGAGACTCTGGCCATCATCTCTTGACATTCAATGGCATCACTGTCACTGAATATCCCACTAATAACATCCTGAGGGTTACCATTAACCAAAGGCTAGTCAGGACTGTGATAGAATACTCCCCATTTGCCTGGATGAGTGCAGCTCCAAAAACCACTCAAAAAACTGGATATCATCCAGAAGAAAACAACCCACGTGGTTGACACCACAACCACAAACATCTGCCACCATTGCTCAGTAGCAGCAATGTGTATCATCTACAAGATTGACCAAGGTTCATTAGGCAGCTGCTTCATGAGCAGATTGACAACTGTGAGATATCATTGCCTATGGGCAATGAGTATCTATGGCTTGTGTGCATGGATCATGCCCTGTGATGCTATTTGGTCCTAAGCAACATGAAGTTCCTTAGGAGCAAAAACCGAGGAGAAGTCAACAGCTCTGGTTTCATGTCAAGATTTCTGGACGTCCAACTTGTTTGGTGCATTTGGTAAGACAAGAAGTGAAATATTAATGAGAAGAGTTGAACCATTGATGAGGTGTTTAACAAGAAATAATCCCCTTTAATTGGCAACTTGCTGCTGCCTAGCAGGAAACTCACCTTGCAATTTACCAAAAGCATAAAGGATGGTGAGAGACACTCCTAATGTCAGAATAGGCCTTGCTGGACTCTTCCTCCCATCCTGCCATAAGTTTCACCATGACCCATATCACGCAGACCTCTATAAGATTCCACCTTAATCTCTTTCCTCCAGAGGACAGTGGCCTCTGAAGTCCTATCCACCTTCTGATATGGACTTCTGAAATTTTCTTATTGTTCAGACATAGTGTTGAGAGGGTTATTTTAAACTGTAACTTTTTTTTAATGGCACCAAAATCAATAAGTGGAAGAAATTTGCATCTGATTATTCATCCTTTTATCAACTGTATCTAGCTAATTTTAAAATGTTGTTAATAAAGCAACTGCTTCATTGATAAACATCAATATTGTTTAACTTTTAGGCAAACAAGTTATTTATACTGATTGTTAACAACCTGCTTTGAGTATCACTTGTTTTCAGTGCATGACATTCCATAGAAACTGGCTAGAAAAAGATAATGAAACTGACGTCTGTGAAAGGTGAAGAAAGATTCAGTCTAAATTTGTTTCCAAAGTACAGATAGATTGAAAAAGGATTTGAATCATGTTTGAAAATGTCAATAGGTGTGGATAGTGTTAGTACAAACAAACTTAATTTGGACTATAACTGCATAACAAGAGAGCATGGTCTGCACAATTTATAATTTTCAAGCAAGTATCAAAGTGAAATCTGCACTGGTTTCTGGCAAAGGAAAGCACATAATGCCAAGTCAATTAACTCCAGCAAAAAAGAACTTAATAAATGGCTGTTTAAAGATCAGATTAAATGGTGTAAGGATAAATATAGAGACAGATGGTCAAATAGCCTGAGCGCGATGGCTCCTGCACTATTGGGAACATGAAGGCACCATCTGTGGAATGTTAGGTTGGATTGTGGCTATGGGGTGCTATTATTACTCTCAGGCATAGTTTGAAGGGAAATATATGTATTTTGCTTCTTGGGTGTTTTACTGTGATTGATTGCTTCCCTCAGGGCATCGGAATCATAGAAATGCTTGAGAAAATAAAGAATTTATTTAGTGAGTTCATACTGTCTGTGTCATTTGTCTGAAAGCCAATCCACTTAGTCTCATTTTCCTGTTCTCATCCACTTCCCTTTCCTTTCAAATATTTATCCACTTTACTTTTAAGAATGTGTCCTAAGATGCATCACATGTCCTTGAAAATTGCTGTGTAAAAAAGATTCTCCTTTCCTTAATTATAGAGATAGATCTTGAGATACAGTAGATAACTTCATTATAAATAACTCCTGTACTACTTATGACTTTAGGAAATGCTATGAGGAATATATCACTGTTAAACATATATAAGTACAGTGTGGTTCATTATAGCTCTGATGTTATGATGATATTTTACATAACCTGGTCTTTGCATTTGTAGGAAAAGCCCATAATGCTTTCTGACATTGTTTTCATTTTTATCTGTAGCTAACACTTCTGTTTGCCTGAAATAAGTTTTAAATAAAAGAAAGAGAAATAAAAAAAGCATATTTCACCAGATACTGTCAGTTCTTCTATAAGGTGATGGTTGCCTTTTTATGCAACCCTGCATAATAGAAAAATTACGCTTTAGAAACAGCTCTTAAAGTGTTGGTGATATACTCATGTTACAGCCAACACACCTTTCAAAAGTTTGCATTTTGAAACAGCGTCTTCAATTTGTCAATCACGTTACCGCGAATTTGCACTGACAACACATGCATTAGAGCAGAACAACTTGTAATATACCCAGTATAAAGTATTTCTTTGATTTGTTTTTATCTTAGGAGATGTGGGTATCACTGGAAAAACCAATACTTGTTGCCCATCCCTATTTGCCTATTTGACCATTTAAAAGGCAAGCCCACAGGGTCAAATTGCACGTAAACTCTTGGAGCTGTATCATGTGAGAGCTGTCATTATGGTATGACAGACGTCAGGAGACATGACTGCAATAGCTGGGATATAAATCTTCAAGAGTACTTGAGGTTTTCGAAGGAAATGAAAAGGAAGGTGTTATGTGTTTTGTTACTGTAGGATAAGAACAGTATAGAAGTGAGAAATTATCTTGGTTTGAAGGCTCATAATGTAAAACCAATTTTGGTGAAGATAATTAATAGCAAAGAAAGGAAGTCACATTTGACAGTGGTTTAAAAGGGCCACCTTCTAAACATAGCTACACTCAAACTGTGAATAAACTATGGGAGTTTATGAGCAAGGCACTGCAATAATCCAGAAAGATTTAATCATCAGATAGATTGCATGAATCAAATTGGTAAAAGTAACCTGGAGAATAAGTAAATTGAGTGCATTCAAGACAGTGTCCTACAATGTATTTTTCAACCAACAGGGATCAGGCTATTTTGGATCTAGTAATATGTAATAAAGGTTAAAAGTGAGTACAGCATTATAGAATTTTACTTACATTTTGAGGATGAGACACCTGGGTCTAAAATTGCTATATTGACATTAAACAGAAACAATTACATGTTTGTTAAGGCAGACTTATTAATGTAGACTAGAAAATAAATTAAAATTTAAGACTGTAGAAAAGCAGTGGCAGAGATTTAAAGAAATAAAACGTGATGTTTTCCACTTTGGCATACATATTATTGAAATGGAGGTTATGAATGTTGCGTTAAGGTGGAATCTGGGTGTGAACCACAAAAAGGATAGCAGGCAGGACATCAGCTAATGAGAAAAGCAAATGGAATATTGATGGTTATTGCAAAGGGGTGCAGATATTGGTATAACTGTAAGGGGCATTGCTGTGACCACACCTGGTCAGAGAACATTCACTAGGCTTCGCTCAGATGAAGGGATTGTCTTATGAAGAAAGGTTCAGTGGGATATGCTTAGACTCACTGAAGTTTAGAAGAATGACAGGGGCGATATTATTAAAACATAGTCAGAAGTCACACGACACAAGGTTATAGTCCAACAGGTTTATTTGAAATCACAAGCTTTTGAAGTGCTGTTTTATTTTCATCAGGTCTTCACCTGACGAAGGAACAGCACTTCTAAAGCTTGTGATTTCAAATAAATCTGTTGGACTATAACCTTGTGTCATCTGTTGGACTATAACCTTGTGTTGTGTGACTTCTGACTATGTCCAACACTGGCACCTCCACGTCATTATCAACACAAGTGATTCTGAGGGGGCTTCACATGGGAGTTGCTGACAGGATGTTTCCTCCCATAGCAGGGTGGTGGGTGGGGAACGTAGAACAAAGAGGCACAGTTTTTACAAAAGGCCTTGCATTAAAGGAGGGGGTAGGAGGCATTTCTTCTCTCAAAGGGTGATTAGTCTTTGGAATTCACTCAATTGGAGGCCAGTTCATCAGACATATTCAAGGTTGAGTTAAATTTTTGACTCAATAAGAGAGTTAATAGAGAGCAGCCTAGAAAGTGAAGTTTTAGCCACAATTAGATCAGCCATGATATTGAATGATGGAACAACCTTCAGGAACCAAATAGCCAATTCATGCCCCTATATAATTTGTTCTTATTATAAATAATATATTTAGCAATAGAATTACCAAGATGCTGGTGTAACTTGACTATTTATTTAATTGTATTTTCTATTGGATATTTGTCATATCTACATATTTGAAACCCTCCCCTGGAAACAGATAATATAAGCTTAATAATTGTTGCTGTATTGCCGGTACTGTGTTATTTTTTGCAAGTCACCTTTTCATAAATTGCCCTTGCCAAAAGAAAACTAATCAACTGAGGTGTTACACATGCAAACCGTGTTATAAGAAATGAAGAATCACATTTTCATGCAAAGAGCATTGAAGCTGTAGTAAAAGAATCTATATGGAAATGGTAAAACATTGAGTAATTCTGCCACTAGGATTAATCAGTCCACTGAACATATTCCCTAAAGACAGATGAGTGCCAAACAGATAATAATCAGTTTCTCCTTTACTGATCACCAGCTAATCATGATCCAAACATTCCAGCCTCAAGGTAATTATAAATACATTTACAAGTCTTTCTTTAATCTTTTGACTTTTCCACACTAGAAGCGGAATCAGTTCATTGGCGAGGACCTTCAAAAGCTATTTTATTTTGAAAATAGCTTTCCGACATAAGTAACACCCATTTTGGAATTTGTTTCTTGTTAATTGGAAAAATAGATGACAAAGTTCAATGGCAAACACAATCCTCAAGCTTTGAGATTCCCATTAGTAAAGAATTACTCCGAAGTATGAAATGCAGTGCACATTTGCCAGTATGAGTGCTATATTTCAGAGACAATAATAGATAAACAAAATATCGAATGGATATTCAAAATTTTAGATCACTTCCATTACCCGACTATCTTCACTATTTTTACTGAGTGTCAAAATTATTTAAGAAACTTTGAGCTAGAAATTGAGCAGCCTCAGTTTTTGGCCGAGCAGATCCATAAGACCTTAAGATATAGGAGTAGAGTTAGGCCATTTGGTCCATCAAGTCTGCTCAGCTATTCAATCATGGCTTATATATGTCTCAAGCCCACTATCCTACCTTCTCAGCATAACCATGGATCCCATTACCAATCAAGAATCTATCCATCTCTATCTTAAATACACTCAATTACCTAGCCTCCACAGCCCTCTGTGGCAATGTGTACCATAGATTTACCACCCTCTGCCTGAAGACATTCCACCTCATCTCAGTCTTAAACGCTCGTCCCTTCACTCTGAGGCTATGTCCTTGGGTCCATGTCTCTCCTACTAGTGGAAACCTTCTGCATATTGACTATATCTAGGCCTCTCAGTAAGTTTCAATCTCATATTCCCTCATCCTCTAACCTCCATCAAATTCAGACCCAGAGTCCTCAAACACTCCTCATGCGATAAGCCCTTCATCCCCGGGATTATTCTTGTGAATCTCTTCTGGACCCCTGCAAAGCAAACACATCCTTCCTTTGACATGAGGCACAAAGCTGCTCACAATATTCCAAATGCAGTTGACCAGACCTTTATACAGCCTCAGCAGTACATCTCTGCAGTTGTATTGTAACCCTCTTGAAATGAATGCAACATTGCATTTGCCTTCCTAACTGCCAACTGAACTTGCACATTATCCTTAAAAGAATCTTTCGGATCAGATTTCTGAAGGGATCCTCCATTTAGAAAATATTCTATGCTTTCATTCTTACAAAAATGCATAACCTCACACTTTCCCACATCATATTTCAACTGCCACTTCTTTGTCCATTCTCCTACCCTATCCAAGTCCTTCTGCAGCTCCCCACTTCCTCAACACGACCTGTCCCTCAAACCAACACTGTGTTATCTGCAAACATAGTGACAGTGCCCTCAGTTTCTGCATTCAGATCATTAATGTATAACGTGAATTCACAATTCACAAACTGCTCACACTAGATTCAAAAGACCAGAGCACTTAAAATTTATGTAAACTCCCCATCTCCATAGAAGCTCCTGCACTGGCCAGTTGTCCATACTGCTGTCATCCTCTGGACACTAGTTGTGCAAGTCAATCTTTGGATTGACCATGTGCCCTATGCAGTTTTTCTTCCTGAAAGGAAACTTCCTATGACATGGGAGCTGCAGCAATGCAGTGAAGACTGCTCAATAATCATTTTGGAATATTCGGTGTTGAAGAAGATGTCAGAAAGATCCCCTCACTTCAGTGACACCAGCCAGGAAGGACTGGTCATACAGGTAGAGTCCGGGATAGGGACCATGTTACTGATGGAGGTACTGAGGCAGAGGAATGGACACAAGAAGTTTTTGAGATAGTGCATGAGATGAGAAGGGGAACTGGTGACAAGAGGAATTGATGCCCAGAGTGTCATACCCAGAATATGGTAGTGGTGTCAAAAGATTTCCAATGACCTCATTCAAATGGTCAAGCTGAGTGGATCTGCACAGCCCAAATCAGACCCACCATCAATCCATCTCTCACACTGTTCACTATATCAATACCACTCATCCACAAATCACCCAACATTACATCCTGGCTCTCCAACCTCATCCATGACATTTTTATATTGAACCTTACACACCCACATCTTGCAATTAGATGAACAGCATCCACATTCACACATATCTGAAAGCCACAGCTATTCAGCTTTGGAAGGCACATTGTTTAAGCATATTGACACTCATTAACTGACATCCTGTCCTCTATCTGACAGGAGAAGGTGGCACACATCCAAGAGAAGTGGCTGAAGACCAGCAACCTTTCAGCTCCCTAAAGGGGATTGTCCAACAATTGTTTGGGATCAATCTTGGAAGATAAAATCTGAACCATGGTGTACAAGAGACATCACTTGGCCTTCTGCTCATTGCCACTCAGTCAGATAATTATACAAATATTAGAGACTCGTATAGAGCTGAGTTCTCTGTACAGTGAGTAACTAGGAATATACTGACCATGCCCAGAATAGCAAGTCTATTGGAGCAGTGTACAGGAAAATACTGTTGAAAATACACAATAAGGTTCTTGGTACATTGCAAGACCTGCCAAGCTACATCCAGTCACTGTGTAGAATGTATATAGGAGTAGAGATTTAACATGGCAAAGAGCATCATACTGAGTGCTGAGTCCATCCATTCCACATGGAACTGGAGGGCCTCTCCATGGCAGCACTACCACATGGGCTACCTGCTGATCACTGTGTCTGTGGTCACTGCAGCACTGATGGAGGCCTTCTGCTAGCTTAGTGGACTGCTGCGACTGTGGACTCAGGTCTCATTGCTCAGCAGCAGATGCTGACTGGCACAGATCCCGAGAAATCTGTGCTCCAATAAATTTATAGAATAGTTGAAGTGCTGCTTTGGCGGAATGACAGTGGCTGGATGAAGTATGTTCCAGTTGTCTTCTCACCGAATTGCAGCTTTTCATGATCCAACCACTGCCACTCGACCAATGTCCATGTTGTAAGCTTTCAGCCAGTTCACCCTGCCTCTACAGCTCAGGCCAGTGTGATGCAGTCCGAAACCAGGCCCTAAGAACCCAGAGAAGCTTGAGGCCTTCTTGCAAGGTCACCTGTAATCTCTCTCAGTAAAAGTCAGTAATCATCCATTAGCTATGCTACAGCCACAAGGATAGTGTTGCTTAGGAACACTAGGACAGATTAAAGCACCCGCAAGACAAGCAGGAAGGGAGATTGTTCTGTTGTAGTGTATATTTATTGCGGACAAACTTGCTGAGCAAAAGCTTTTGCTGTTGGCCAAGGGAGGATCATTTTCAATTAGTTCACCACTCTGACCGCACCCTGAAGGCATCATCAAAGAGATCGGGTCAGGGTCAAAAATGCTATTCACTGACAAGCAATAGTTAGCCAATTGTCTGAGCGATTTATTTATTAGGCAACCTGTTAGGGATCTATTCCATTGGCAACCATGTGGATCCAGGTGTTTCCCCAACCAGGATCGAGTTTAGAAAGCCGTGGCTATTTTACCATACAAAACCAAAACTGACCTGACCTCTCTTACTGTCTTCATCCTCAGACCAGCAGCTATCAACTCCAATGGTGCAGTTGTTGCAGTGCTAGAGGACTTCTAATTGTGCTCAGTGTGTCAGGAGTCTACTGCACACAACATCCAACTCTGGAGTTCTAGAGTTAATAGTGAGCCCATCTTAATTAGCTCCTCATTTCAGAATAGCAATAGGTGTATCGACAACATGCTGCATGCATTTGGAACCCAGATCCCACCAAGGCCTAAAACATAGGACAAGGAAAAGAGCAGTACAGGAACAGGATGTTGGCCCATCAAGATTGCACTGACACATAATGTCTTTCTGAATTAAAAACCTTTCGCCATTACACAGTCCATATCCCTCAATTCCTTGCCCATTTATATATCTATTAAGATGCCTCTTAAACATCATTATTGTATCTGCCTTCACTACCTCTGCTGGCAGCAGATTCCAGGCACTTAACACCCACTGTGTAAAAACAACCTGCTTCTCGCATTTCCTTTAAGTGACCCTCTTTTACCTTAAACCTATAACTGTCATTTCTATCCTGGGAGAAAGAGTCCAACCATCCATTCTATCCATGCCTCTCATAATTTTGTAAACTTCCATCAGGTTGCTCCTCAACCTTCGATGGTCAAATGAAAACAAATCAAGTTTGTTAAATCTTTCCTCTTAGTTAACAGGCTCCAAACAAGGCAACATCCTGGTAAATCATTTTTATTCCCTGTCCAAAGCCTCTACACCCTTCTGATTGTGTGGCAACCAGAACTGTACACTTGAAGTATAAATGCAAAGATCTTAGAAAGGTATTACAACTTTAAGATAACTAGATAGTAGCATGGCATATTATGCTGTGATATAAGAAACCTCCATCTTAACCTCAATAGATGTGGTGCTGGGAAAGTACCGCAGGTCAGAATGCATCCGAGGAGCATGAGAGTCAATGTTTCATGCTGAAACGCAAAGGTTGAGCTTCCTGCTCCTCGGATACTGTCTGACCTGCTGAGATTTTCCAGCTTCACATCTATTGGCTCTGACTTCCAGCATCTGCCGTCCTTACTGTCTCCAACTCACTCTGTTTTGTCAATTGCCCACTTAGCAAATAGACAACAGACAGCCAGTCTGTTAATCAATCTGTTAGTCAGCCAGTCAAATATGTAATACTTAGCAGTCTAGGTAAGCTTATGACCCAAAAAGTTCATGTAAGTCTGAGATGTCATGCTCGTTAATTGTTAATAGAAGTTCCAGATTCGTTTCTCAGGGAATGGAAGGATGAAATTAGATACCAAAATGGCAGTTATGAAAAGGTATTTTCTTTAAAGCTGCTCCTCATCTGTTCCTGTTTCAGACCTAAAGTTATATTCAAGAAGCAGGACTGAAGACTACACTTCTAAAGAAGCAAGAAACATTTGTGAGTAATCTTGCCTTTTGCAAAAAACGAGGCCACAACAGACCTGATTTGATAAAGAAAATGGCAATTTCAAAGATGCTGAAGGGAAGTTCTAATGTAAGAAAACAATTCTAGAGCAAAATACAGAGAAAAAAACAGTGAAAGAAACCATCTTGTATATCAAAAGACCTTGTCTATGTCCAAATGTCATGTTGATTACAATATATTGAATTTCAAAAAGATGTGCAAACTAAAGAAAAGTACAATGTGTAACCACAACTCTTCTTGGTACAAAGACAATCTATGGGCACAAGCTACTAGCTTTAACAATAGAACAAGAATAAACAGGTAAGAAGATAAAACAAGTAAGGTACAGAAAAAAGCACAATACTTCAGTCTAGATTTTTTTATCATTTATAAAGAACACAAACAGCACTGTAAGTATGGAAAACAAACTCTGAACATGTATTGGCACTGCACTAACAATCTATCAGAATTCCAATTATTCAAAGAGAAAATTAATCTTCATTTTATAGAAAAACAGATAGGTGATGTAAAAAGACAGGCAGGCAAATTTGTTATCTCCTTGTAGAATAATGTATATCAGAGAATAAATCCTCTAGTGTTTTGTGTATTGGCTGCAATAAAATTTTCCAATCTTTGGAAGATCAGCTAAAAATCTGAACCAACTTAAGGGCTTGAGTTCACGTCATACTGCGAACAGCCAAGTGAAAATATTAATAAGTTTCTAGACAGATGCTGACACAATGGTATTATTTGACCGAAGCTAACTTAGCTGAAAGACTGATGCAACTGGTCATTGCCTCTGCACTTATTGAATCTTTCTCAAAGCCTTCCTGGACAAACAAAAGATTATGACAGCGACATATTGGTAGAATCAGGACGCAAGTTTGAAGCAATTGTGGTTCAGCTGCAATGTCTTCAGGCACTTAATTCTGCAACTAATATTGCAGCTGTCACCATGTAAAGGAAAATGTGTAAATCTTGTACATGATATATATTGTCTCAGCAAATTTGGTATCTCGACAATACATCAGGTCTTTTGGGTCAATGACACCAGGACAGCGTCTTCAAATGCACACACAGGGGACATGCCAGCCTACCCTATGCCATGTCATTAATGCCACACAAGCAGCATTGGAACTGATAAGAGCGATGTGACAAACCCAGTAAACATGCCTCAATTTAACTGAATTTTACACCTTTTGAAACATTTAGTTAAACAACAGCTCGAATAGAGAGTGAACCAAAACAGGGTGAATACTTGCTAATTATTTTCTCAACAAACAGAACAATTGGAGGGTTTTCAGTGCTAATTAGATGTTTTACTGGGTAATAAACAGAAGTAGTCTATTACGGCAGGCTGTTTTAAATACTACATGGTCCATCTTATACAATTAGTTGTTGTATAGGAAACATTCAGAGTGTCTCCATTAGCAGAATTATTTTCCCCCCTCACCAAACAGTTTAATTAACTTTCCTTAATGAAATTGCTGAAGCAATAAACAAATTATAAACATTAGGTTAGATTTGCAACTTACCATCCAGGCATAAAACTGGGCTTGAGAACTGGTTGAATAAAAAAAGAAAACACCTATTCGCAATCTTTTCTAAGAGGCGGCTAATCTACAATACAGTCTTTTCAGCGTGTAGAACAGGGAGTGATCCATTATCACTCACTGAACATGGGCCTAACTATTTATGATCTTAATGACTTGGATGAAGGAGCCAATTGCAATGTAGCCAAATTTGCTGATGATGCAAAGTTAGGGAGTGGATTGTAAAGTCAGAAAAGGGAGAGAGACAGGTCAAGCATGTGGGCAAAAACATTGGCAGGTGGAGAACAATGATGGAAAATTTGAGGTAGCCTGTTTTGGCAAGAAAAATAGAAAAGTGAAGAATTATTATGATAGACACACACCTCAGAATGCTACAGCGCAGAGAGTGATCAAAGTGTCCTTGCATATGAATGACAAAGGTTAGCTTGCAGCTACTGGAAATACTTAGGGAAGCTAATGGAAAGTTGTCTTCATTACAAGGGGATGGAGTACAAATATAGAAAAAAATTTCAATAACTGTACAGAACATTGGTGAAACTACAGCTGAAGTACTTTCAATTTCTTGATCTGAAGACAGTGATTGCATTGGAAGCAGTTCGGAAAAGTTGCACGAGGATGACCCCTGGGTTGAAGAGCTTGTGTTATGAAGAAATGTTGAGCAGTTTTGTTTACACTCATTGGAGTTTAGAACTGGTTAGGTAAATTCGGCCTCACTAAATTGCCCACAGTGTTCAGGGATGTGTAGGCTAGATGCATTAGTCAGTGGAAATGTAAAGTAATAGGGTAGGGGAATGGGTCTGGGTGGAATAATCTTCGGAGGGTCGGTATGGACTTGTTGGGCCAAACCACCTGTTTCCACACTATATGGATTCTATTCTATTAAAACTGAGAAGTGATTGTAATAAAATATTAGATTCTGGAAGGTCTCAACAGATTAAGTGGAGAGTTGATGCTTTGTCTTGAGGTGTCTAAAACTAGGGGACACTGTTTAAAAATGAATCTCCTTTTTTAAAATAGGGAAGAGGAGAAATTTCTTCTCCATGGCAGTCATTAATTATTAAAATTCTTACCCTCAAAACACATTTGAGGCAGGACCATCCTGTCCAACCCATTGTCTCAGCCTGCTACTGCCCCATCGAACTTATCTCCACCTACCTCGATACTGTCCTATCCCCCCTAGTCCAGGAACTCCACACATACGTTCGAGACACCACCAATGCCCTCCATCTCCTCCAAGACTTCCGTTTCCCCAGCCCCCCCCCCCAACACCTCATCTTCACCATGGACATCCAAACCCTCTACACCTCCATCCGCCATGACCAGGGCCTATAAGCCCCCTGTTTCTTCCTCTCCCGACATCGCCCACAGTATCCTTCCACTTACACTTTCATTCATTTGGCTGAACTAGTCCTCACCCTTAACAATTTCTCCTTCAAGTCCTCCCACTTTCTCTAGACAAAAGGCCCCAGCTATGCCTGTCTCTTTGTCGGCTACGTAGAAAAGTCCATCTTCCGTAGTTACACCGGCACCACTCTTCCTCCCTACATTGATGACTGCATCGGCGCCATCTCATGCTCCCACAAGGAGGTTGAGCATATCAGCAACTTCACCAACACATTCCACCCCGATCTTAAATTCAGCTGGACCATCTCTGACACCTCCCTCCCCTTCCTGGACCTCTCCATCTCCATTAAGGACGACCGACTTGACACTGAAATTTTCTACAAACCTACCGACTCCCACAGCTACCTGGATTACATCTCTTCCCACCTTACCTCCTGCAAAAAAGCTATCCCGTATTCCCAATTCCTCCGCATCCGCCATGTCTGCTCCCAGGAGGACCAGTTCCACCACCAGATGGCCTCCTTCTTTAAAGACTGTAATTTCCCTTCCCACATGGTTGAAGATGCCCTCCAATGCATCTCATCCACGTCCCACACCTCCGCCCTCGAACCCCACCCCTCCAACCGCAAAAGGACAGAACCCCCCCCAGTCCTCACCTTCCACCCCACCCACCTCCACATAAATCGTATCATCCACCACCATTTCTGCCACCTACAAATAGACCCCACCACCAGGGATATATTTCCCTCCCCACCCCATCAGCTATGTCATTTATTGTATCTGTTGCTCCCGATGTGGTCTCCTTTATATTGGTGAGACTGGACACCTTCTCGCAGAGTGCTTTAGGAAACATCTCTGTGACACCCACACCAATCAACCTCACCACCCCGTAGCCCAACATTTCAACTTCCCCTCCCACTCTACCGAGGACATGCAGATCCTGGGCCTCCTTCACCGCTGCTCCCTCACCACCCAACGCCTGGAGGAAGAACCCCTCATCTTCTGCCTCAGAACACTTCAACCCCAAGGCAGCAATGTGGACTTCACTAGTTTCCTCAATTCCCCTCACCCCACCTTATCACAGTTCCAACCTTGCAGCTCAGCACCATCCTCATGACCTGTCCTACCTTCCCATCTTCCTTCTCACCTAAACACTCCACCCTCCTCTCTGACCTATCACCTTTATCCCCACCTCTATCCACCTATTGTACTCTTGGCTTCCTTCTCCCCAGCCCTACCTCCGTCCCATTTATCTCTCCACCCTGGAGGATTCCTGCCTTCATTCCTGATGAAGGGCTTTTGCCCGAAATGTCGATTTTCCTACTCCTCGGATGCTGCCTGACCTGCTGTACTTTTTCAGCACCACTCTAATATAGACTCTGATCTCCAGCATCTGCAGTCCTCACCTTTGCCATTGAATATATTCCAAGCCAAGTTAGACAGATTTTTGATTCACAGTAGAGTCAATGGTTCCAAAGGAGGGCAGGGAGGTGGAGTTAGGGCCATAGTCAGATTGGCCTAGATTATTGGTGGAGCAAGTGCAACTGGATGAATGCCTACTGCTGCTTCTATTTCTTTTGATCTTCTGATGAGGTGGTAGTACCAAATCCACACGTCCAGTGGAATTGGAGTACACAATTCACAGGACTGGTGTCTTGTGCCCGAGTAACAGTATAAGCTCATTTTTAATCCTAAATGTCCTTTGTTCATGTTTCCAGATTGGAAAAAAGTAAAATGAAGAAGCTTTAACATTTGTTATTCGATTAGTAATCTCTATTCGTTTTTGGTTTTCAAATATTCTAAGAAATAAAAACCCTAATGGAATGAGATGTCTTTTATTTCACAAATGAATAAACATTTTGCAGGTGCCTTGGCTGGCACTAGGTAGGGGTTTCACAATTATCTGTCACCATCATAATCACCTTTATCCCCACCTCTAAAATGTGATGAAAGAAGGGTTTTTTTTATGTAAAGCTTTACAAAGCTGTGAAGTTCAGCAATCCCCCTCCTGTTCAGCCCAGTTCACAGGCAGACCTACAAGGTCATGAAATCTCTCTGAATAAAGTATGCCTGTTGTTTACTGAGTCTGGGTGCTCAGCAGTGATCTATTTTTCATTTGGTTATGGGATGTGGATATTATTGGCTAAGTCAGTATTTATTGTCCATCCTGAGTCAGCCTGGGGTAAATGTGGGTGAGTCACCTATTTGAATACCTGCAGCGCTTTTTTTCACTTGAGGTGCTGTTTGGAAATCTGGGCACAAATGACACATGATTTTCAATCGTTCAGGCAATGAGCACTTGAGCGTCCAAAGCACTCTCCCACTGAGCAAAATTCACTGCAGCCTGAGCAGTCAGAAAATTATCTCCGAAACATCAGTTCATGCTCACAAATAATACTTGGATCTAAAAAGATCTGTGGTCTCAAACACCAGGCAGCTTGTGCTTATACGCTTACTTTGTTTGCAAAATTCATTTTGATTCCTGTACTGTTGGTGATTAGTAAAATTCTCCAAGACTTGCGACCACTTTTCTGAACAGAAAAAGTATCGGGATCTAAGTATGGCTGAACAGATGGTCGGCTTGTTGGTGGGTGGAAACAAAACCTGAGGTGACAGATGGTTGTTGTTGGACAGAAGATGTGGCAAACATACCGTGCCTCAGATCGTTTACATCTTCAGTTCAGAGTGTGAAATCGGTGAAACTAATGTTTGTTTGAAAGGAGTTGAGGTGACATTCCTCTTTGTGTTAAAGGTGAAATGGGAGTTAACAATTCATTAATATTGAATTCAGTTGAACCACTTTTTGTCAAGAACTTATTATGACAGAAAGAATTTTAAAACAGATAGTGACAATAATGGAAAAGCATTTTAATTGGCAGGATCTGATGAGCAGCATCCCACAATGGGCTCAATTATTCATAGAATCATAGAGTACTTACAGTGAGCAAAGAGGCGATTTGGCCCATTGGCAACAGTGCTGACCACTGAGCCACTATGCCACCCTGTTAAATGTTCATCATATTTATTCACAGCTTCGGTGTTTTGATAGGAGACAATATATCCAAACCTGCAACATTGCCAGCTAAGTTGCAGGCATTATAAATAGCTTGAAGCATAAAGGAATAAGAAGCACTAATGTATTAAGTGGCTGGGCAAAATTCTAGCAAATGCATTTCAGTGTAGAAAAATGTGAGGGCATCCCCCAGAAGGAAACAAACAGTAATAACTGTGAAAGAGAAAAATTGGTCTGATTTCTTGTGTGTGCATCAAAAGAGAGCCTTAGTATGACCAATATGTTCGCTCCATGCATTACTGGCTTATCCCTCTGGGCCACTTCAGACATCCAAAGGATAAATAGAATACTTCCTCAGCAGTGAAAAGCTAAAAACACTGCGGCTCCACAGAGACCTCAGGCATGATTTTCTACTGCCAGAGATGGAGAGCCTCATGACTTAGTCAGGCAACATCCCAAAATAGTTTCTTGCAACTGAGATAAAGAGTTCCAAATGAGTAATGCCTGCTCAGAAAGCAAATCAACCTAATATGCATACATAAAAGATATTTCATTAATTGGAAGACTCACTGGAATTAACTTTACCTTCACAATTTACTTCTGTCCAGTTGGGGTACTTGATACTTTAATTATTTGAATGCCTAATGCCATTGAGTACCTAGCAACCTAATCCTTGGGTTCAATCTGAATGAGTTCCCTAACTTTTCTGCCTCTAGTAAAATATTGCCAATGTTTGTTGTCTTCAGTTTTGGTGTAAAATTCACAACTGCATTAGATGTGCTCAAGTGCCCAGGGCAAGATGAGATACTGGGTCATCATGGAACTGAACTGGAGAGTAGCAATGCAGCAACTTGCATAACAGAGCAGCAGAAGTTCAGACAGCAAGTTGTGACTGTAGAGCACAGTGCAACATCAACATAACCTGTTGCTTGTATGGCATAATAGTGTGCTAATATGGGAAGCGGTGTGAGTGCAGCGCACACATGTGGAAGTGGAGCATGCTGATATGTAATTGGGAAACAGGAGGCATACTTAGTGGAGTGAGGGTGGACTTACTTCTGTTAGTGGGCCATTTCTAATCCAAGGAGTTGAGCACAGTCCATCAGCTAATTGAGCCAATACAAATCCCGAGGTCAGCATCCATCCAGTTCAGTGATTGCGTCATGGTCAGTTCTGGAAGTTGGTAAAACCAGTTCCTGAAGAAGGGCTTATCCCCGAAATGTCAATTCTCCTGCTCCTTGGATGCTGCCTGACCTGCTGCGCTTTGCCAGCAACACATTTTTCAGCTCTGATCTCCAGCATCTGCAGTCCTCACTTTCTCCTAAATCAGTTCTAGCCTTGTTCATCAGTCAGTCAGGTACTTCTTGTAAAGTTAGTCTGGGGTTGGAGCACTGTGTGTGTGTCAGCTAAATAGGGCAGATTATATGATCTGTCTATGGTGTTTTCAAGGCTGTCCAAAGGTTAAGTCCAGGGATTGGTTTGTTTATGTTGGTTAGCTGAGGGAATAGTTGCAGTCACAACTGGTAATTGACTGCAGTAGGATGAGATCTGGTAGGACAGGGGAGGAAACAGAACGGCCTCAAAGAACAGCCTCAACTCTCAATCCAGGGTTACAGGGAAAGGTGAGCAGAGCACCTTGATTATGAGTGTCCCTTAGAAATAAACAGGGACATTGATCATAATATATAGGAGCTCAAACACAACAAGAGGAGGGTGAAGAATCCATGAGACCATATATGGATAGTTTCTGGGTGATAAGAGGAGAAATCGGGTCATGAAACCCTGAGGGAGGTATAGAATGAATGAAGCTAACAATCATACAATACCAAGTTATAGTCCAACAAGTTTATGATTGAATGAGATATTGTGCATCACACAGAGAGCCTGCAACTCACTGCAAGGAATATAAATATCAGCAGGATAATGAACTGCATAAAAGCTTTTTTCTGCACATGTTGTGTTTTCATTCACACAAAGCCAGTCAGTCCTCTGCTTGATGAATTCAACACTCCTCACAGATTAAGTTGGATTTTCATTGGTTATTCTAAGCCATAAAATGATGACTTCTCCCTTTCTGATTTGCTTCTAATCTCCTCACCTCTGTAAAAGATAAATTGTGTGCCTAAAACATGCCCTGGAAAATGTTAGCACTGAAGCAGGTGATTCCAATACCTGAATACATTGAAGACTTTGGCAGGAATCCTTTGTGGGCTCTGAGCCTAGAGGAGTCAGCAACCTGAAAGGGGCCTGCAGCAGTGGAGGTACACCCTCCTTGGTCTCAGTCTGGAAGCAACGGGCTCACTGGCAGATGGAAGGCAGAGGAGCAGAGTTGTACCCATTATAGAAACATTGCTGTCACTCCCTGTGAGGTGCCTCACTCCACTCTTGCGTCTCACCATTAATGCTGGATACCCAGCACGAGGGTGACAGAGCACATGCCCAAGAGTACATTCAGCAACCTCTGAGCATTCTCTTTCTCTTTGCCTTACTTTTTGCCTTTTCTCTTCTTACAGATACTCCAGAGCTCATCAATGAGTAATGTGCACAGTCACTGTGGCCACAGGCAAGCACCAGACAACAGAGATAATTCCAGGATGTTGCAATGTTTGAGAAAAAAGAAGGTTCTGAAAAAGAATCCAATGAAACCTTCACTCTGCTTTCTCTCCACATATGCTACTATACCTGCTCCATTTTTCCAGTCATTTCTATTGCTGTTTCTGATTTCCAGTATCTGCAGTTGATTTGGTTTGATTTATTATAGTCACCTAAGTACAATGAAAAGCTTTTTTGTGAGCAGTACAGGCAGATCATAGTAAGCAAGTACATCAGAGTGAGGCACACAGGTTACACTGCACAGGAGATTCACAAAGCAAGATCAGCATTAACAAGATTAACATTAATTGAAGTTAGAGAGTTCCATTCATCAATCTAATAACAGCAGGGAAGAAGCTGTTCTTGAACCTATTGGTGCATGTGTTCAAGCTTCTATATCTTCTGCCTGATGGAAGACGTGGTAGGAGAGCATTACTGAGGTGCGGTGGGTTTTTGATGATGATGGCAGCCTTTCTGTGGCAATGAGAGGTGTAAATGGAGTCCATGGATGGTCAGGGCTGTACCCACAACTTTCTGCAGTTTCTTACGATCTTGGGCAGAGCAGACCAGTTGCCATACCAGGCCCTTATACACCCAGACAAAATGCTTTCCAAGGTACATCTGTAAAGGTTGGTGAAAGTCCTTAAGGACATGCTGAATTTTCTGAGCCACTTGAGGAAGAAGAAAAGTTCTTGATCATTGCATTTACGTGGGGAGTCCAGGACAGGTTGTTAATTATTGTCACTTGTAGTAACATGACGCTCTCAATCCTCCCAACCTTTATTCCATCAATGTAGATGAAGTCAATGATCAGTTCTTTTCTTTTGCTGATATTGAGAGAATGGTTGTTATAATTGCATCATGACACCAAACGCTTTTTCTCCTTTCTGTTCATCATTATGAACGGGTGGCACGGTGGCACAGTGGTTAGCACTGCAGCCTCACAGCGCCAGAGACCCGGGTTCAATTCCCGCCTCAGGCGACTCTCTGTGTGGAGATTGCACATTCTCCCCATGTTTGCGTGGGTTTCCTCTGGGTGCTCTGGTTTCCTCCCACAATGCAAAAAAAAATGTGCAGGTTAGGTGAATCGGCCATGCTAAATTGCCCGTAGTGTTAGGTGAAGTGGTAAATGTAGGGGAATGGGTCGGTGCGGACTTGTTGGGCTGAAGGGCCTGTTTCCACACTGTAATCTAATCTAATTATTTGATATCCATTCTACTATGGTAATGTCATCAGCAAACTTGTAGAGAAGTCAGGTCTCCTGGACCAGAGGTGGAAACATTACCCCCATGTCACAAGTCCCTCTCACTACAAATTTACAGGCTCCACTAAAACAAGCATCAAGCACCCTTATGAAGGAAATAAATTGCCTTAAGTACGATATGCATTTTTTTATCAGATTGTCTCTGACACAGTAGCATTTTGGTATTTTTTGAGAAAAAGAGAACAAGGTACAGTATTTCCTTACATAATGACTGTGACTGCATGTGAAAGTAATTCAATGAGTGTAAAGTATAGGTCATGACAGCTTAGCAATCCAACTACATAAAACTTCCTTAACCCCTATACTTTAATGCCTTTAGTTAAGAAATCTCAGTCACAAATCACAATATCTCAGATTTAGAATTTACAATCGATATAGCATTTATTATCATTTTCCAGAATCTCAAATTCCTAAGACACTTCATATGTTCAAATACTTTCTAATTTCACCAGTCTGTTCCGCTGATTATTTTGAGGTGTGGTCTACCCAATGCTTGATATTGCTGTAGCGTAACTTCGACCACCTTATCCGCTCGACATTAGATATCAGCATTTCATTAGCCTTTTTAATTATTGTCTGTACTTGTTCCTTACATTTTAATCATCTGTGTACCTGGACTTGAATTGGCTTTTATTGTGTGCTAACTGCTTTTCTGTAAAAAGTAAATGGGAAAAAAGTGCCTGTGTCATGCTGTGTGTATTTGAATGCATCATATTTTGTATGTATAGATCTTTGCAAAGTACCTTGACAATAGAATGTCCTAAAGAAGGTTTGAGTGTAATAGTCTTATTGTACGAAGACGTCTGAGCAAATGATTGTAAACAAACCTTAACCTACCTCAATTGCATCTCATTGAATTATCTTCTTTTGATCTCTTGCACTCATTTTCAACCACCTTTATTATTTGCCTTTGTGTTTCCATTTCAACAGATTACTGAATCAATCAAGAAAACTGAAATATTACTCAAATAAGCTCATTTAGTAGCTGCAATTTTCTTTTGAATGACATTAATTCCAGTGTAGATAAAAGACTGTGCTTCTTGCAGGCTGCATTTTCTCCCAGATGTGTGTGTTTTCAGGTTTGTTAGTAGTGTGAAATCCTGCCCAGATGACTGCCCCGAGTAAATTTAGATATTTCCGCATCAATCTGCTCAGAATTGTTCTTATATATCTTTGGAACAAGTTAGACTTGAACCCAGGTCTTCTGGATCAGAGATGGAAACATTACCACCATGTCACAAGTGCCCTCTCACTACAAATTTACAGGCTCTACTAAAACAAGCATCAGGCACCTTTAGTAAGGAAATAAATTGCCTGAAGTTTGTCAGGATTTTTTATCAGCTTGTCTCTGAGACAAATTTCAGGGCTCTTCCTCATTTTGGAATCTACATGGATGCATGGAAAAATGGATTATTAAAAATAGTTCAGTTAAAAAAACACACATCCTTTTGGAACTGGGTGACCAACAGGATTGCTGTTGAAAGACTTTTGCCCGAAACGTTGATTTTCCTGCTCCTCAGATACTGCCTGACCTGCTGTGTTTTTCCAAAACCACTCTAATTTTGCCTCTCCATTTCCCCTGCCTTCCTTCCAACCTGTTCCAACAACCATCCTGACACCTGACACCCCAAATTGCTCCGTTCCCCCACCCCAGTTTGCTCCACGCACCCATGGCCTGCACTGTTCCACTCTAACTTCCCAGTTTATTCTCACCATTTGTCTAAAGACGGCTCTGCCTCTGAATGAGTAAAAGCTGTTCAGAATTTAGACAGCCTCAAAATAAAATGCAGCTATGTTGTAACTTTTGCCAAGGCCTAGGAGGGCTAAGATTTTGTAAGAAAAATAATGAAAATACACAGATGTGACTGCAGATAAACAATGGAGCAGACCAATACCCACCCATTCTGAAGTAAAGGTGCACTTGTTGATGAGGTGGTTGCAAAGTGTCTAGCCCTGTTTATCAATTCAGAGCACAAACCCAAAGGGTCAGTAGAGTTGGATGTCTGATAAAATGTAAAGCCAGATGTGAAGTCAGAATTGACCATAAGCTGGGTCAGTCCTTTCTGCACGGTTACAGCATCCATCTTCATTGCTACCATTCTTCATTTTGTCAAGAACAAGTTTCCAATTGGTGTGGACATTGTCTACAAGATAGATGGTAAATATTTCAACCAAACTTGCTTGAGGAGCTTCAGTATGCAAATATCAATATCATCCCTGCTCTCTTGAAAGAGAATCTTGAAGCTTCATTTAATGCCTTTGTGGAAGCATACCAAAGAATTGGTTTCTACCTCAACATCAAGAAGACCCAGCACCTTTACCAACACATCCCATGTCAAATTCTAGTCCATCCTTCCATGAAGAGGGATTCTCTAAAACATGGAACATTTCCCCTACCTAGGAAGCTATTCTCATTCAAGGCTGACATCGATGCTGCGATTCAAGTTCACATCCAATCTACAAGTGTTGCCTTCAGATGCCTAAGAATGAGAGTCTTCAATGACTGCGACACTTCTGCTGATGCCAAGATTCACATGTCTCAGGCATTCATCCTTCCAACTCTTCTATATGGCTCTAGAATGTAGGTTATGTTTAGACGCTAACTCAAGACCCTTAGAATTACCATCAACATTGTTTAAGATGGATGCTCCACATCAGCTGGGAGGACAGACATACTAACGCCTGCATTCTTAAAGCAACCAACAATATGATTTCTGAGTTCAGCATCATCGATAAACCCACTCTGCCTGGCCAGCCACATGCTTATGATACCTGAGTTCTCACTACACAAACAAATCTTCTTCACCCAGCTCAAGGAAGACAATTGAACAAGAGAAGGACAAAGGAAATGTTTCAAAGACACCTTGAATGCTTCCATCAAGAAATGCAACATTGATATCAATGCATGGGATATCTCAGATTTAGAAAAAAACAGCTCCTGTATGAATGGGCACAATTATTTGTGAACACCTAGCTCTAGGATTGGTCTCAACCTGCCTCATAAGGACCTGCAGGACACCTGATCAGTGACATGAAATATCTGAGGTAGACAATTATATTCCATCAGGTAGATAAAAACAATGACTGCAGATGCTGAAAACCAGATTCTGGATTAGTGGTGCTGGAAGAGCACAGCAGTTCAGGCAGCATCCGAGGAGCAGTAAAATCGACGTTTCGGGCAAATGCCCTTCAGGAATCAGAGAGCTTGAAGCGTGGAGAGATAAGCTAGAGGAGATGAGGGTGGGGAGAAAGTAGCATAGAGTACAATTGGTGAGTGGGGAGGGGATGAAGGTGATAGGTCAAAGGCAGGGGGAGGGTGGAGTGGATAGGTGGAAAAGAAGACAGGCAGGTCGGACAAGTCATGGGGACAGTCCTGAGCTGGAAGTTTGGAACGAGGGTGAGGTGAGGGAAGGGGAAATGAGGAAACTGTTGAAGTCCACATTGATG
>NC_057714.1:38856069-38858629 GCF_004010195.1 Chiloscyllium plagiosum
CTTTCTCCCCACCCCCACCCTCCTCTAGCTTATCTCTCCACCCTTCAGGCCCTCTTCCTTTATTCCTGATAAAGGGCTTTTGCCCGAAACATCGATTTTACTGCTCCTCGGATGCTGCCTGAACTGCTGTGCTCTTCCAGCACCACTAATCCAGAATTATATTCATCAGTGATTGTCATCAACAACTTCACTGCATTGGCACAGCTCTACTTTTGGCTCTCTGCTGACTCCAACTCTGAGAGGACTGGTCATGATGATTTCCGTAGAGGTGTAGTGTCTTTGATTCATTTCCACTGGACAGATTTTTCTTATTATTCTCACTGCTAAGTGCAGGTTTCCTGAAGTTGATGGTGGAAAAAATGTACACGGCCATTATTTTGATCAGAAACCATTAAAATCACATCTAAACACTGAATTGGCAACACTTTCTTGTAAATGAAGTGTATTGAGCCTAGAAGTATATTGATGCTTACAACCTAATTGTATAAAAAGGGCTTCTTTTTACCCCCACTTAGTAAAGGCAATTTTCTTTAGCTAATGTCTCTTAGGCATTCATTTAATAATGATGGATTAAATACACCTCACCAAACTGTGATCTGAGAATGAGCCATTTAAGATTCGATATTCCAAAAACCTTCTAGGCAGGAAATATTAGAGATAAAGAGAACACTTTTGACTCCAGATAATCTGAAAGTAAAAGATAGCTTAACATTCTAATGAATGTTTAGTATCAAGCCTAAGGGAAACATTAATTTCTTTCTGAAGCTGTGTATTTGCACCACCTTCAGTTTTGATTTTGGATTATCTGCAGTTGTAAAAATTCTCTGTTTATACTTTAGGCTGGAAAAAATATGAACAATATCCAGTTATTCAAAACTTTATATTACAGTGAGAAACAATGAGCAGGAATGTACCTTTGCAGAGTTTTGTTAGAAAGATATGCCAAATTCTAGTTGCACAATGCCATAATAATATTATCCTTGCAATATTTCTATCTTTCTAAGATACAATCAGAAGCGTGTGAGCTAAGTCAAATTTTACAATGTGTAGCTTCATGTTCTGAGAATTGTTCATGTGATGATATTATGGCTTTAGGAGGTGTATTGTTTTCCTTTTTTTAAGAAGTGAGGTTGAGACAGAGATGCTGAGCTGTCTGCTTTAAGCCAATAAAGCAAACAGCATTTAAGGCCTTGTGTATTTTTTTAAGTTGGAAGAATAGGTGCAGCCTGATTGGGTGGGGTCAAGCTCGCACAGAATCAGGATTTTTAGTTTAGCTTTCAGTAGCTATATCTGTCTGTCTTTTCTGTTACAGCTAAAAGCTGGGGTTCTCTTCCTGCTGCTAGAATTGCATGTGAGACAATCTATATTTACTGACTTTGCCTTTGCCATGGTTGTGTTGATGGAATAATACTATATTAGAGCAGTTAATGAGTAGGTTCTTTTTTCAGTATTTTGAAAAGCCAATTCCTTTCTTTTATTTTTATCTTGTCTATATTTTGACAATAATGTAGGAATAAAGTGTGTTTGCTTCAAGCTTGATAGTTTGACCAACTGAATTGTGTCCAGAATGCATTTATCTCTAAAATAAGAAAATATTAGGGTCTAGCCTATCTCCTTGATATGTTTTGAGAGTGTTTGGTCTGATCCATAACAATATTTATTCTATCAATTGTCATTACTGTTAATTTATTTCCATTGACCTTCTTTCAGTAACCCAAATGATTTGATCACATAGGTTAGATTTCTGAAAGACATAGATTATTATCATATTGTCAAAAATAAATATTTACTTTGATTACGAACTTGTAATATTAAATCTTAATATGAATGACTTATCAAGGTAGCAAATGATTTAAAGGTTTAGATTAATGTTTTTATTTCAAGATCATCAAGAAACGATGGGCAGTGGTGGACCAGCCTTAATTACATTGAGGAACTGGTTCTGTGAAGAAAATAGAATCGGCGGATTGGACTTTTCCAGTAATTAGTTGTGTCAATTTTGGGTGGTTTCATGGAGGGTTTTTCTCTGTGAGCTGTAGGGAGTTTTATCACACAATTCTTTACAGCGTACCTTATTAAGTATGCGCAGTTTCTTTAGTGTCCTGCTTGCATTATCATGTGCTCAACAATGGTGCAAGAACTGACCTCTACTGGAACCTCCTGGGATTCCTGATGGTCACGTTATAGTTAAAGCTCAGCCACAGATCAGGTCAATTTGTTCTCAGTCAGGAGCTGCCCTTAACAGTCACTGCATGAAGACATCATGGTTTCTGTGCGTGAAAGGTGGCTGAGAAAGGGAAGTTAGCTCCCTCCATTACTGACAAAGACATTGAGGTCCTGATGTCAAAGGAAAAGAATATACATTCTCCTCAGGATGTCAAAAGAGACCACGGCACCAGAGCCTGTCAGCTTGGTCCAAAGTTAGATCAGCATTTAAAAAGCAGCAAATAGGGTAAAAAGGCATAAAAAAAGGTTTACAAAAGGTAAAAAATGTCTCTTTAGATTTTTTTTTAGATTACTTACAGTGTGGAAACAGGCCCTTCGGCCCAACAAGTCCACA
>NC_057714.1:38858656-38922467 GCF_004010195.1 Chiloscyllium plagiosum
CATTTTTGGACTGTGGGAGGAAACCGGAGCACCCGGAGGAAACCCACGCAGACACAGGGAGAACGTGCAAACTCCACACAGAGAGTCGCCTGAGGCGGGAATTGAACCCGGGTCTCTAGCGCTGTGAGGCAGCAGTGCTAACCACTGTGCCACCGTGCCGCCCACAAAATTACTAAAATGCATAAAGTATTTGGAACAAAATAAATGAATTAGCAGTACAAATGCAGGATTATGGGTATGATTGTTTAGTTATTACAAGAAGTAGTTACAAAACTGGGAGCTAAGTATTCAGGGTATATGACTTTTCTAAAGGACAGGCAGGAAAGAAAGAATGGTGGGGTAACTTTATTAGTGCAAGATAAAATAAGTACGATAGCAATGATCTTTGATCTGAAATCCTAGTGGGTGAAGATAAGCAATCACAAGGGGAAGAAGAGAGTGGTGACTGTAGTCTGTATGTCCCTCCACAGTAGCTGTTCTGTAGGATAAAGAATAAAACAGGACATAATGACGTCATTCAATAAAGGCAGTACATTAATCATAGGTGATCTTAATCCTCATATAGCTTGGGAAAATTGAATGGGACAGGTAGATATGAGGAAGATTCATAGAGTGTATCAGTGACAGTTTTCTGGAACAATATATTGTGGAGTCCAGAGCGTGGTACAGGAAAAGCACAGCCGGTCAGGCAACATGTGAAACGTAGGAGAATCGATGTTTTGGGCATAAGCCCTTCATCAGGGAATCCAATCAGGAATCAGACTATTTTGGATTTGATAAAATTATCATAGAGTAAGAGGCTCCCTAGGGAACAATAATGATAACATGACAGAATTTAGCATTCAGTTTGCCAGTGAGAAACCTGGGTCAGAAACAACTATGTTAAACTTAAATATGGATAATTATAAAGGGATATGAGATGAGATGGCTAGAGTGAACCATGAATGGAGTTTAACAGAAACAACAGTTGAAGATTCAAGAAAAGGGATTAACTGACTGTAGATAACCAAGGAAATTAAAGATTGTATCAAATAAAATGTGACAGAGATTGGTGGCAACCTAGAGGATTGGGAAAGTTTTAAAAGTTAACAGAAGATAACCAAAAAATAATAGAGGACAAACTGGCTAGTAAATCAAAAAATGGATAGACAGAGCTTCTTTTCATATATACAAAGACAAAGTGAGGCAAAAGTGAAGATAAACCCTCTATAGCCCGAAATTAGGGAAATAATATTGGGGAATCAGAAAATGGCAAAGGAATTGAATATGTATTTTACACCTGTCTTCATATCTTTAAAACATACTAAATAATCAAGGGGCCCAAAGTGGAAGAAAAGAAACTCAATATACATCACTATCAAAAAATATTAGGGAAACTAATATGACCAAAATCTGATAAGTCCCCTGGACATATTGGGTAGCATGCTAGGATTTCAAAGACCAAGCTGCAAAGATAGTATATGCTTAGATTTGGCAAAAGTACCAGAGAATTTGAAAACTGCCAATGTAACATTCATTGAATAGAATCTCTACAGTGTGGAAGCAAGCCATTTAGCCCAATGATTCCACACCAACCCGCTGGGGGTCTGGCAGCATCTGTGGACAAAAGGCAGAGTTACCATTTTGAGTCCAGTGACCCTTCTTCAGAACAGATTGTAGCGAGGGATTGGTTGGTGTACATGCTGAAGATGAGATGGGAGGAAGGGGGGAAATGATGGGGAAGTAAACAATAGGTGGAAGTAGAGCCTAGAATGAGAAAAAAAACAGTTGGGGGCACAAAGCAATAAGTGAAGGTCAATTTGGGGGAAATCAACAGCTACTAATGAGGACCATTAGTGGCTGACAATGGGTAATTTGTGGTAGCAGCCCATGTGATGTCAAAGGGGTTGAGGTAAAGACATGGGCGAAGCAACTCAGGCCTTAAAATTATTGAACTTGATCTTGAGTTCCTGAAGGATACAGGGTCCCCAAGCAGATAATGAGATGTTGTTTATTTGGCTTGTGCTGAGTTTCGTTGGAACACTGCAGCAAGCTCGAGTCAGAGATGTTGACCAGGGAGCACAGTGGTGTATTATCAATTTTTTAAAATGCTTTAATTTTAAGTTTTTATTTAGTAAGGTAATCAAAGGCTATGAGGATAAGGTAGGAAAATGGAGTTGAAGATTATCAGATCATCTACAATCGCATTGAATAACAGAGCATTAATGGGCTGAATGGCCTACTTCTGCTGCTACACTTTATGTTCTTATGGACTAAGTTGCTACCAGGGTCAGTACTGTGTCTGTAAGGTTAATGACTTTCCACATTCTCAGAGTTAAATGCACCATCTTCTATCTACCTCTGGACATAGATAATTGTTAAAACCTATCCTCCTTTTTTATATCCGGCCTCAGGCAATTACTAGCATGTTGTTTTTAAGAAAGCAAAGGAAACTGACATTTATGTAGCACATTTATGTTGTTCTAAAGAAATTTTCAGCCCATGAATGACAGTCACAGGAAATACAAGGTTGTGGCACAGTGGTAATGTCACTACACTAATAACACCGAATCTCACACCCCAATGTTCTGGAGATGTAGGTTTGAATCATACTATGAAAGGTGGTAGAAGTTTGAATTCAATAAAATCTGGAATTAACAGTTGGGCTAATAATGGCCACATAAACATTGGCAATAAAACTCATCTGGTTCACTTGTGTCCTTTAAGGAAGGAAATCTGCCGTCCTTAGGTGGCCTGATTTACATGTGACTTCAGGTCCACAGCAATGTGGCTGCCTCTTAACTGCCCTATCAAAGGCACTGCAAGATCCAGTTCAAGATAAATTTGTAATGGGCAATAAATACTGACCTGACCAAATCCCATAAGCAAATTTTTAAAATTGTGCACAGCAAACAGCAGTATGATAGTGACCAGATAATCTGTTTTCAGCAATGTTGATTGAGGAATATTATTGACTAGGGATACATCTCCTGCACTTCTTGAAAGTATGTGACCTTGTCCATCAACTTGAAAAGACGCATGGAGTCTCAGTTTAACAGCTTGCCCAGTGGATAAGATTTCTGATAGCAATCTGTGGGGACTGAGAATGTCAGTCTAAATTTTTGGTTTCAAGTTTCTGGAATGGGACTTGAACTCACAACTTCTTACGTCTGAGTCAATATTGCTCCCAACTCTGCTATGGCTGGGATTGATTGGCATTTAGGCTCATCGGTCTTTTTTTGCATTCCAAGAGATACAATCAATTATACCTCTTGTACAATCTACATTTTCTGAGTTTAATGTTTTTGGTGAATTATTGTACCTATCAGTGATGCATGTGATTACTGGAAAATGATGTGTAGTAAATTCTCTCAGTTCAGACCCAGCAGAAGTCCCAGGTGTGCTGGAAAGCTCCTTCACAATGGACCATAAACCAAAATGAGAAAGAAGTCTCCCACTACGCCAGAATAAATATTCCAATTCATATTTTAGCTTGTTTTTTTGGGTAAGCTTTCCTGAGTCAGATTACTAATTAGTGCCAACTGTGCAAACAATGGAGAGCTTTGTGCCATGATATTTCTAAGAACTTCATTGCAACTTCCCAAAATTGAACATTGTCATGAGGTGTAGCCTGCCTAAGAGATCTAATTGCGTGCAGTAATATCAGGGCATCACAATCCATCGGTAGTCTTGTGCAGGGATGTAGTAGTGTTCAGGGATGTGTAGGTTAGATGCATTAGTTGGGATAAATGTTAAGTAATAGTGTTCAGAAATGGGTTTCGATGGGATAATCTTCGGAAGGGCCTGCACTTTAGGGATTCTATAATTCGATGATTCTCTAGTTGAGATTCTGACTAGTGAGCAGCATGGATCCCATTAACTGTGATAATTACTCTCATTATTATCCTCATTAAAAGTCAGTCTTGCTTTATTGGTATGCACACTCCTTTCTACCAATTATTGAATAGAAACCAGAGAACGAGAATTCTCAACATGGAAGTCAGAAGAGGAATCTGACAACACCAGCTTGCTGCTAGCTCCTCTGGATCAACATCATGGGCAGTTGGCACTAATATATCAGGGCAAGGTCCTTCTCCCCCATCCTCATCCATGGACGCTGGCATCTGACACAAACCAACCTCTCTGCATCATCACGTCATATCTCTGATCCATTTACAGTACATGCCCATACTTTAATACTGTACTTTGGAGTACACCAGCCCCTCTCATTTGAAAACTGCTGCTAGGACAATTTGAGCACAGCTACAGACTCCCAGCGCACAGATTGGACCAAATTGCATCTCTGGGCTGCTTGTTTACTTATTAGTACTCACTCATTTCCTACAATTTTACGTGCCTCACAAAATCCTCACCTTGCTATTACCCCCTCAGCCAGAACAACAAGCACATAGCACTTTTGTTGTGACTTGCCATTTAGCATAGACACAAAGCTAAGAAACTTGGCATAGTTATCATCAGTCATCAGTCAAGAGATGGACATGTTGCTGTTAGGCACCATGTTACAGCAATCTCACACCTGTACCATGTGCCAGCAGGATAGGTAGCAAACACACAGTGTGAGCTTCAAGCAAAGTCATGTCTCAAAGTTTAAGGGGAGTAATCCTCAATCAAGTCAAAGGAGGCACCTTTCAATAAGGGGTACCCAGCAACAATAACATCAAAGCAGCTTCCAATATCAGTCCAGAGACTTGGGAAACAGTCATTTGGTTGCTCAAGGTGCTCAGGCTCAGGATTCTCTGCTCTTCAAGAGTGAGAACGTTAGTAAATGAAACAATAAGATGTAGAAACAGAGGTAGGCCTTTCAGTCCATTGAGTCTTCTACCCTATTGTGGGCTGTTTTCTACTGCAATGAATGGAAAGGAGAGATTGTGTGAGATGATGGTATTATCACTGGGTGGTTAATCCGGAGGGAGAAAGTGAGGACTGCAGATGCTGGAGATCAGATTTGAGAGTGTGGTGCTGGAAAAACGCAGCAGGTCAGGCAGCATCTGAGGAGCAGGAGAATTCTATGTTTCGGGCATAAGCCCTTCATCAGGAATGAGGGGACCCCCACTTTCCTTACAATTTATCCCTCAGAATGCCGGCCCACAAGCCTTATTCCTGATGAAGGGCTTGTGCCCGAAACGTCGATTTTCCTGTTCCTCGGATGCTGCCTGACCTGCTGTGCTTTACCAGCACCACACTCTTGACTGTTAAACCAGAAACCAAGGTAATGATTTGGGCACCTGGATTTGAATCCTGCCAATAACTTTCAAGTTAAATTAAATAAAAATCTGAAATTAAGAGTCTAATGGTGACCATGAATTTATTGCTGATTGTCAGAAAAGCCCATCTGATCCACTAATGTCCTTTAGGGAAGGAAACTGCCATCCTTACCTAGTCTGGCCTACGTGTGACTCCAGACCCACAGCAATGTAATTGACTCTCAATGATCCTCTGGACAATTAGGAATGGGCAGTAAACGCTAGCTTTCTTACAATGTCCTCATCCTATGGATGAATAACAAAAAGGTGATGGTTCCGCTGGTAATCCTAGTGCAGGTAAGAGAAGGTAGTGAAGTGTCGCAAGTGAGTAACTGGGCAGTATGGAGGCTTTAGAGGATTAAAAGTATGGATGGGAGTGAGTGGAGGAAAATGTATGTAAGATTGAGATGGTAGAGCACAAACCTGGTGAGAAATGGGTGCAGTAGCTGAGATTGAATGCATGTGAGGTGGCACAGTAATCCTCAGTCAAGTCAAGAAAACATTTACCTGGCCAGGCAGGGGAGCTCGTTCACTTTTTCCTTTCATTACTAGGTATTCTACAGACAGGTGAAGCTACAATGACACATATCGTACTGGTATCTTTGGAATAGAACACCAGGATTTGATGCATGTTTTCCACCGCATCATTCTTTCCAACAAGAACTTCAGGTGTCCACAAGGACAGCTGCCAATTTTTCCTTATTTGCAATGTTAGTAGGGCAACCCCAGACTAACAGTGCTTGTCTGGATGCACAATGGCCTTTTAAATGTGGCACTGTCTCCAGTCCATTTTAGGATATTCTCACAAAAGTGAGTTCTTGTTTGTAGCGCCAGTGGTAAAAATGATTGTGCATTTGATAATAAATAGCATTATAAGGTCAGGATAAGTAATTAATGAGATGAATGTGCAATGATAGCCCAAGAACTGTCACTAGGCCCCTTAGAGAAAAAAAATCCACGAAACCCCGAAATAATTGACACAGCCACAAAAACATAGGATTCAGCCTATAATCCCTGCATCGTTTGTGCTTCCCAATGGAGTAATATAATTGCAAACAGTGCAAAGAAAATGTTTAAATATTACAGGTTTCCTTGTATTGAGGACATTGAGTACCACTCCCAAAGAGTTAAGAAGCAATCATCAGTTGATACCAAACTTGTATTGTTCAAATTTGTTCATTGCAGAAAAGAAAAAAAGTAGTGTAAAAATGTAAATTACTAAAAGAGAAAACAATGTACCAACAATTTCATTAGTGTCAAAACCATCACTATTTTCTTTAATTTTTCTCATTTTTTTGTATTGGAACTCTGAGTAGAGGTTGGGTTGAAATTTGAACACTTGTTTGTTAAAAGAAGAGAACAGCAGCAGACATTAGCTGTTGGGGTCTAACCTGGAAAGTAATGAAACTTAATTACTGATCGAAGAATGCTGTAGACATTCCCTACAATTCCCTATTTCTCTTATCATCAAACTCCAAATTCCCATAATATCCTACATATTTTAAATAAATCTGTTTTGGACATACCCTTGAAATAAGTGAGACTTAAACTCCAACTTTATGGCCTAGAGGTAGGGTCACTAACCTTGTGTTACAAAACCCTCATAACTTCCTATCTTTAAGTTTTATAGTTAACCATAATTTTGTCTTGGAATGTATCTATCATGTACCTAGGGTGGCATAGTGAATCAATGGTTAGCACTGCTGCCTCACAGCACCAGGGATGCATGTTTGATTCCATCCTCAGCGTCTGACTGTGTGGAGTTGCCACATTCTCCCTGTTTCGGGGGTGGGTGGGGGAGGGCGGGGTGGGGTGGGGGAGGGGGGCTTGCTCTGGTTTTCTCCCCAAGTCCAAAGATGTGCAAGTTGGATGGATTGGCCATGCTAACTTTCCCATAGTGTCCACAGATGTGTTAGCCATGAGAATTCAAAGGTTACAGGAATAGGATAGAGGGGTGGGTCTGTGTGGGATTCTCTTCAGAGGGCCAGTCTGGACTTGATAGGCTGAATAGCCTGCTTCCACATTGTAGAGATTCCATGATTATGTATTATAAAATATCCATTTAAATGTCTGCATTTTTATTGATCGATCCCTTAGCTAAATTTTTGAGCTCACCTGGTGAAGCCACCAAACAGGACTATATGAGCCCCAAACAGCATAAGCAGCAAGTGATAGACAGAGCTAATGATCCCACAACCAACGGATTAGACCTAAGCTCTGTAGTTCTGCCACATCCAGTCGTGGATGCTGGTGGATGATCAATCAACTCACTGGAGGAGGAGGCTCCACAAATATCTCCATCCTCAATGATGGAACAGCCCAACACATAAGTGCAAAAGACAAGACTGAAGTCTTCAGCCAGAAGCGCTGAGTGGATGTTCCATCTCAACGTCTTCCAGTCATCTCCAGTATTACAGACACCAGTTTTTACCCAATTCAATTCACTCCACGTGATGTCAAGGAACAGTTAGAGACACTGCACACTGCAAAGGTTACGGACCCTGACAACATTCCAGCAACAGCTCTGAACACTTGTCCTCTAGAACTTGCTGCTCCCCTAGGCCAGCTATTCCAGTACAGTTACAACACCCAACAATGTGGAAAATTGTCCAAGTATATACTGTCTATAAAACGCAGGACATATCCAACCTGGCCAATTACTACCCCATCAGTCTACTCTTGATCATCAGTAAAGTAATGGAAGGTGTCATCACCAGTGCTATCAAGCAGCACCTGCTCAGCAATAACTGGCTCAGTGATGCCCAGTTTGAGTTCTGCCAGGGCTACTCAGCTCCTGACCTCATTACAGCCTTGGTTCAAACATGGACAAAAGACCCTTTTAGCAACCCTTAACAGCAAGGATGCATTTGACTAAGTGTGGCATCAAGGAGCCCTAGCAAAACTGGAATCGATGGATATCAGGGGCAAGCTGTCCAGTGGTTAGAGTCATACCTGACACATAGGAAGAAGGTTGTGGTTGTTGGAGGTCAGTTACCTCATGTCCAGGACGTCTCTGCAGGTGTTCCTCAGAGTAATGTCCTAGGCTCAACCATCTTCAGCTGCTTCTTCAACAAACTTCCTTTCATCATAAGATCAGGAGTGGGAATGTTTACTGAAGATTGTACAATGTTCAGCACCATTTGTGACTCCGCTGATACTGAAGCAGCCCATGTCTAAATGCAACAAGATCTGAATGAGATCCAGGCTTGGGCTGACAAGTGACAGATAACAATTCATACTACACAAATGTCAGGCTATGGTCATCACCTCTAAGAGACAATCTAATCACTGCCCCTTGACATTCAATAGTGTGCTCATCACTGAATTTCCTACCATCAACACCCTGGGGGTTATTATTGACCAGGACTCAACTGGACTCACTACATAAACAACCTACCTTCCACTCCCAGCACCTCCCCTTGTTACTGCAAGAGGTGTAAAACCTGTGCCAAACCTTCCCCCTTCACCTCCACCCAAGGTCCCAAAGGATCCTTTCATATCTGGCAGGGATTTTTCTGCACCTCCAAACAACTCATCTACTGTGTCTGTTTCTCTCAATGTGGTCTCCTCTACATTGGGGAGACAGGATGCCAACTTGCAGAATGTTTTAGAGAACCTCTCCGGGACACGTACACAAATCAATACTACCACCCTATGGTTGAACACTTCAACTCCCCCTCCCACTCCACCATGGACATGCATATCCTGTGCCTCTTTGACGTCCAAATTCTTGCCACCAAACTTCTGGAGGAAGAACACCTCATCTTCTGCCTTGGGACCCTCCAACCACACAGGATCAATGTCGATTTCACCAGTTTCCTTATCTCCCTTCTCCCCACCTTATCCCTGATCCAACCTCCCAAGTTGGCACTGCCCTCTTGAACTGTCCTACCTGTCCATCTTCCTTCCCACCTATCCGCCCCACCCTCCTCTCCGACCTATCACTTTCACCCCCACCTTCATCTACCTATCGCACTCCCAGCTACCTTCCCCCCAGCCCCAACTCCTCCCATTTATCTCAGTCCTCTTGCCTCCTGACTCTCCCCCCCAACACTCCTGATGAAGAGATTATGCTCAAAACATCGACTGTCCTGCTCCTCAGATGCAGTCTGAGCAACTCTATTTTCCTAGCACCACACTCTTTGACTCACCATATAAACACTGTGGCTAAAACAAACTATGAATACTACGGCAAGTAACATACTTCCTGACTCCCCAGAGTCTATCCACCACTTATAAGGCATAAATTATAAGTGTGATGGAATACTTCCCATTTCCCTGGATGAATGCAGTCCCAACAACACTCAAGAAGCTTGACACCATCCAGGACTGATCAGCATGTTTGATTGGCATTACATGTACCAGCATCCATTCCCTCCACCATCAATGTTCAGTAGCAACAGTATGCACTATCTACAAAATGCACTGCAGAAATTCACCAAAGATCCTCAGATAGCTTGATCTGATAGCTATTATACAGAGATTGGGAATTGAATATTAAAGGATTCATGATGTTTAGGGGTAATAAGAAGGTAGGAAAAAGTGGAGGAGTGGCTGTGTTAATTATCATATGGTTAGTATAATAGGAAGGTGTACATAAGTTTAGAAAACCAATATGTGGAAGTGGCTTGAATACAGATGAAAAATTATTTTTAAAAAGTCACTTGTGGGAGTAGTGTACAGACTTCCAAATGGCAACCCCGCAGTAGAAGGATTAAAATGGAAGAAATAAGGGGAGCTGCGTTTATGTGGTGAGTCTAGTTGAGTTTCTGGTCAATGATAATCCTCAGGATGTTGATAGTGGGGGATTCAGTGATAGTAACAACATTGAACGTCAAAGGGCAGCAGGACAAGGGCAGCAGATAAATGGGAACACCATCATCTTCAGGTTCCCCTCCAAGTTACTCACCATCCTATCTTGGAGGTATATTGCTGTTCCTTCACTAATATTGGATCGAAATCCTGGAATTCCAGGTGGTTGAACCTGATGAAGGGCTTTTGCCTAAAATGTCGATTTTCCTGCTCCTCGGATGCTGCCTGAACTGCTGTGCTTTTCCAGCACCACTCTAATCCCTAATGATATTGGGGGTCAACCCACAGCAAGTGGACTGCAATTGTTCAAGAAGGCAGCTCACTACCACTTTCTCAAGGACAACGAGGGACAGGCAATAAATGCTGGTCAGCCAGCAACACCCACATCCCACAAAGTGAATTTTAAAAACTTTTAGCTAACTCTTTTTTTATTCCTTCATAATTGCCTTCTTTTGATTTTTGAAGAAAAGAGAACATGTCTTCAGCCCATTTCAGTATGCTACATACTGAATTGAAAATTCAATCTAATTATGATTTGGAAGTGCTGGTGTTGGACTGGGGTGTACAAAGTTAAAAATCACACATTACCAGATTATAGTCCAACAGGTATATTTGGACGCACTAGCTTTCAAAGCATTGCTCCTTCATCAGGTGGTTGTATCTGATGAAGAAGCAGTGCTTCAAAAGCTAGTGCTTCCAAATAAACCTATTGGACTATAATCTGGTGTTGTGTGATTTTTAACTCAATCATATTATAATTACTACTATCAGAGGGCATCTTTGATATGAGATCATCTTTTTGAACAATATTATATATATTACAGCTGACTTTCTGGTTGGCTTCACAATGTGCTTTTATACAAACTACCCCAAAGCCATTCGATGAACTCTCCATCAAGGCTATCTTTGTGCATCTGATTTTTACAGTCAATATACGCAGAAATATTCTCATGATTATTACTGTATCTTTTTGAAAAGTTCCCATTATTTCTTCCATTATACTCCATTCTACTGTGTAGTTGCTGTTTGAGGGGTTGGTGTTTTTCTGTTTACATTACCAGTTAATTGGTTCTGTTCAAAATGCTTCATGCATTCAAATATAATGTCTTTCTTTTTTCTTTTTTTAACTATTATTTGTAACTGCTTGCCTTTTTCATTGTTTTACTCTCAGATTTGTGCTCACTATTCCTTTCTGTTATGGTCTTCTCATCTTTTACTGTATTAACAACTTGTTTTCTTGCCTTGTATATTCTCTTTGATTTACTTTGTCTCGTTCTCATTCAGATGAGCTCAAATACCTCAAATCTGCTGCCAACTGTAAAGGCTGATGCTCTTCCACCCCCCAGATCACCATACCTGCCTCATTTGTAGTTGTCTTGACCACTGAGTAAATCAGAAGACTGAATAGTGGAACAGTGTTAAGGTAACTTTCCCTTCTTTGATGTCCCACAGTGTCTGTTGTTCAACCTCCAGCTCATATGATCAGAACCAAAGCTTGTTGAGATACAAAGATTTACTACAGAGGTATTTGTCCAGGAACACACTGGTATTCAAGAACTCCCACATCCTGCAGTTGCATCACATCACTTATCCTCTTTGTGGCCGAATTAAATTATCTTTGTTAATTAATTTATAAATAACAAGCCCAATATTCCCAATAAAATGTAACACTGCACATAAATTTTACTAATATGAATGAAACTTTATAATTGCTGATATATAAATGAGAAAAATGCACAGCAACCATTCAGTTTCCTAGTTTCCTCATGACGTAAACTTTTATATTTATCTGAATTTAGTTTTGGGCTTTGAACAATTCACAGAATTGATTCAAACTGGATGTTCACCTACTTTTATGCAGTTTTTCACTTCTGGCTCTCCACAACGCTGACAAATTCAGAAAAAACAAGAGCACGTATGCCCTTCCTCACCAAATTCTGAGGTTGTACTTGATTTGAGCTCTACTTCTTTTTCCTTCCAATGCCACAAAATCTGTATTAAAAATCTCTTTAGGATGATTTTCTGAACCACCTCCAGCACAGTCTTGCAGCAACTAAAACTCACCTCTGCTACATACGGCAATTCTATAATTTACTTCCGAGACAGATTTGTATGAGGCACAAGGATGCATTAATAACGTTTAAACTAAGGGCTAAGAACTTAGTTTGCATAAGTACAAAATTACTTCATTTGTCTGGTGCATTCTAATAAAGGAAACTCATTTTAACTTCAGGCTCACTCACTCATTCAGTAGCTTTTCCATAACAAGGTGTTCCATTTGTTTTTCTTTAATTTTTGTGCATCTGTGACAGATGTTCATATTGGGAGTATGCCAGGGAGAAAGAAAAATGTAAAAACCATTATTGTTTGAAGCATCATTTTCATCAATAAATATGCCAACATCTGTGCAAATTTTTAAAATAAAGTATGCTAGAAGCTGTTAAGGACTGTTCTTGCTATGTAACATTCTTGAATATTATTCATATTGGTCTTTAAAGTAATATAGGAAATTTAATCCTATTAAATAATCAGAATATCTATGTGTATATATATACACACACACAAAGGCCACCATCAATGGGCTTGGGTTATGCTCAAAGGAGAAAATCTTGTCATGCACAGACTGATGGTGAAAATGTCCAGGAAGTCGAGATATTGATAGCTGGTGAAATTATTTTTCACCAGGTATATGGCATGGACTCAAAATGAAGTATGTTAGAAGCCACACAGCACCATGTTATAGTCCAAAAGGTTTATTTGAAATCATAAGCTTTCGGAGTGCTGCTCCTTGGTCAGGTGATGGACTGAAGCACCTCCACATCATGACTACCATCAAAATGAACTGACAACCTGTCCTCCATGACAGGTCAAATGTCCTCCCCTTATTTTCATCAAACCCAAGAGGGAGATACAAAGTCTTTTTTTAGAACAAGAACAGATTAATCAGAATAAGAGGGAAGGTGAAAGAGCTTATTACCAGAGAGCAAAAAAGTTAAAAAGTTGGCAGAGGTGGCAAAGGGAAAACCCATTTTATGCATTGAAGAGTTAGGATTTGAAATGCATGGCCTAACAGAGTGGTGGGTACAGATTCAATACCAGCTTTCCAAAGGGAGAATGCATTGCATATTGGAAATAAAGGGATTTATCTTTGAAAGAGACAATACCAACCTCAGTAGAACTAAATGACTTTGGATGTAGGTTTGCTCACTGAGCTGGAAGGTTCATTTCCAGACATTTCGTCACTCTACTAGGTAACATCTTCAGTGGGCATCCGGCAAAGCATTGCTGATAATTCCTGCTTTCTATTTATTTTTTTGGGTTGGTGATGTTGTTTCCTGTGGTAATGCTATTTCCTGTGGTGAAGTCACTTCCTGTTCCTTTTCTCAGGGGGTAGTAGAGCGGATCTCTTTTAGCAGCGGCTACAGTTCAGTTTAAAGGAAACTAGGCACTGAAAAAAAAGTGTTATTTGTTATTTTTGTTTTTAGTTTGCAATGTGTCAATGCCAGGAGAGTTTGGGACAGAAATCTTCATGTTGTTAAGATGGATAAAATTTAGACCTTCCGAATTCTGATAACGTCATGCTATCTGACTCTGCTGAAGAGTCGTCTAGACTTGAAATTTGAGCTTGCTGTCTCTCTATGGATGCTGTCTGACACACTGTGATCTCCAGCATTTGTTGTTTTTACCAGAATGTTGCTGGGAATGGAGGGCTTGAATTATAAGGAGAGGTTAGATAGGCTGGGACCCTTTTCACTGAATCACCAGAGATTAAGAGGTGACCTTATAGAGGTTTATAACATCATGAGGTGTATAGATAAGATGAATGGCAAGTGTCTATTTCCTAGGGTGGGGCATTTTAAAACTAGAGAAGATGTTTTTAAGGTAAGAGAAGGAAGACATGACAGGCATTCTTTTTACACAGAGAGTGGTTCATGGGTGGAATGGACCTCCAGAGGAAGTGATGATTGTGACTACAGTTACAATGTTTCAAAGACATTTAGATGAATACATGAATAAAAAATGTTTGGAGGGATATGGGGCAATTGCAGGCAGGTGGGACAAGTTTAGTTTGGGATTATGACAAGCTTAGATTTGTTGGACCAAAGGGTCTGTTTCCATGCTGTTCGACTCTCTAATTTTAGAAACTTAAAAATTTGAGATAGGAATGTAATTTCTCTGGACTTGAATCTTTATAGTGGATAGTGATTGGGAGCAAGTTAAAACTTTTAATGTTTGTATTAAGATCTTTACAACTGTTATATTACATATATATACAAAATATGTTGGCTTGATTGTTTGGTTTCTTTCTTTTGTGTAATAAACTTATGTGCTGTTGCTAAAGAATATATGCAGCTTCAAGTGAATAAATTTTGATGACTAACCATTATATTAACTAACTAAACAAAAATTAAAAACATGTGACTTGTCCAGTAGTACCACCAGCTCAGATCATAACGTACTTGAAAAGTCTTTCTGCTATTCGTTTCAAAAATGTCAGCAGATTAATTTTTAAAGTTATTGTTTTTTACATAGAGGTGTGTAACATAAAATCAAGAAGCTACACTACAATCTCAGGATAGCAATAGTTTTTTATTTGGATTATTGGGTCCACTTCATTCAAATTCTTACTCATATGCCATTACTTCTGCTGCTCTTCTGGGTTTCAATGGTTCTTCTTCCAAAATTACAGTGACCAAACAGGAGAAAGGTAGGAAAGTATATTTCAGTGGTATTCCACACACACACACCTTGTGATATTCCTCATGATCCCCATGATATTCCTAAACCTCTTACAGAGACATTACACACACTAGACCTGTGATATTCCTCACACTCTCCTGTGTCATTTCTCACAATCCCACATTGACTTTCCTCACATTCCCTTGTTTTTCTTCACAATTCCTGGCAATGTTCCCAAAAGAACAAAGAAGAGAACAACCTTTGAACACATAGTGATCCAGCCCATACTATCCAGTACATTGCTAAATGGTACTCCAGTATAACTAGTACATTCATTTCCAAGTGTTACCAGTTTTGTGTGTTTCCCTTTTGTATCCTCATACTCCCATCATGACTTTCCTCACACACCCCTGTGACATTTCTAACATTTGCTCTAACATTCTTCACCATCCCCACATCTCCATGACATCCTTTACAATTCCCTTGTACCACGCAGCATATTCTCCTGTGATATTCCTCACATTTCTCGTGTGACTTTAATCCTGCTGTGACTTTTCTCATATTCTTCCTTAATATTCCCCACACTCACCTGTGGCTCGAAGAAGGAACGTTTTAATTGTTATGTTTTCATTGCATCATACATTCAATATAGTACCCAACTGCATACAATCAACTCCTCGACTATAATGATTTATTAGTGGCTTCATATATGGCTCTTCCACTATTAAAATCTGGTGTATTAAACAAAAACATATTGAGAGAATGAAAGTCCGTCCTTTTGCCTGGTAAAGGGAGGTCAGAAGTGAGTATTGACATTCAGTGACAAATAGAAAATCCACAGTTGTTTGGTACAAAACTGATATTCTCTCTCCTTGTGGATGGCTCTTTTGGGAAATAAAAATGTGCAGTTCAGGGAGCTCTTGTGAATAGTGGACTGAAACATATCAAGGTAAACACATTTGAAGAATATCATGAATCCAGGCATTTCTGTATTTACTTCAGGAGAGCTTGATCTTGCCAAAACCTGAAGTATTAAGTAACACCCCTCATCAAAATGCAAACAAAAGTAATCATCGAAGAAGTACATAAGGCTTCTAGGTCCCAGATCCTGACTGTTTATCTTTTTTGCATTATTTGATAGTGAAAGTGATTTATGGCACACTGACGGACTTTCATAATTCTACAAAGAAAATCAAAAGCTGCAAATAGCTTTATGGATAATATGGACCTAAAACAAATATACCAGTTCTTTTTTCTGGTTGATGAAATATTGGTTAAAAGTTAGATTAGATTTGCGCATTTCATCAACGCATATGGTGAAACATTAAAAAGTCACTCACAGGTATAGAACAGATTGTACTTCAACAAAATTAATGAAGCTTAAAAGTCAGCAGATAATGGCACACCTCCTACCATTGCAGCAATTTAATCTTTTCAGCAGCTACAATACTGCACAGAATATTTCGTGACCAAAAGAATCTAACTATATTATTAATTTTACTTAAGAAAATGTTATTTGCTTTTCCTCAGCAGTGTGAGCTGGGCATTCAATATTGAAATGAATTAATATATAACCAGCCAAAAAATTATTATCCTCGTCTTCAATCTCATTTCACTGCACGGTAATTAAACATAAATTCCGCAAGCTAAATTTTGTGCTTTAGAATAATGTCTTGTTCAAGACATTGTGCACACTCATCTTCTCTTTCAATACTGCAACAACTCCTTTTTTCAATATTGTGAATTATTATATTTTGAAACGTAAAAGTGCAATATTGGGATCATTAAATACTTTTATTTCTCTGTTGGTAGTACACTTATCGATGCATCAGAACTTTGTGAGTCCAATGCACTTTGGACTTTTATTGTAAGTTTTAATGAAGCCTGTGACCCAGGCTGGAGCTCCTCCCTCAGCTGGAAGTCACTTGCACTCCACCAACCAATAGATTAGATTAGATTCCCTCCAGTGTGGAAACAGGTCCTTCAGTCCAACAAGTCCATACTGACCTTCCGAAGAGTAACTCATCCAGACCCATTCCCCTCTGACTAATACACCTAACATTATGGGCAATTTAGCATGGCCAATTCACCTGACCTGCACATCTTTGGATTGTGGGAGGAAACCGGAGCACCCGGAAGAAACCTACGCAGACACGGGGAGAATGTGCAAAATCCACACAGACAGTTGCCTGAAGCTGGAATCAAACCTGGGTCCCTCATGCTGTGAGGCAGCAGTGCTAACCACTGAGTCACCGTGCCACCAATAGTATTCCTCTTTTAACTTGGTGCACCAGGCAGGTGGCAATGAAACAACAGCCAATGGTATACTTTTCCTAACCTGATTCTCTTCACTTAGGGGTCTATTTTTTAGCTGCATTGAGGTTCCACTGCCTGGAACATCATCTGGAGACTGACCTTAGAGGTAAGGCTCCTATTTGATGGCCCTTCTTCTTTACGTGTGAATGAAAATCACAAACAGCACAACATGATATATTTAATCCTCAGAACCAAACACTTTTCTTGGTTTGATTCCCTGAAGGGAAAAATCAAAAACAATTGATTTACTTATTGCATAATCTTCCAAAGTTCACATTTGCTACTGACTAAATTCTAAAAGTGATTTGTTTGGTAACATGGTGCATCAGTGGGTAGCGCTACTGCCTCACTGTGCCAGAGACCTGGGTTTTATTCCAGCCTCGAGTGACTATCTGTGTGGAGCTTACACAATCTCGCCCTGTCTGCGTAGGGTTTCCTTCAGATGTTCTGGTTTTCTCCCATAGTCCAAAGATGTGCAAATTAGGTGAATTGGCTCCGCTAAATTGCGCATAGTGTCCAGTGTTGTGTAGGTTAGGTATATTAATCAGGGGGAATGTTGAGTAGTAGGATAGGGGAAAAGGTGTGGGTGGGATACTCTTCAGAGAGTTGGTGTGGGCTTATTGGGCCTAATGGACTGTTACCACACTGTAGGATCCTATGACTCTGTGATATGTTGTGTCTAAAGAAATTAAGTCCTTCATGAATACAATCATTTCTTATTCCTGTACATTCAGACTGTACCAACTGTAAAATAAATCTTTTTATACAGAAGTTCCATTTTAAAAATATGGAGATCAATGGCTGCCTAAAATGATTGAAATCATTTTACATCCACATTTTCCTCTTTTAAAAACTACTCCAAAAAAAATTGTTGGAAAGTTAAAGCTATGTCATCATTGTTCAGGTAATGCTGCATCAGGTCCATGATTTCTGTCTGTAGTGATTGGAACCAGGTTGACCCCATTGACTATTAGGTCACTAATTGGGGTTGTTAACTTGGGCCAATCAGGAAAGTCCTGGCTGACCAAGAGATTAGAGTCTCCACATCATGGATGCTAGGGATAATATAAACACTACTGCAGTTAGGTGGTAATGTATGAGTGTACCACTCCCCCAAGAAAAATGTCTCTTGGTCTTATTTAGCACGTACTTCTTAGACAATTGCAGACAGGGGTGATCTGTTTTGAAAATTTCAAGCTATAGATTGAAATGTCCTATTGTTACTTTGACAAGCCACCAAAATACTGGCAAATATGGCACTCAGTATTGGTAACTGGATAGGCTTGGTGCTGTTGTGGAACTTTTCAGCCACAATGTGGAGGGAAAAAAAATGGTGGAGTGGTACAATCTTCCCTTTATGACCCCAGGACAAGTTTCTGTCTCTTTAGTTTGGGAGACTGTCTGCTTGCAAAGTTGAGAAGGTCTGGTGAACTGTGCTGCCTATGTTACCATAGATCTTCATCAGAATGTAGAAGCTCTAATGGAGCTTAACCATGTGACCCACTACTTTCTGCTTCCTGGCAACACCACCAATTAAGTTTTGTCTGCTCTATAATGGGATGTCATCCTAAATTGAGTTAAGAGTCAAAGCTTCAATTATGTCACTGTATATTGCAGTTTCTGTGGCAATGCCTTGACTGGAAAACATTGGGTTTACGCTGATGGTGGTTGCATACCATCTGCTCTGTGGCCGCATTTAGTTTAAGCCTGATGTAGTACAGTATCTGCTAAAGTGTTGGTGCTATTATATGCAATAAATAGTGTAATGGCAACCAAAATGGTGGCCTTTTATGGGTTTCTTCCCTTGCACAGTTAGCCCCTTTCTGTAATTTTTTGATCCAGCTATCACTTGCTGTAGCTAATTGATTTTTCTTGATGCTTGCTTTGTTTCCTGCAATCAGCTTTCTTTCATGCTTCATCAGTTTTGTGTAGGCTTTCTCTCTCTGAGGCCCAGTGCCTAGGTGGATGTTCAAATTTAGTTCCCAACAGTTCCCATTGCTCCTTCAGGTTTTTCTTCCAATTTTGGTGTCGGATTCCTGGGCTGGCCTAGTGCTTCACCCATTAAACTGTACTTTCACTGGGTTACATTTCTGTTGCTCCTTGGGCTCTGGTTTAATGGGTCTGATCTCTGCCTGCCACTACGCAATAAAATCAGGTCTACGCTTTTATAAATAAGCATGAACTGACAATGTTAACAAATTCCCTATATGAGAGATGTGAAGTGGGGAAGCTTCTAGAACTCTACAGTCCATGTGCTCTGATGTCACCAAGACATCTGAAATAACTCCACAGAGGTCAGTTTCCCCTTCCCAAATCACATTTTATTTACACATGGAGAGTCCTTAACACTGATCCAGCTCCCTCAGAGCCAGCTCTCAGAGTGAATAGGATCTCTGACACTCCTGTTCCTGTCTGTCGGCCAGAACTCCCTGATAGGACCAGATTAACAGCCCAAATCAGGGAACTCATATTCAGTAAGGTTCACTGGCTGACCTCATTGTAATCACTGCAGCATCACTCTTTACATACATGCTCAGTAGCTATTCTTAGAGTAAAGGTAGCGTTAAATGTTTACTCCACAAGCATGTCAACTGACCATGTGGTTCAGCAGCAAAAGAATTTAGATAATTCAGCAGGCTAAAAATTAGCAAACAGAATATACTGTGGGTAAATGTCAGTTCGTACACCTTGGCCGTAGGTATAGAAAAACAGTGTGTTATTTAAATCAATAAATATTGCAAAAAAAAACTAAGGTGCAGATTGGCCTGAGTGTTAGCACTGTATACAGGTTGGTTAGGGCTTTAGGGTTTTTGTATTGTTGTTTGCTGTGATTGGATGAGATCACACTAGGGGAAACAATGCATCTGGGAGCTGAGTGAATAAGGCAAGTACCAGCCTCGTTAGCCAATCAGGATAAAGTATTGTGAAATAAGTATATTTCATATGGTCAAGCGATGAAAGAGTAAGACACAGTCCCATTCAGTATACAGTTTGGGGAATTTGGAGGCAACATGGGAAGTTAATGCAGAGAAGAAGATGCTCTTTGCTTACTTGTTTTGGCTCATAATTTGCAAGGTGCTTTCTTTAGGGAGGCATGGTTGCTCAGTGGTTACCACTGTTGCCTTACAGTGCCAGGGACCCGGGTTCGATTCCAGCCTCGGGCACCTGTCTATGTGGAGCTTACACATTCTTCAAGTGTCTGTATGGGTTTCCTCTAGGTGCTCTGGTTTCCTCCCACAATCCAAAGATGTGCAGTTTAGGTGAAGTGGCCGTGCTAAATTGCCCATAGTGTTCAGGGATATGTAGGTTTAGGTGCATTAGTCGGGGTAGATAGAGGGTAGGAGAATGGGTCTGGGTGGGTTACTCTTTGGAGGGTCGATATGGACTTGGTGGGCTGAAGGGCCTGTTTCCACACTAGGGATTCAGATTCTAATTCTAATTCTTAACAGCATAATTGAAGACCAGGATCAGGAGGTTAGCACAAAAGAGTGACAACACAGGTAAACCATTAAGTTCATTGGTAAGTGATAGTTACTAATTTGAGTATTATTGGTTACTTTCAGATTGAAGGTAAATAGGGAAAATGTTTACATGTTACAAACTAAAAGACCAGCACAAAATTCCTAAAAAGCCATGTTTAAAAACCAGGTAATTAAAATAGAGATGCCAGGCCAGACAATGTTTTGTAACAGCATGATGTGGGAGCTAATGGACCCCATTATGGTTCGTAGTGACCACGTCTGCGGCAAATGTTGGTTGCTTGAGGAACTCTGGCTCAGACTTGTCGGACAATATGACATGTTTCAGGAGGTAGTCACACCCCTTAGATAAACTAACTCAAATCTGATCAGTGGTTAGGGTCAGGATATTGTGACTACCGATGAGGCAGTTGAGGGATCCAGGAGGTAGTATTAAAGGAGCGTCAGCCCTTAAACTTATCTAATAGCTTTCAGTTTCTTGTTCCTAATGTGGATGAGAGTGGGAGCTGTAGGGAGGATGATCAAATTCACCATAGAGCCATGGTACAGGGAGTCATTTAAGAGGGGAGAGAAAAGAGAAATGTAGTTGTAATCAGGGCTAGGATCTTCAGGGAATAGATACCATTCTCTGTCGCCAGCATCAACAGTCCCAAAGGCTATGTTGCCTGCCTGGTGCTTGGATTCAGGATATCTCACCCAGGCTGCAGACGAAGCTAGAGTGAGAGGGGAAACATCCAGTTGTCACGGTGCATGAAGTTACCAAAGAGAGAGGTAGAATCAGGAAAGAGGTTCTGCTGAGGGAATAAGAACAACTAGAATTTAAATGAAAAGGCGGAACCGGAAAGATGATAATTTCTGGATTACTACCTGAGCCATGAGATAATTGGCACAGAGTCAACAAGAGTAAAGAGATTGGTGTGGGAGAAATGGGTTTGAATTCATGGGACATGGGAATCAGTACTGAGGAAGGATGGAGCTAGTCTGGTAGGATGAGTCATGCTGCAAACAGAGTCCTGGCAAACTGTAGATCTAGGAATGTGAATAGGGCTTTAGACTAAATAGTGGAGGGAGAAAAGGAGCACTCTGTTGGTTGGAAAATTATTGAAAAGTTTTATAAGGAGAGAGGTCAGCAGAGTTTATTCAAGTTTCCAGAGCAAGTAATATGACAGAAAGACGGAAAGGGTCAGGAATCTAACCTCAGGCAAAGCAGATAAGGGAACAACAATGAGAAAGGAGACAGTCAACACAGAATACAACCCTTGTAGAGTTGTAGAGCAGATTGAAGTTGGTGGGTATGATATTGTGAGTATCACAAGGGATTAAGGCTAGAAACTAAATATACAAGGATACGTGTCCTACCAGCAGGAAAGGCACATGAGCAGACAGGATGGGGTTGCCTTGTTAGTAAGAAATGAAAATAAATCAATAGCAAACGTGATATGGAGTTGGAAGGTGTAGGATCTATGTGGATAGAGTTACGGAACAGCAAAGAGAAAAAGACCCTGATGGGAGTTATGTACAGGCCTTCTAGAAGTCATCAGCATGTAGGGAAGAAAGTAAATCAGGAGGTAGAAAAGGCACGTAAGAATAACACAATTACAATAATCTAGGAGACTTCAATATGCAGTTGGACTGGGACAACCAGGTTGGTAGTGGATCTCAAGAAAAAAGAAATTGTGAAATGTATACGAGATGGATGTTTGGATCAGCTTGTGGTAGAGCCCATGAAAGAACAGGTCTTTCTGCGTTTGGTGGTGTGTAATAAGGCAGCTTTGATTAGGGAGCTTAAGATGAAGGAACACCAAGGGGGCAGTGACCATAATGTGATAGAATTCATCCTGCAGTTTGAGAGAAGCTGGAATCAAATGCAACTGTATTACAATTGTGTAAAGATAACTACAATGCATGAGGGAGGAGCTGGCCAATGTTGATTGGAAGGGGAGCCTAGCAGGGAAGATGGCAAGAATTTCTGAAGGCAATTCAGGAGGCACAGCAGAAATTAATCGCAAGGAAGAAGAAACATATTAAGGGGAATATGAGGCAACCATGGCTGACAAGGAAAGTCAGGGACAACAAAAGAGCAAAAATGCAATGTGATGAAAATTAATGTGAGAAGCCAGATGATTAGGAAGCCTTTAAAAACCAGCAGAGGGTAACTAAAAGAGCAATAAGGGGGAGAATATGAAATACGAGAGTAAACTAGCTTGTAATATAAAGGATTGCAGTAGTTTTTAGAAATCTGAAAGGTAAGAGAGAGGCAAAAATTGATATTGGACCACTGAAAAGTCATGCTGGAGAGATAATAATGGTGAACACAGAAAAAGCGGAGGAACTGAACAGGTACTTTGTGTCAGTCTTCACGATGGAAGACATCGGCAACATACCAGAACTTTGAGATAGTCAGGAGGCAGAGGTGAATGTAATGGCTATCATTAAGGTGAAGGTGCTGGGGAAGCTGAAAGATCTGAAGGTGCATAAATCACCCCAGAGTTCTGAAGCAGATGGCTGAAGAGATTTGATTGTTATCTTTCAGGAATCACTGCAGTCAGGGAGGATCCCAGAGGACTGGAAAATAGCTAATGTAACACCCCTATTTAAGACGAGAACGAGGCAGAAGACAGGAAACTATCACCTGACACTCTAGCCAGTTAGCCTAACCTCAGTCATTGGTAAGATTTTACAATCCATTATTAATGATGGGATTGCAGGATACCTGAAAGTGCATGTTAAATCGGGCTGAGTCAACATGGCTTCATCAAAGCTCATATGTGACAAATCTGTTTGAATTCCTTGAGATGGTAACAGGCAAGTTAGACTAAGGAGGGACACTGGACATGATTTGTTTGGATTTCCAGAATTTGATAAGATGCTGCACAGCAGGCTGATAAATAAGACAACAGCCTATGGTGTAAGAGGCAAGGTACTAGCATGGATAGAGTATTGGGTAAAAACAATGACTGCAGATGCTGGAAACCAGATTCTGGATCAGTGGTGCTGGAAGAGCACAGCAATTCAGGCAGCATCCGAGGACAGGCAAAATCGACGTTTCGGCAAGGGCTTTTGCCCGAAACGTCGATTTTGCCTGTCCTCGGATGCTGCCTGAATTGCTGTGCTCTTCTGGATAGAGTATTGGCTGACTGGCAGAAAGCAGAGTTTTGTGGAAGTGGGGAGGCTACAGAAGAAGTTGTACAGGCTAGGAGATTTGGAAAGAAGTGACAGATAGAAAACTGTAGTGTTATGTAATTTGGCACTAAGAATAGAGACATAGGCTGTTTTCTAAGCAGGGAAAGACTTTATTAATCTGAAGCACAAAGGGACTTGGGAGTCCTAGATCAGGATTTTCTTCAGGTTAACATGTAGGCTCAGTTGGCAGGTATGAAGGCAAATGCAATGTTAGCATTCATTTCAAGAGGGCTAGAATACAAGAGCAATGATGTATTGCTGAAACTGTATAAGGCTCTGGTCAGACTGTGTTTGGAATATTGTGAGCAGTTTTGGACCACTAATATGAGGAACAATGTGCTAGCATTGGAGTGGAGCCAGAGGAGGTTTACCAGAATTGAAGGGTTTGCCATATAAGGAGCAGTTAGACAATAAGACCATAGGACATAGAAGCAGAAATTAGGCCATTCAACCGATCGATCTTATCATGGCTGATAAGTTTCTCAAGCCCATTCTCCAGCTTTTTCCCTGTAACCCTTGATCCCCTTTACATTCAAGAACCTATCTATCTCCATCTTAACTATACTCAATAACCTGGCCTCCACAACCTTCTGTGGCAGTGAATTCCTTAGATTCACCACCCTCTGGCTGAAGAAGTTTCTGCTTATCTCCATTCTAAAAGGTCTTCCTTTTACTCTAAGGCTGTGCCCTCAGGTCCTCGCCTCTCCTATCAATGGAAACATCTTCCCAACAACTGCTCTGTCCATTTATTATTCTGTAAGCTTCAATTAGAACCCCCTTCATCCTTCTAAACTCTGAGTATAGACCCACAGTCCTCAAACATTCCTCATATGTTGAGCTATTCATTCCTGTGACCATTCCTGTGATTCTCCAATGAACATGCTCCAGAGACAATATATCCTTCCTGAGATACAGGGGCCAAAACTGTGCACTATCCTCCAAATGTGGCCTGACCAGAGCCTTTAGAACCTCAGAAGTACATTCCTGCTTTTATATTCAAGTCCTCTCAAAATAAATGCTGACATTGCATTTACCTTCCTAACTGCAGACTCAACCTGCAAGTTTACCTTGAGAGAATGTTGAACTAGAACTACCAAGTCTCTTCACACTTCAGATTTCTGAATTTTCTCCCCATTTAGAAAATAGTCCATGCCTCTATTCTTTCTGCCAAGGTGCATGACCTCAGACTTTCCCACGTTGTACTCCATCTGCCACTTCTTTGCCCACCCACCTAACCTGTCCAAATCTTTCTGCAGCCTCCCTACCTCCTCAATGATACCTGTCCCTTGACCTATCTTTGTGTCGTCTGCAAACGTAGCCAGAATGCCTTCAGTTCCTTTATCTAGATCATTAATGTATAAAGTGAAAGGTTGTGGTCCCAACACTATGCCTTATGAAACATCACTTGTCACCGGCTACTATCTTGAGAAGGATCTTTTTATCCCCACTCTTCTTTCTGCCAGACAGCCACGCTTCCATCCATACCAGTACCTTGCCACTAACACATGGGCCCTTATCTTACTCAGTAGCCACCAGTGCGGCATGTTGTCAAAGGCCCTCTTGCAGTCCAGGTAGATAACATCCTTTGGTTCTCCTTGGTCTAATCTGTCGTTACTTCCTCAGAGAATTCTAACAGATTTGTCAGGCATGACCTCCCCTAATGAAATCATGCTGACTTTGCCCTATTTTACCAGACACTTCTAAGTATTTAGAAATCTCATCCTTCACAAAGGATTCCAGGATCTTACCCATGACCAACATTAAGCGAATGGGTCTGTAATTTTTTGTCTTCTATCTTACTCCAGTTTTAAACAGGGGTGTTATGTTAGTGATTTTCCAGCCCTCTGGGACCCTCCCTGATTCAGTGATTCCTGAAAGATTACCACTAATACTTCCACTATCTCTTAAGTATCTCCCTTAGAACTCTGGGGTGCAGTCAATCTGTCCAGGTGATTTATCCACCTTCAGGCCATTCAGTTTTTCTAGCACCTTCTCCTTGGTGATGGCCACCATACTCTGCTCTGCCCCCTCACTCTCTTGAAACTTTGGGAAATTACATACGCCTTCCACTGTGAAGACTAATGCAAAGTAATTATTCTGTTCCGCAGCCATTTCTTTATTCCCAACTACTATCTCTCCTGTGTCATTTTCCAGAGGCCCATTACCTCTCTTTTGTCCTTTATATAGCTAAAGAAACTCTTACAGTCTTCCTTTATATTACTGGCTAGCCTACCCTCATTTTAATCTTCTCCCTCCTTATTTCTTTTTTTGTTGACTCTGTTGGTCATTGTAAGTTTCTCAATCCTCTGGTTTCCCACTGCCCTTCACTACATTACATGCTTTCTCTTTTGCTTTTATGCTATCCCTGACTTCCCTAGTCAGCCAGGGTTGCCTCATCCTCCCTGTACCATGCTTCTTTTTCCTCGGGATGAGTCTCTGCTGTGCCTCCTGAGTTACTCCCAGAAACTCCTGCCATTGCTGTTTCACTGTCTTTCCTGCTAAGCTCCTCTCCCAGTCAATTCTACCCAGCTCCTCCCTCATGCCTCTGTACTTGCCTTTATTTGGCTAAAATACCATTGCCTTCGATTCTATCTTCTCTCTCTCAAATTGCAGATTAAATTCAATTATGTAATGATCATTGCTTCCTCAGCCTTCCTTCACCTTAAGCTCCCTTATCAAGTTTGCCTCATCGCACAACACTAAATTCGATATTGCCTGTTCCCTAGTGAGCTCCACCACAACTGCTCCAAAATTCCATCTTGTAGACATGCCACAAATACCTTTCGTGCAATCCACTACCAACCTGATTTTCACAGTCTATCTGCATAACAAAATCTCCCATGATCACTGTAACTTTGTCTTTCCTACACATCTTTTCTATCTCCTGATATGTCTTGTGCCCTAGTTCCTAACTATTGTTTGGAGGCCTATACATGACTCCAACTATGGGTTTTTTTTTTACCTTTGCAAGTCCTCAATTCTACCCACACAGAATCAACATCATCTGACCCCACTTCATTTCTTACTATTGATTTAATTTCATTTCTTATTAATAAGGCAATCCCACCCCCTCTGCCACCTAACTATCTTTTTGATAGTATGTATGTCCTTGAATATTCAGCTCTAAGTCCTGATCCCCTTGCAGCCATGTCTCTGTGATGCCCATGACATCATACCTGCCAATTTTGAGCTGCGCCACAAGCTCATTTACCTTATTCCTTATACTGCGTGTATTCAGGTATAACACCTAAGTCCTGTATTAACCATATAGTATGTATGTCCTTGAATATTCAGCTCTAAGTCCTGATCTCCTTGCAGCCATGTCTCTGTGACGCCAATGACATCATACCTGCCAATTTTGAGCTGCGCACCTTATTCCTTATACTGCGTGTATTCAGGTATAACACCTAAGTCCTGTATTAACCATCCCTCTTCTCATTGTCTTCATTTGTCCAGTGCCTTGACGTTGGATTGCTAACCCATTCCATACACTCTGTCCTGCATGTGTCTGTGCTGGAGATTTTAATAACCTCTCCTGAGTTCTGCTCTCTTACCTCCTCTTTTAATTTGGGTTTTCTAATTTCCCCTATAACTTCACCCCCACCCACCCACTATTTAGTGTGGAGCCCTCCCTACAGCCTTAGTTATGCAATTTGCTTCGGCTCTAGTCCCAACATGATTCAGGTGAAGAACATTCCATTGGAACAGGTCTCGTCTTCCCCAGTATTGGTGCCAATGTCCCATGATTTCGAACCCACTTCTCTCACACCAACCTCTGAGCCACACGTTTACCCGCTTAATCTCATTGATCCTGTGCCAATTAGCTCATTGCTGAGGTAGATTAGATTCCCTACTGTGTGGAAATGTGCCAATTGGCCCAATAAGTCCACACCAACCTTCCAAAAAGTAACACACCCAGACCCATTTCCCTCTGACTAATGCACCTAACACCATGGGCAATTTAGCATGGCCAATTCACATGACCCGCACATCTTTGGATTGTGGGAGGAAACCCACGCAGACATGGGGAGAATATGCAAACTCCACACAGACAGTCACCCGAAGCAGGAATCGAACCCAGGTCCCTGGTACTGTAAGGCTGCAGTGCAATCCACTGAGCCACCATACAGCAGTAATCCAGTAGTAATCCAGAGTCATAGAGATGTACAGCATGGAAACAGACCCTTCAGTCCACCCCATCCATGCCGACCAGATACCCCAATCCAATCTAGTCCCACCTGCCAGCACCCGGCCCATATCCCTCCAAACCCTTCCTATTCATATACCCATCCAAATGCCTCTTAAATGTTGCAATTGTACCAGCTTCCAGTACATCCTATGGCAATTATTACCTTTTTGGTTCTGCTTTTTTAAATTTAGTTTTTAGCTGTTCATACTCCCTTAGCAGAACCTCTGCCCTAGTCTTTTCTATGTCATTGATACCTATGTGAACCATGAGCACTGGATCTTGACTTGCTCACTCCAAGTTCTTCTGCAGGCCAGATGATATATCCTGAACCTGAGCACCAGGCTTATTTTGTTGGACTTATTCTGAATTTGGGTCTTTTCTTAAATTTTTACCTGTGTTTGTACCTCTGTTTACATGAGTTGTAACCAATACTTTAACAAAATTCAATTTAACACAGATTCAAATTTAGCAGAACTCCTTATTAGCCAATTAAATCACAGTTTTCCTGTGATGTCACCTTTCAGTTTCCCACTCAGATTCTGAAACAGGATCACCCACCTGCCCAGACAACTTTCCACTCAGCTCCAAGTCCATGTGGTAAGTTTTTACACCATTTACTTTCCCAAATTGAAGAATCTAAGTCTGTAATCAACAGAGTTTAGAAGGATTTTAGAAGTTTAGAAGGGAATCTGATTTAAAGAATACTTAAGGGGGCCAGGATAGCATGGGCTTGAAGAAGATCTTTCACTAATAAGAGAGTTGAAGACCTGAGACCACAGCCTCAGATTGAAGGGACGACCCTTTTTAACTGAAATGAGAAGGAGTTTCTTGAGCCAGGTGGTAGTTAATGTATGAAAATCATTGTTATAAAGAATGGAGATAAATAGGTTCGTGATTGATTTTGGGATCCAGGGTTATGGGGAGAAGGCAGGAGAATGGAATTGAGAAACATATCAGCTGTGATCAAATATTGGGGCAGATTCAATGGGCTGAATGGCCTAATTCTGCTCCTATATCTTATGTTTTTATTAATAGCGTGACTGAGAAAATGTCAGCCAGGTAGGGAAATAGCGATGATGAAAGCAAGATTGGATTAAGAAAGAGAAAAGATGAAATGGAAAGAAAATGTGAAACTTTAAAAACAAATTTAAATTTTAGATTTGAAAATCTTCAACAAAATGGAAATCTGAAGGAATGTAACTCCACATTAGTAATAGTTAAACTTCAATGCCTGACAGGCTCATCAGTTATGATTAACACCCATAATGTCTTTAAGTGTATTATTGTAGACAACTGACTGTGAAAAATACGTGCAAAGCCTGATCTTTGTACACTTTATAAGATTTTATTTGACAGATACATATTACAAAATGCATCTCTAAATGCAGTCACCAAAGGTGCAGTACACTCGAATTCATAAAATCCCCACCAAAATATTGTACAATAAACAAAAGGTTACTTGAATCTGAAATAATTTGACTCAACTTACTTACATGAGATTAGATCATATTAATCATACAAGCACAAAGTTAATAGCACACCACCAGGTCTCCAACAGCAACTTTGGATTTCTGGATTTATTCTTGCCGCTGACCTCAATTTTCTGCAGCCTTTTTATTTAAATATCGGTGAACATTATTCACAACATTGTTATTTTGACGGTAAATTATGGACTATCAGGTTAGTCTGACGTATTCAGGATTCTAGTTATAGTTGTATCAAGCAAACAGTTAGACCCTGCATTCTTAGCTATTTTCGAGGATGTCATTTTCAGTTGTAATAGTCAGTGCATCAACAACAATATACATAATATGCTTGTGCCTAATATTAACACTTATCTAATTGGACATAAGCTGTGATTTCCCTTTTGATTAATTTGATCACTCCCGTGCATGCAGCTTCATTTTGTGTTATGAAGAAATGTGATTTGTAAATGGAAAAATGCATAAAATACCAGGAATTATTACTGGGCTCTGCACTAACAAGAAATTGATCTGCAGAATACATTGCATGCAATTTTTATAAAACCCTTTCTCGATTTCAAGAAATTAACCATCTATATCATATAATTTGGGATAATAAATCAACAGGAGATTTTAAATTAAATAATATGGCCAAAATCCATTTTGTGAGAATTCATTTGAGTTAGCTGACCTTATTGACAGTAATTTAGGCTTCAGCATACAGCAGTACTGGAGACCAATTTTATATGTTACATACAGGGTTGTTCAGCATAAGCCCCGCATTTTAGAACATCCAGTGACTGCTTTCTGTCATTTTACTAGGATGAACAAAGCTAGGCTAAGGGCCCTGGGCTATAGCATGTGCAAAGCATTATTCTTACAAGAATTTGGTCGTCCCTCGTTCCTGTAATAGCAAATATCTTTAGACAAACTATGTTAGTCCATTGCAAAACACAATACTTAAAATTTATTATAATTAGTGATTCACATTTTGATATTCACATTATGAAGAATGATTATAGAAGTTGTTTCCCTAAATGTTCATATGAAAGATTCAGTCACAATGTAACTAAATTAGTTTGTGGTTACATTTATTTCCTTTCAATTCAATATATGGTATCATTTTTAAAGAGAATACTAAGGTTGCTTGTAATCATATTTATTGTGTGAAGAAATATAGATTTTAAAAACTGTTTAAGCCATCTTGGAAGCAGCTGTTCCGTGTTTCCATTTGGTGTCATAGCTACAAAGAGCCTACTTTGCATTCTGATCTCTGAAAGACTGATTAATGTGGTCTGGGGGAAGACTGTCAGAAATGGCAGACTGAATCAAGGGATTTTCATTCAACATCCAAATGACACACAGCAGCAAGAGAATTAAGTAGATGACGAACCAATGCCCTTTTGCCTGCGGATGAAGATGAGATTGCAAAGTTATAAACCTCAACATGACATTTCACAGGATTAAGACTCTTTATGATTCTACCGTAGGTTTTAATCACTCAGCTTTCTTGATCAGAAGTGCTTCAGCCTGAGCTCTGTGTGTTTGCCGAAGTCCTCACTGGAGCATCTTACAAGCACATATCCACAGAGAAGCCACACGCCATGGCTGAGTGAGGGGAATTATGGACTTCTAGGTACTTAATTAAAAAATTAAGCAGAAAAGCTTTTGTGTCAACATTCACAACCAGTTAGTATTGTGGAATACCACTATAATTGAGTTTACTTGCAAATGTTTACATGTGGACTGCAGTAGTTTCATGTTCATTTTACTCCACGCTGTTAATTTGGGTTCTGAATCTGTGCCGCATGCTGATCTTTCCTATTTTACTGAGCCATCTGGTAGATTCAGTTTTGAAAATAAAAGCAGGAGCACCACAGTAGATTTGGCAAAGATCATAGTAAGGAACATACTGCATCACATTCATGAATTTACACTACTAGCATTGGCCTTTCTTTCTGTTTTTTTTCTTTTTCAGAATAAAAAACCTGAAGAAACATGATAACACACTGGTCTAGATTTTCCAGTCAAAGTAATGGCGAGACTAATGATACTCACTGTTATTTAAGCGCAAATGGTATAAACAGCAGTAGGCATGCAGTTAAACTGAGAAGTCTAAAAATTATTGTCTAACTTGCTGTATTTCACCGTTGGCTTCAGAAAAAAATAACTCTTGATGTCTAGATTATCATTGACACACACTCAATGGCATAAAAGTGAAATATTTGTGTGACAGATATGAACTAATCTTGCCATAGATAGTTAAAGAAAGTAATTTCATTTCTGAATACCTTTTCCAAGTTAGAAGTGTCAATTACAGCCAAGTCCGCCTCTCCAACACTAAAACGTAACTACTTATTATAATTTGGAGAAGCTGATGTTGGACTGGGATGTAGAAAATTAAAAATCACATGATACCAGGTTATGGTCCAACAGGTTTATTTAGAAACACTAGCTTTCGGAGCGCTGCTCCTTCATCAGGTGATTGTCACAACCACTGAAGAAGAAGCAGTGCTCCGAAAGCCAGTGCTTTCAAATAAACCTGTTGGACTCTAACCTCGTTTTGTGTGATATTTATTATAAGTGTACAATCTCATTCTTTCAAATTTTAATTGTGATAAATTTATAAACATCATTTTTTAATTAAATAAAATAATTAATTTTCCTTTCTTTTGTTTACTTTCTTTCAATCCAATCTTTCTTCCCTCTCTTTATTTCTCTTTCTGTACTTCTGTTAATTGTAAGAATTCACTCTAGTTGCCATTTAGCTCTCAGTCCTTGCAATGTTAATTCGTAGGTCATGATATTTGCTCCTGGGTCACATTCACAGAAGCAAGAGCAATCCAGGCTGCTCTCACTGCCCAGTTTCAGTGGCTTAGTTGGGGGAGGTGACTGGGTTGCATTGGAAGTTAAGATTAGAGTGGTGTTGGAAAAGCACAGCAGGTCAGGCAGCATCAGAGGAGCAGGAAAATCGATGTTTCGGGCAAAATCCCTCCATCAGGAATCAAGTGGGATTGTAATGAATCAGTCTCATGGCTTCAGCTGTGCATCTAAAAATTAAAGTAAGAAAAATTGCTCCACCCTATACACCCCTCCAGCTAAAAACGCTTCCACGCCCCACCTGTTATGTGACAACTTGTACCCATCTCCCACAGCACTTCAGAGTTACCCTGTCAACTTAGTTCCAGTTCATGATGTTTTATAGTTCCACTTTTGCCCCATCACCTGTAACACCAACTCACCTAATATCTACTAATAAAAGGAATAGTGTTCTATTATTTAAAATTCTATGTTGCAGATTACACTCTGTTGAAAAATATTCTCTAATTTAAAAAAAATATATTTATTTTGACAGCTATTCACAGATCTGTTGCCTCATGGAAATTCTTGACAGCTTTGACATATCTTAAAAGTTTTTGACAGGTTTGAAGTTCGTGATGTCTCTTGATAATATTATACTTATTTCATATCATTATAGTTCTGAGATATTTATGCAGCTTTTATACACAGTCTTCTCAGTTAATCCCACTGGATAACTCACACTCTATATGTATCCCAGAATCTTATCCATGGGTTATCATATCTCTTTAAAAGAATACCCTGGATCTCCAAATGAATCCCCAAAACTCAAACCAGCGTGCACTCTCGGTTACCAGTCCACTTTTTCTGGTCATAAACCAAGTGAGCATTGAGGAAATGTGAGCTCTTCATCATGCAAAATCTGACTGGCTGGTCACTAGGTGCCTTGATGTCCACGTAAGAATAATCGATGGCAATCTACAGCAAAGGGAATCCACCAAAGGAGATGAAGCTCAGTGTACTCTGCAAAGTCACATCTCTCCATAAAGAAGCAAAGAAATTCAGCTCACTGTGAATTTGACGTCCACCATCATGACATAATGAAAAGTGCTGTGAAATATGAGGTCTTTGGCAATAACTGCACAGTCTCTGCAACTATTTGCCTGGAGATTTGCAATCTCCTGCATCACTGGCTCTTGGTCATCTCAGGTTAGTGCTTGGCTACAGCAATAATGCTGCGCTATGAGTGTGGCCTTCATGACATTTTTGCCCTTTGTTCCTTTCCTCTGCTTTCCTGCTGTCAACAGGATTAACCTTCCAGAAGATGATGTTGCTCCTTATTGGCATTAGTTTGTAACTGCATATGACAGCCTTGTGCCAACTTGTCTGCACCTGCACTGATCAGCCCGTGCACTGCTCAAAGGCTTACTGCCCACAATGCCTATTTACCCAATGACACAATTTGTATCCTCCTTTCATGGGGCCTGCCTAACTTCCAGGGGTGTCCATGATTTGCTCCCCATTGTGTGTCCAGCTCCATTCACCAGACCTGCTTCAAGCAATGTATACAGCCCATACATCCATTTCACTTAGCAAGCTAATATTCGTTGGCACTGTTAATGGATGGAGTGAGAACTCAGGGTATCCTTTCTCTGCCCTAGTGATAATTCTTTGAGACAGTAATTTCATCAGGAAAACAACACACTGCCCTACCTCCTGTTCCTACCCCTGATGGGATTTAAAACTCAGCCCTATTTCTCTTCCCCACTAAAAGTAAATGCAATTTTGTAAGGCTGTCTGAAAATTCAGTGTATAGACAAGTCAGATTTTGCACTGACAATAACAATTCTTAAGCATAGCAATACTGAGATTCTGATTCTCCAACATAACTTGTCTAGAAATCTGTAGTCACCCAAACATTGAGCTGTTTTCACGAATTGTACACAAGTGTGTACACTACAGAGTTCATTCTGGAGAAGACTGTAGTGTGCTGGGATATGAATATGTTAATGATGATAAAAACAATGATCTACTCTTACACGCAAGCGTGTGATTGAGAGTCAAGGAGGAACAGATGAGAAACAATGCGGAACTGAATTCAGAATAATGCGTACCCTATTGTAAATGAAGAGCTTAATATTACAGCAAGAGGGAGAGCTTTATTCTAAGTTAAGGAGATCTTAGGGATGGATGCAAGAGACTCTGAATTTTAGATTAGACTGTAAATGTAGACATCCAGCACTACAGAGAAACAACAAAGGATAGATTCTACGAAGAGGCAACCTTCTGACTCTGGGGAGAAGCACAACCCATAAGCAATAGTTGCAACAGTCCAAGATGTCTCTCAGAGCAAACATCTTTTGGAAATTAATGGCATCACTATCTTAATTGCACATGAGTAATTGCTTATTAGACAAGACACAAAAGAAATCAATGTCCACATGATTAAACCTCAGTTGGAGTCAATGCTTACTTTAGAGGAGAAGGGTGGAAAGTTCCTTTAGCAATACATGAAACTATTGGATGTTTTATGAAAATTGCTTCTGTTACCCATAAAAATATATTTTCTAATTTGATGCAATTGAAAGCTTAGACAAGGAATTTACTAAATTATTAGAAGATATAGATTTAAAGTAATGTTTTCTCTCATACACAAGCAAAGAAGAAAATAATAAATGGATTGTTTCTTATATCACACTCAGTTTGCTTTCATTTTGAACTTTTAACCAATTTCTCTGGAATAATAATCTTTTACACAAATGTTCTTTGCATTCCAGAATCCATTGATTTTCTTTTTATTTTAAATAACATTAGTTTGCTGTTAATATGTCTAATTTTCTGTGTAAGTAAATATTCCTAAAATGATACCCAAATTATAGGTAAAATCGAGAACATTAATGAACCTTTCTAATTACAATATCTATTATGTCTGTGCTCCCTTGGGAACAATAACGCAATAAAACACAACAGTTTGGGGTTTCTTTTGAGAGAACTATTAAGATGGTGAAAACTGATAGTCAAATATTTTGCTTATTACAAAATTCTCCCAGGATGAAACATGAGTAGAACTAGATTATGTTTTCATAAACTGCAAAAATTAAAAGATAATATTATTAAGCAATGAAAAATTGTGCAGTATTACAATTAACTCACACAGATTCCCATATCATTTTCCAATTCCTATGTAAATCTTAAAGATAATTTAATCCATCCAACTCATGTGCATGATGAAAGTGTTTACTCCTCATCCTCACACAACATGACTCCTCACAGATGTCGGTACTAATTAGCAATGGAGGGATACATATGAATTATTCTTTATATTTGAAGACAACTTGGTAAGGTAGCTATTGGAAATAAATAATAGCATTTACTTGTTATCAAGAGAACATCTTACAAATATTTTGATAGATTATTGAATGGGTATTAATTTAATTTCATCTACTGTATTATTGATATTTTATGGTAGTTTAGAAATCAACCCTTTTACTGGTTTCTGGACTTATCATCAGATTCAGTAACTTTTGATCATAACCACTGCTCTCAATGCTTTGGCAGCAGATGCTGGCAATGATTCTGCTGTTCATTTAATTACTCCTGTCTTATGTCTTAGCACACACTGATGTTTTGTTATTTGCTCGCTGACCATGCCCAGTTTCTGCCTCTCTGAGTATTGTAAAGAAATATCAAAGGTATCAATGTGATACCCCTTTTGAGTTTAGTTATGTTATTGTCTATTACATGTGCTTATAGAATCACAGCAAGACCAAGTATTGGGACAGTTTCAGAAAACAAGAAACGGGCCATCAAGAAGTAGACAAAAAAAAAGAACATGACAACAAACAGAAATATAAAAACTGAAGCTTTCAAGTGTGCAAAATGAAAGACAGTAATTTAAGTAAACTCAGGTCCTCAAGAAACAGAGAGGGGAGAAACTATCATTATGACAGGAGAAAATGGTAGAGCCACTGAACATAATTTGGTGTCTATATATATAGTATAAAACATAAATTACAATCCAGGAATCAAGGATAACTCAGTGCAAAAAGGAATGAAAAAAAATTACAGAATTTAATATCAGCAGAGAAAAAGCACTGGAGAAACTTAATGAACTAAAATGAATAAAATCCTCAGAATCCAAACACCTACATCCAAGCAAAGTAAAAGAGACAACAGATGTAATGAAGGTTTAATATATGATATTGTTATTTCTTACTGTTACTTGGGTACATCGATTTGAAAGTTAATGTACATATGTTGATGGTTTCCAATTTTGTGCAAGTGAATATTTGGGGGCCAGAAACGTATTCATTTAAACAGTAGATTTCCAGCATTCCCAGTAAATCATATGACTTATGCTGAATGACTCTATAAGCCACCTGGTGAGATAAGTATTTACTAAGCTGGACTTTTTAAATTGAGGTAAGAGGTCAAAAGTAGGTTCAGTTCAAAAGTAAAGATCCAAAACAGCAGATGAGCTATTTATCAGCCTCAAAATTGAGGAAAGATTGGTGTACGAGTCTGTCCTTGTATCTCACGGACAGACAGAGAGAATTACATGTGGTGGATGTATATTAAATCCCCAGGACCTGATCAGGTGTACCCGAGAACTCTGTGGGAAGCTAGAGAAGTGATTGCTGGGCTCCTTGCTGAGATATTTGCATCATCGATAGTCACAGGTGAGGTCCCAACAGACTGGAGGTTGGCTAACGCGGTGCAACTATTTCAGAAAGGTGGTAAGGAAAAGCCATGGAACTATAGACCGGTGAACCTGGCATCGGTGGTGGGCAAGTTGTTGGAGGGAATCCTGTGGGATGGATTTATATGTATTTGGAAAGGCAAGGACTGATTAGGGACAGTCAGCATGGCTTTGGGCATGGGAAATCATGTCTCATGAGTTTGATTGAGTTTTTGAATATGTAACAAAGAGGATTGATGAGGGCAGAGTGATGGACATGATCTATATGGACTTCAGTAAAGCATTCAACAAGGTAGACTGGTTAGAAAGGTTAGAAAGGTTAGATCTCATGAAATACAGGGAGAACTATCCATTTGGATATGGAACTGGCTTGAAGGTAGAAGACAGAGGGTGGTGGTGGAGGGTTGCTTTCAGATTGGAGGCCTGTGACCAGTGGTGTGCCACAAGGATCAGTGCTGAGTCCACAGCTTTACATCATTTAATAGAAATGATTTAGCTGTGAACATAGGAGGTTTGGTTAGTAAATTTGCAGATAACACCAGAATTGAAGGTGTAGTGGGTACTGAAAAAGGTTACCTTAGAGTATAACAGGATCTTGATCAGATGGGCCAATGGGCTGAGAGGAGTTTAATTTAGATAAATACGAGGTGCTGCATTTTGGAAAAGCAAATCAGAGATGGACTTATACTCTTAATGGTAAGGTCCTAGGGAAGATTGTTGAACAAAAAAGACCTTGGAGTGCAGGTTCATAGTTTTTTTAAAATGGAGTCACAGGTAAATAGCATAGTGAAGAAAGTGTTTGGTATGCTTTATTTTATTGGTCAGAGTATAGGAGTTAGGAGGTCATGTTGCAGCTGTACAGGACATTGGTTAGGCCACATTTGGAAAATTGTGTGCAATTCTGGTCTCCCTCCTATCGAAAAGATGTTGTGAAAGTTGAAAGGGTTCAAAAAAGATTTACAAGAATGTTACCAGGGTTGGAGGATTTAGCGATAGGGAGAGGCTGAATAGGCTGGGTCTGTTTTCCCTGGAGCGTTGGAGGCTGAGGGGTGACCTTATAGAGGTTTATAAAATCGTGAGGGGCATGGATAGGATAAACAGACAAGGTCTTTTCCTTGGGGTGGGGGAGTCCAGAACTAGACGGCATAGGTTTAGGGTGTGAGGAGAAAAATTTAAAAGGACCTGAGGGACAACTTTTTTATACAGAGGGTGGTGCATGTATGGAATGAGCTGCCAGAAGAAATAGTGGAGGCTGGTAAAATTGCAGCATTTAAAAGACATCTGGATGGCTATATGAATAAAAAAGTTTTTGACGGATATGGGCCAAGTGCTGGCAAATGGCACTGGATTAAGTTAAGGTATCTAATCAGCATGGACATGTTGGACCAAAGGGTCTGCTTACATGCTGTACATTTCTATGACTCTATAACTATAAGTCACTGAAAGAAAACACTTGTGATCTTGTCAGATGATAAGAGGTGTCTGTAAAGATGTCGCTGCAAAAAAAATTGTTAATTTCTCTTTGCTGTTTATGATAAGGACTTTCCAAATTGTCATATTTAATTGTTTGCATATGTGATACCACTATTTAATATGGGAACAATTGAACAAATGAGAAAATACAGGCCTGTTATTCTGATTTGATTCATTGGGATATGCTGAAATATACTATGAAGGAAATCTAAATAATGCACATAGAAAATCATAGTATGATTAGACAAAGTCAGCATGGTATTTGACAAATTTATTCGAGTTTTTTGACAATATAACAAGAAGAGTCGACAACGTGCCATGCAAAAGGTTAGCATGCAAGACAACGGATCATACATTGGAAGTAATATATTTCCACGGATAGGGGATTTGTAATGGACAGGCAGCAAATTGCAGGCATAACAGAAATTATTTTCAGTTAGCAAGCTGAGCCATTTACAATCAATTGGCATAAAGACATGCTCATGTCAAGAATTCATTTCACAGCATCGGCTGTAGACAAACAGTGGACCATTTTAGAAGACTGAAAAACTGACATTGCCTGAAAGTCAAAAAGATGGCTGCCAACTTGCATTACTATGTAGTCCACATTCCACTCCATTGAGATGGACACAAAAGGTTTACGAAGACCCTACGAAATACAAGGAATCCTTGGAGATATGGAAACAGCATCTTGCCCACAGTGTCAAAAGTGGAGATCTATTATATTTGACAGTGGAAGAAAAGACTATTCTGAAGTTAATCACTTGGACAAAAGAACTCGATTTTCATATGTGAGATAATAATCAGATTATGAAATATACAATGAAAGTTTGAACTTCTGATGTCAGTTATAGAAAAGTCATATGATCAAACAATCTATATGTATAATGGCCATAGAGTCATAGTCATAGAGGTATACAGCACGGAGCCAGGCCCTTCAGCACAATTCATCCATGGCAACGGGTTTTCCTAAACTGAACTAATCTTATTTGCCTGTGATTGGTCTATATCTCTCTACACCTTTCCTATCCATGTACCTGTCCAAATGTTGTTTTTAGATGTTGTAATTGTACCCATCTGTTCAACTTCTTCTGTTCCATATACACACCATCCTCTGTGTCAAAATGTTGTTCCTCAGGTCCCTTTTAAATCTTCCCTCTCTCACCTTAAACCTGTGCCCTCTAGTTTTGGATACCCCTACTTTGGTGAATAGGCCTTGGCTATTCACTCTATCTATGCCTCTCATGATTTTAAAAACCTCTCTAAGGTCACCCCGCAGCCTTATACACTTCAGGGAAAATAGTCCTAGCTTATTCAGCCTCTCCTTATAACTAAAACCTTCCAGTCTTAGTAACATCTTTGAAAATCTTTTTTGCACCCTTTCCAATATAATAAGATACGTCCTTTAGCAGGATGACCAGAATTGTACACAGTATTCCAAATGTGGCCTTACCAATGTCTTGTTCAGCCATAGCATGATATCCCAACACCTGTACTCAATCTCTCATCAATGAAGGCAAGCATGCATCCCTCGATCTCTCTGTTCGATAGCATTCTGCAGGGCCCTAAAATTAACTGTACGTCCTGCTGTGGTTTGTCTTGCCAAAATGCAACACCTCTCTATCTGCCATTCCTTGGCCCACTAGCCCAGTTCATCATTGTGCACTTAGATGACTTTTCTCACTGTTCATTACACCATCAATTTTGGTGTCAATCGCAAAATTACCAACCATACCTCCTATATTCTCATTCAAATCATTTATATAAATGATGAACAACAGTGAATCCTTGCATCACATGGCTGATCACAGGTCTATCATCTGAGAAACAGCCCTGTAGGACCACCCTCTGTCTCCAACTGTTGACCCAATTTTGTATCCATTTCACTAGCCCTCTTTGGATTCCATGTGATCTAACCTTTCTAACCAGTCTACCATGTGGTACCTTGTTGAAGGCCTTGCAAAAGTATTTGTAGACAACATCTACTGCACTATCTTCATCGACTTCATTGGTCACCTCTTCAAAAAACTTAATCAAATTTGTGAAATACGATTTCCCATGCACAAAGCCATGCTGACTATTCCTAATCAGTCCTTGCCTTTCCAAATGTATGTCGATCCTATCTCTCGGAATCTACTCCAACAACTTACCCCCCACTGACATTGGGCTCACTGGCCTGTAGTTCTCATCCTTTTACTTTCTTACATAATGATACAACATTAGACACCCTCCAGAGTTTTGGCACCTCACCCATGGCTGTTGATGATACAAATATGTCTGCTAGGGGCCTGCAATTTCTTCCGTAGCTTCCCACATTGTCCTGGATATACCTGATCAGGTCCTGGGGATTTATTCATCCTTTATGTATTTTAAGACCTCCAGTACCACCTCTTCTGTATTGTGGTCTCTTTTCAAGATATTATTGTTTACTTCCTTGAGTTCCTTAATTTCCATACTTTTCTCTACAGTAAATACTGATGAGAAATATTTGTTTTGGATCTCACCCATCGTCTGTGGCTCCACACATAGATAAACGTGTTAATCTTTAAGGGGCCCTATTCTCTCCCTAATTGCTGTTTTGTCCTTAATATACTGTGGAATCTCTTTGGATTCCCATTTACCTTAGTTGTCATATCCCATTTTTGCACTCCTGATTTTCTTCTTAAACATACTCTTACACCGTCAAAACATTCACTTGATCCCAGCTATCTATACATGCCTCCTTCTTTTTTCTTGACCACAATATCTTTCGTCATTCAGTATTCCCTCCTCCTGCCAGCCTTGCCCTTCACACTAACAGGAACATGCTGGCTCTGAACTCTCGTTATCTTGCATTTGAATGCCTCCCACTTGACAGATGTTCCTTTACCTATGAACAGCCAACCCCAATCAACTTTTGAAAGTTCCTGCCTCATACCATAAAAATTGGCCTTGCCCCAGTTTAGAACTTTAACTTGTGGACCAGACTTATCCTTTCCATAACTAGGTAAAAACTAATAGAATTATGGTCACTGGTTCCAAAGTGATCTACCACTAACACCTCAGTCACTTGTCCTGCCTTATTTCACAAGAGAAGATCAAGTTATGCGTTTTCTCTAGTTGCGCTACTTACGTAGAAAGTTTTTTTGAACACAGTTAACAAATTCCTCTCCATCCAAGCCCTTAACACTCTAGGAGTCCTAGTTTACGTTTGGAAAGTTAAAATCCCCTACCACTACTATTATTCTTACAGCTATCTGCAATCTCCCTATAATTTGCTCCTCAATTTCCCACTTACTATTATGGGACCTATAGTATGATCTGATCAAAGTGATCACCCCCTTCTCATTTCCCAGTTCCACCCATATGGTTTCATTAGACTATCCCCCCAGGAATATCCTCTCTAATTACTGCCATGATGTATTCCTTAATCAAAAACACCAATCCTCCTCCACTCTTGCCTCCCCTTCTATCCATCTTATAGTGTCTATACACCCAAACATTGAGCTGTCAGTCCGAGATCTCCCTCAGTCATGTTTCTGTAATTCTTATGATATCTCACTCCTACGATCCCATCCATGCCCTGGAGTTCATCTGCCTTACCTATCAGGCTTTTTACATTGAAACAATTGCATTCTAATTCATCCATCTTCCCTCATTCTCTATTGTGCTCTTGCCTGCCTTGCCGATCTAGCTTGTTCTTTTTAACTTCTGTACCAGGGACAAACTTCTCTCTTGTCTCACTATTGTTTAAAGTCCCAACCCCTGCTATATTAAATGGTTCATGCTCAAACTTCAATTGATCACTCACTGGTATCATACAATCTGCACTTTTCTGAAGTTTCCACTAATATCAACTATGTATCATTTGGTTCCACAAGCTTCCACCATGTGTCCTATATTATATTTGTGTGACTTGTGAAAGAGACAGCAAATGTATATTTTTGCCTGAAGCTGTTTTTATTTTTATGTCATAGTGCCATTTTTGACTGCACTATTTGTGTCAACTTTAACAGTCACGTTTGAGGAAGCAGATGAAATGTGCTCTTAATCCACTGTTCATCAAAAACCCAGCACCGGTATATGTTGTAGCAGAATGCGGAGTTGTTTTACAAAATCAGCAGATATTATCTAGCTGCTGTTTCACACTTTGTTTTCAACAGCAATGCAGCTCTTCTTCCTCAAGTGCTTCTTTGACTATCTTAACAGATCTTTCAGTTGTTCTGTTTGATGCTGAACTGCTAATGGCTCACTGATCTTTACCTCCCGGAAAGGTAAACTTCCCCAGTCAAACTTATTGTCAGCTTTAAACCTTGACTAGGAGAAATGTAAGATCATTAAAGAAACAAAATCTTTACCAGCTGAAGAATGGGTCCTGTATTGAAATATCCTCTCCACAGTTTTTAAACTAGCACAATTATCTCAGAATAGAACATTTCTACAGGTATGTTATGGCAGAATTTTTTTTATGTCTAATATAAGCACTCAAAGCCTAACTTAGAGTCATAGAGATGTAGAGCACTGAACAGACTCTTTGGCCCAACTCGTTTGCGCCGACCAGACATCCCACATAAACCTAATTCCATTTGTCAGCATTTGACCTATATCCCTCTAAATCTTCCTATTCTAATATCCATCCAGATGCCTTTTAAATGTTGTAACTATACCAGCATCCACCACTTGTTCTGGCAACTCATTCCATACACTCACTAGCCTCTGCAACTCTTTAGGTCACTTTTATATCCTTCCCCTCTCACCTTAGACCTATGCCCTCTAGTTTTGGACTCCCCCACCCCAGGGAAAAGACCTTGCCAATTTACCCTATCCATGCCCCTCATGATTTTATAAACCTCTGTAAGGTCAGCCCTCAGCCTCCGACACTCCAGGGAAAATAGCCCCAGCCTATTCAGCCTCTCCTTATTGCTCAAACAGTCCAACCCTGGCAACATCCTTGTAAATCTTTTCTGAATGCATTATAGTTTCGCAACCTAAGAATTCTTGATTTGAAGATGCCGGTGTTGGACTTGGGTGTACAAAGTTAAAAATCACACAACACCAGGTTATGGTCCAACAGGTTTAATTGGAAGCACACTAGCTTCCGAAAGCTAGTGTGCTTCCAATTAAACCTGTTGGACTATAACCCGGTGTTGTGTGATTTTTAACTAAGAATTCTTGGATATTGTTATCCAAATATGAGCTTGTGAGGAAATAAACATGACACTACAACACTTTAGATTTATTTATGAATACCTATAGTAAAAATCAACTCTAAGTTACAATGTTGGAATTTATAATGCATTATATATAATATTTAAAGACAATTATCTGACTTATACAGATAGGATTAGAAAAATCCCTAATAGAATTTTTAAAACTTAAATATTTACTGCTGTATTCCCTAATACTGACTGCAGCTATGTAATTAAAGATAGTATCCTCCTTGAAACTTGCACAATATTTAAATTCACCGAAAAAAAAATGGTTATTTAACCAAACAAGACTTTTTCCAAAAACTGTTCTCATAATCCATTATTATTTCATTACAGTATGTTTGTCTCAACCTTAAGAAGGGAAATTCTTTCATACCCAACCCTTTCCTGTTTCCTAAGATGGCTGTTCTCTGTTTGTGTGTTACCTTTTTTAAGCCTTATACGTCTGTCTCTGTAGCACAGGCTTTCAATGTTCATTGCATGATTACAAAAACAAGTCTTATCACTTTACTTATACTATCTCTTTTATGAATTTTTAAGGTTTACTGTTCATTTTTCTTACAGATGCTTGGCTGTTTTTCAGCAGTAATGCCGATCTCTGAAAGTCTATGCTTCTGTGTATAGTGCTTTATTTTAGCTTCTTGGCACTTATTCAAATGCTGTATTTTATTTCCATTAACTCCTATTAATTTAGTTAATTCTGTTTTTCATTATTTTCTTCACTTATTTTATAGGATGATCAGGAGAAGTGAGTGTATGTAGCTACACTTTATGAAATTTTGATTAGACCAGAACAAAGTTATGAATCATTATCTGAGAAAACTTTTCAGGTCATCCATGAGTAGGGAAAATAAAGACTGAAAGTGATCCTATTTTTCATTCATTATTGGTGGTTTGACCCATGTGATCATTCTGAATTTCCTTTGAATGGCTATTAATGAGTACCAGGAAATTGCTATTTGCCTTTTCAGATAAGTCTACAAGAGCTGTTTGAAATAGAAGACATCCACACCCATGGTTGCAAAGAGAAATCTTTTGGTTGGCTTCTTTCTACAAGTTTTGCAGATAGTACTTTTCCTAACTCTAGTGTCTGTAGATCACTGTCGAGATCAGACTAACAAAGGAGTCCTTACTCTACGAATTTCATTTTACCTGTTCCTGTGTATTCAATCTGGAATTCTGCCAGAATCCTACCTCTCAAAGGCAAGACACCACCACTCTGTGACTTCACTTGATGTGGCCCAGTTCACAGGGGAACCCATTATGATTGTTTCAGATCCTTGATTGTGCTCTGAGCAACCATTCAAAGGCAGAACTAAACTCTTTTCAATACTTCTGAGTTTCAGGGACAATTTCAACTCCTGTGATTGGAAACTCATTATTTGCTACCCCATTGTGAAGATTGTATCTTCATAGTCTATTCTGAGTCCTCCTGGGATAAACCATCAGCAATAGCATTCTCTTTTGAATTCTGATACTTAATGTAATCATACTGTGAGTGAAGTACAATCCAAAGCTGCATCCTTCATGCTGCCATCATCAGTATTGTCAACCTTGGTCCCAGAATACAGGTTAATGATCTGTTACTAGCATAAAGTTACAGCCTGACATAAACTGGTGAAAGTTTGCACTTCTAAAGATAATTCCCAGCACTTCATTTTTTATTTGCATGTAATTGCATTTACATTCAGTAAGTGGACATGACATGGATGCACTGGGATTCTCTCGACTGCCGTCCGTGGCTGATCACTGCCTGAACTCCATAGCTGTAGCATCATAGTAGCTTCAGATCACAATGTGTGCTACAATAAATGGTCAGTGAATCACTGGTCAAATGTTTGATGCATGCATCATAAACATCCAGCTGTGTTTTATACAGTTCCAGTTTATATAACTTATTCATGAAAATTCACCTCCTTCATTAATAACCCATGTAGTAGAACTGCAATGAAAATATGCATGTACCAAAAATTATTTTAAACCTGAATGCTGTATACCCCAACTTAATCTTTTAAAATAAAAATTGAAGACTCATTCCAGTGACTTGAGCTCACAGCTCTGGTAACAAATCATAGTCTGAGAAAGTGGCAAATTTGCATTGTAATGATAAATTAGATTAGATTACATTAGATTACATTACAATGTGGAAACAGGCCCTTCGGCCCAACAAGTCCACACCGACCCGCCGAAGCGCAACCCACCCATACCCCTACATTTACCCCTTACCTAACACTACGGGCAATTTAGCATGGCCAATTCACCTGACCCTGCACATCTTTGGACTGTGGGAGGAAATCGGAGCACCCGGAGGAAACCCACGCAGACACGGGGAGAATGTGCAAACTCCACACAGTCAGTCGCCTGAGGCGGGAATTGAACCCGGGTCTCTGGCGCTGTGAGGCAACAGTGCTAACCACTGTGCCACCGCGCCGCCCCCACTGTGCCACTGTGGGGTATTTTCTGCCAGATTGTATTCACCTCTGTTTTTACCATTATGATATCTATTATTTTAGGATTAAAATATTTCTCCAACTTGATGATAATTGGTTAGCATTGTTGGGAGCAAGAAGGATTATTAGCATGCCCTATACTTTCAGGCCAATTTCTAGAAGAAAACTTGGTTTTTTGAACCCAGGAAGTGCCTTGTTCAGAGTCTGGACATTCTCCATTTGATCTTCAAATTCTATTACGTTGTTAACCGTAAAAATATGCCATTCTTTCAATAGGTGAAGGAAATAGTTCACAAGTTGTCTCAAACATTCATAGTGTTCCAATATATTGGTGCAGTTCAATTTCAAGTACAGTGCTGGCACACTGTTGTTTTCTGTGACCATTTTATGCCAACCTAAATCACAACACACCCAACCAAAGCCAGCCGAGTTGGTTAGTGAAGAAGATGAACAACTGTAACTTATGGCAGCCCATTCCATTGAGTGTGGCCATGTAATCTCAGGCACACTGAGGCCATGCACAATTCAGTCAAAATCTCTGTGATCTAAATAGTTAAGTAACAGGGTTTTTTTTTGTTTTTATTTGTCCCAGTTCCTACTAACATTTCCTGTAAATATTTATGAACTGTGATCCCATCCTCATTGCCAAAAGCTATCACAAACTTGGAGGCACTTGCAATTGAAAAACAAAGACCAAAATGATCTGAACAAATGAATGCATAAGACTGGGCTATCTCCAAACCTGTTATAATATAGGGTCATAGAGATGTACAGCACGGAAACAGATCCTTCAGTCCAACTTATCCATGCCGACCTGATATCCTAACCTAATCTAGTCCCATTTGCCAGCACTTGGCCCACATCCCTCTAAACCCTTCCTATTCATATGCCCATCCAGATGTCTTTTAAATGCTGCACTTGTACCAGCCTCTACCACTTCCTCTGGCAGCTCATTCCATACACATACTACCCTCTGTGTGAAACAGTTGCCCTTGGGTCTCTTTTATATTTTTCCCCTCTCACACTAAACCTATGCCCTCTAGTTCTGGACTCCCCCACTCCAGGGAAAAGACTTTGTCATTTTTATCCTATCCATGCCCCTCATGATTTTATAAACCTCTACAAGGTCACTCTTCAGCCTCTGATGCTACAGGGAAAACAGCCCCAGCTTGTTCAGCCTCTCCGTATAGTTCAAATCCTCCAATCTAGGCAAAATCCCTGTAAATCTTTTCTGAACTCTTCAAAGTTTCACAACATCTGATAGGAAGGAGACCAGAAGTGCACACATTATTCCAAAAGTGGCTGAACCAATGTCCTGGACAGCCATAACATGACCTCCCAGCTCCTATACTCAATACTCTGACCCATAAAGGAAAGCATACCAAATGCCTTCTTCTCCACCCTATCTACCCATGACCCATGAACTTGCACTTCATGGTCTCTTTGTTTAGCAACACTCCCTACGATGTTACCATTAAGTGTATAAGTCCTGTGCTGATTTGCTTTTACAAAATGCAGCATCTCGCATTTATCTAAATTAAACTCCATCTTGCCACCCCTCAGCCCATTGCCCTTTCTGATCAAGATCCCATTGTAATCTAAGTAACCTTCTTTGCTGTCCACTACACCTCCAATTTTGGCATCATCTACAAAATACTAACTATACCTTTTATGTTCCCATCAAATCATTTATATAAATGACGAAAAATGATGGACCCACACCTATCTTAAGTCCATATAGATCACGTCCACCGCTCTGCCCTCATCAATCCTCTTTGTTACTTCTTCAAAAACTCAATCAAGTTTATGAGACGTAATGTCCCCCACACAAAGCCATGTTGACTATCCTTAATCAGTCCTTGCCTTTCAAAAAAAACATGTAAATCCTGTCCCTCAGGATTCCCTCCAACAACTTGCCCACCACTGACATCAGGCTCACCTGTCTATAATTCCCTGCTTTTTCCTTATCACCTTTCTTAAGTAGTAGTACCACATTAGGCAACCTCCACTCTTCCGGCACCTCATCTATGACTATCGATGATACAAGTATCTTAACAAGTGGCCCAGCAATCACTTCCCTAGCTTCCCACAGAGTTCTAGGGAAGACCTGATCAGGTCCTGGGGATTTATCCCCTTTTATGCGTTTCAAGACATCCAGCACTTCCTCCTCTGTAATATGGACATTTTTCAAGATGTCACCATTTATTTCCCCACATTCTATATCTTCCATGTCCTTCTCCATATTAAACACTGATGCAAAATACTCATTTAGTATATCTCCCCCCATCTCCTGCGGCTCCACACATAGGCTGCCTTGCTGGTCTTTGAGGGTCCCTATTCTCTCCCTAGTTACCCTTTTGTCCTTAATGTATTTGTAAAACCTCTTTGGATTCCCCTTAACCCTAGCTTTCTCATGTCCCCTTTTTGCCCTCCTGATTTCCCTCTTAAGTATACTCCTACTGTCGTTATACTCCTCTAAGAATTCTCTCAATTTCTCCTGTCTATACCTGACATATACTTCCTTCTTTTTCTTAACCAAAACCTCAATTTCTCTTGTCATCCAGCTTTCCCTACACCTACCAGCTTTTTCCTTCACCCTAACAGGAACATATTGTCTCTGGATTCTCGTTATCTCATTTCTGAAGGCTTCCCATTTTCCAGCTGTCCCTTTACCTGCAAACATTTGCCGCCAATCAGCTTTTGAAAGTTCTTGCCTAATACCGTCAAAATTGGCCTTCCTCCAATTTAGAACGTCAATTTTTAGATCCAGTCTATCATTTGCCATCACGATGTTAAAACTAATAGAATTATGGTCGCTGGCCCCAAAGTGCTCCCCCACTGACACCTCACTCACCTGCCCTGCCTTATTTCCTAAAAGTAGGTCAGGTTTTGCACCTTCTCTTGTAGGTACATCCACATACTGAATCAGAAAATGTTCTTGTACACACTTAACAAATTCCTCTCAATCTAAACCCTTAACACTATGGCAGTCCCAGTCAGTGCTTGGAAAGTTAAAAGCCCCCATCATAACCACCCTATTATTCTTACAGAGAACTGAAATCCTCTTACAAATTTGTTTCTCAATTTCCCGTGGACTATAAGGGGGTCTCTGATACAATCCCAATTAAGTGATCATCCCTTTCTCATTTCTCAGTTCCACCCAAATAACTTCCCTGGATGTATTTCTGGGAATATCCTCCCTCAGTATAACAGTAATACTATCCCTTATCAAAAACACCACTCCACCTCTTGCCTCCCTTTCTGCCCTTCCTATAGCATTTGTATCCTGGAACATTAATCTGCCAGTCCTGTCTATCCCTGAGCCACATTTCTGTAACTGCTAGGATATCCCAGTCCCATGTTCCTAACCATGCCCTGAGTTCATCTGCCTTCCCTGTTACACCTCTTGCAATGAAGTAAATGCAGTTTACGAACAAATCAACGGAACACCCATGGGATCACCAATCTCGGGACTCATAGCAGAGGCAATTGTGCAAAGGTTAGAACAAACAGTCCTACCACAAATTCAACCCAAACTCTGGGTCAGATATGTCGATGACACGTTTGTAATCATTAAAAACATGGAAATAGAAAAAAACACACCGGTCATCAACGCCACACTCACAGGAATCCGATTCACGAGAGAAGAAGAAAAGGATAGCCAACTCCCATCCCTAGACGTGATTGACTCACTTCTGTTCTCAACTGTATCAGTCTCAGATTGATCTCTTTTCTCACTGTCTCTCTGTGTCTAACCCCCACAACCACCTTACTAGTTTATATCCTCCTGAGCAGCTCTAGCAAATGTCCTTGCCAGTATATTCATCCCCTTCCAATTCAGGTGCAAGCCATCCTTCTTGTACAGTTCACTTCTATCCCAGAAGAGATTCTAATGATCCAATTGCACCAGCTTCTCCCATGCACCAGCTCCTCAGCCACGCTTTCATCTGCTCTGTCCTCCTTTTCCTATCCTCAGTTGCTCATAGCACCAGGAGTACTGCAGATATTATTACCCTCGAGGACCTTTTTAAACTCCTGCCTAACTTTCTATGTTCTCCCTTCAGAATTATTGGTTTCAATGTGTACAATGACCCTTTGAGAACATACTGTACCCTCTCTAAGACATCCTTGATCCTGGCACCAGGGAGGCAACACGCCATTCTGACCACAGGAACATCTGCCTGTGCCTCTGACTAGAGAATCCCCTACCACAATTGATCGCTTGGAACCCGACATACCCCTCATTACATTACAGCCTGTCTAAATACCAGAAATTTGGTTGTTCATGTGACATTCCCCTGAGAGTCAATCACCCCTACGTTTTCCAAAACAGCAAAATTGTTTGAAATGGGTTAGCCACAGAAGACTCCTGCACTACCTGCCTACCCCTCCTACAATTTCTGGAGTTAGTTCATTCATCTGACTGTATCTGCAGCTCTTCTCCCTTCCTATAACTGCCATCCATCACAATCCCTAGTTCTTGTAAATTCCTCATTGCTTCTAACTGTCACTCCAACCGATCCATTCGATCTGATAGGGTTCGCAACCAAAGACATTGCCTGCAGACATAATCCTCAGTAACATGGAAACTCTCCCCAAACTCCCACATCCAATAAGAAGAGCATATCACTCTACTAAAGGCCAACTTTGCTCCTTCACAACCTACAGACCCAGAAAGTAGCACCGTCTTATTGCGCTAAGAAAAATACTGCTCCAGTCTAACTTAGTACTCATGGCTTATTTTTTAAAATTTAATCAAGAGAAAGTTCTCAATAAAATATATAATAAAGAAAGAATCCACTCTACTCACTGTTGTTGATTTTCAGCAAGGCTACATTAAAAACCATGCACTTATCTGTTCCTGTTCTGTGATCTCTTCCACACAGGTTCCTCCAAGATCAGCTATAAATTTCACTGTTTATTAATTGTTCCTTGATGCACTCTGACAGATGCATGAACTCAAATGCAAAGGCAGTAGCTGTGTAGATTCACTGCTGTGTCAGTTAGCAGTGTAGGTTTTTTTCTCTCTCACTCCTTCACTGATCATGTTCTGCCTTTTGTCTGCTGGCAGAAAGTTACTGGTCTGAAACTTAAACCCTGTTTCTTGCTATGAATTTTCCGCATTTTCTGTTTTTGAATTTAGTACTTTATAGCACTGCACTGGGAAAAGAAAGATTAAATGCAATCTGAAGTATATAGATCCTTGTCAGGCAAATGAATCAAAGATTATGGTTGTGAAATGCAGAATTTGAAACATAAACAGACCAGCCATGGTCTTATTGACTTGAAGGTGCAGACTTGAAGGGCAGAATGGCCTACATCTGCTCTAAGTTATTTGTCAGTATATATTACATAATTGATGAAAATTATGAAATACCTCTCTCAACAATGGTTAGCACTGCTGTCTCCCAGTGCCAGGGACTGGGTTCAGTTCCAGTCCCGGCTATTGTATGGATGCAGTTTGCACATTCATCTCCTGTCTGTGTGCTCCAGTTTTCTCTCACAGTCCAACAATATGCAGGTTTGGTAGATTGGCCATGCTAAATTGCCCTTGGTATGAGGGATGTGCAAGTTAGGTGGATTAGCTATAGAAATTATAAGGTTACAGGTATAGGGTAGGGGGGAGGATCTGGATGGGATGCTCTTCAGAGGGTCAGGGTCAACCGATGGGCTGAATGGCCTTTTTCCATGCTGTCAGTATTCTATAATTCTATGAACACACCCTTTACTTCACCATATCAGACTTTCAAAGCCAGGTTTTGGGTCCCCTTTCCATTTGTGCTTATCCACATCATCGTAATATTATGGGTCTTGGATTTTCACATAGGCTTCTCATTATTAAAAGAAAACATATGATTAATGCACATGTACTGGACGTGTATGACACAGGACACCAGTTTGTTAATTTATTTTCCAATTTTTATCTTAATTTTATCATATTGTTATTTGCTTCAACTAAGTTGTTATGGGGTGAATTTGAAACATTGTTGTAAAAATGATAAAAGGGATCTTTTGCACAAGACGATACAATAGGGCTATTACTGAGGTACAAGATTTGTGGCACAACAATGATGTTGACCACATGTTGACCTGCAGTGGCATAGGCTTTGTGGAGAGTCAGATCAGCCTTTCCAACGCTGATGGTTTGATGATTTGTATATATCAATAGTTGCAGATATGTGCAAACTTGCAAGACCAGAAGACAAAAAAAGCTGTGTAGAATTCTGGTGTAAGAAAATGACATGCATATAAAAAATCAGTAATAAATGAATTCTAAAACGTTTATTCAGATATAGGCTACAAAGGCTGCTCGATGAGTTGCACTTGTAAAACATTGTCAAATTACCACAGCTGCTGAATTGACAGAAACTGCATTAACAAATCATGACTGTACTCAAGATGTCAGAAAGAAAGATTTCACTGACAGCTTTTCTTTCAATTCTTGACAGATTACTTACTGTGAACTACTACAGGTATGTCATCTATCAAGTGCCACAGTGGAGAGTCTTATTTTAGCTTATGAATATAAAACAACTAGGTTAGGTTATTTGATTTCCTAAATCCTTCCTTTCAGTTATCTCCATTGTATGCACCCTCAAGCTTTTCTCTTCTTGCAGTCTTGTTTTCAATTCACTGTTTCTTTTAAACAAGTTGTTGCAATCTTTTTTGTGGAATTGCTGCTGTTTAGAAATGCCAGATTGTCATCATTCTCCAAGCTGACTCTGAATCATAGCTCTACACATTGATAATTTGATTCTAAAACATGAAAATTGAGTAAAATGAAATGTAGTTTATCCACATATCTTGAATGAAATTCATAAGTCACCTTAAGGCCTTTTGGAAATAAAAATAAATACTTCGGTTTCATGTCATAGAAGGCTTTCTATAACATTTCAATCTTTATAAAAGCTGCAGGAATTCTAAGTCACACAAAAAAAAATCTTCTTGCCAAGTTAGACACACTAATCCATTGCAGAGTAGAATCTTTGAAGGAATGTTCATAATTTAGCTTGTTTGCTTAAGTAATCAAAGCAAGGGATTCTGTATAATTCTTGCCTGCCTAAAATGCAAACATAGGCTTATAATGGAGACTAAAATGGCAAACTTTCTAGTAGCTGTCATTTTCCAGAGTTTACTGAATAATACATTTAAAATTTAGTCCATCGATTGTTCTCCCATTCTAACATTAGGGTAAAATCTACTTGTCCTTTGATAAATATTAAAAAATACAATCAAATTAATATATAACAAACAAAAAACAGAAGAAAAGCTCTGGAAAAGCTCAGCAGATCTGGCAGCATCTGTGAAGAGAAATCAAAGTTAACATTGTGAGTCTGGTGACCCTTTCTCAGAAAGTTCTGCAGAAGGAAATGTTAACTCTGATTTCAATTCCCAGATGCTGCCAGACCTGCTAGGCTTTTACAGCAATTTCTGTCTTTGTTTCTGATTTACAGCATTTGCAGTTCTTTTGGTTTTTACTTCAATATATAATTTGTCTGAACCATTGTAAGGTCATCCTCATTAGTGGAAAAACAACAGAAAGTACTCTTTGGACTGTTGCGTAACAGAAAACAAGTTTGCAGTTGAAAAGCTAAACCCACATTCCATAATCAAAAGGTTATTCGGTCATTTGGTTAAAGGGTTCTGCCTCTCACATGCACAATGTGATCTGCTGATCATGTGTTGTGGTTGATTTGTCATTTGAGGTAAGGCCTCAACAGCTTGAGCTATGAAAGCTTAAAGCTCCACAGGCAATGGTTAGCTTTTGACAGACACTTAATATAAGAAATATATGCAGAAACAAATGGCAGTAGGAATGTAGAAAAATTGAATGATTGTAATTTTGGACAATAACACAAAGAAGTGAGTATATCAAAAAGATTCAGATAATGAAGGATCCATGTTTCAGTACAATCAGTATATTGTGGAGACCACCCATTTGGGTAGTGAGTTGGTGCCATTTGTTTAATCAAAATTGATTATATAATTTCAAAACTAAGATTAATACATGTAACACATACAAATGATCTTGCAGTCCTGCTTTTAAGATCAATTTTGTTCAAATAAATCCTGAAGGACAAGAAAATGTATTAACCATTCATGCCAGCACATTAATATTAGTCAGTGAAAAGAGACAGTTAAAAGCTCCAATATAAAAATATTTCCCTTTAAGAACACTGAAATAAATAATTTTAAAAAAGCCAATAAACATGTTCCATTAACATTAGGCCATTGATGTATTTTATGTTCATAAAAAGAAAATGTGTATTTTTTTGTGATTTCATGAGAACTTGTATTTCAGTCCAATAAGGCACTCATCGTTGGAATGCAAATAGCATAAATTTCAAGGCATAAACAAAAATGCAACTTTATTTTATAGAGCCCAGTTTAGTATCATTACACCGTAAGTTGTTCATTCAGTGTACACTCGAAGAAAGGGACGATGCCACAATGGAATCACCATTGATTCTGCAGGCATTTTAAAACTTCTTTATTACACATTCCAGCACTAAATTGGACAGGTTATAAATCTAATTGTGGCCAAGAAGAAATTGACCTCAGTGGAAAAAACAATTTGCATGTTGAAATTTAGCTTACATTAAATGCAACAGTCTGATGTAGGATCAGAGATTCATGAGTAAAATGGACATTGATAATGTTTAAAAGAAAATTTAAAATTCCTTCATATCATCCATATATCTTGTCTTTTTGAACATTTTCTCCCTTTTAAATCCATTAAAGGTGGAACAATGTAATAAACCAAATCCATTTTATTATAAATCAAAAAAATCTCCAAACTGCAAAATGAGAGCATATAATAAAACCTCTACCTTGTTTCTGGCAAGTCATTTTGTCCTGTTCTCAGCACTGAAAGTTCTTGTAAGGATCTGACAAATTTGTTGTTATATGCTGCTACTGTTATTTATGTAGGCTGCACCAACTGTGTACAACTGAAACAATGGCTTACATAGAGGTGTCTTCATGTGCTATTTATAATACAATAACAGGTTTCCGATTTTTCTGTAAAGTTTGTACAGCTAATATCTTTCCTCCAGAATGTTATTCTTGAGATCAGAGGTAAGAATCACTGCACATGCTAACTGGTGTGTTTACAATGGCAGCGTTCCAGAAAAATATCAAAATGTCTAAATTTTTCCATATGGTAAATTCATAGAATAACACAGTGCGGAAGGATATCACTCAGCCAATCAAGCTTTTACACCTTTGGCGGCTATTTGAAAGTGTTATTTAATAAACCCCATCTACCTGGTCTTTCCCCATATCCCTTCAAATCTTTCTCCCTCAAATGTGTATACAATTGTCTCTTGAAGGCTGCAATAGAATTTACTTTGATCATTCTTTCACAAAGTAATTTCCTGATCATGGTCGGGCCAGTGACTAAGGTGATGCTGGGGGAGTGCTTTGTGGCCAGTGACCATAATTCTATTCATTTTAAAATATTGATGGAAAAATATTGACCGGATCTAAAAGTTAAAGTTCTAAATTGGAGGAAGAACAATTTTGACGACATTAGGTGAGAACTTGCAAAATTTGATTGAGGGCAGATGTTTGCAGGTAAAAGGATGGCTGGAAAATGGGAAGCCTTCAAAAAAGAGATAATGAGAGTCTACAGACAGTATGTTTCTGTTAGGGTGAAGGGCAAGGTAGGAGCAGAGAATGCTGGATGACTAGAGAAATTGAGGTCTTGATTAAGAATAAGAAGGAAGCATATGACAGCAGAAATCAAGTGATTACCTAGAAGTGTAGAAAAGCAGTAGGAATATATTTAAGAGGGAAATCAGGAGGGCAAAAAGGGGACAGTAGATAGCTTTGGCAAATAGGGTTAAGGAGAATCCAAAGGGATTTTATAAATACATTAAGGGTAAAATGGTAACTAGGGAGAGAATAGGGTCCCTCAAAATCAGCAATGCAGGTAACCACAGGAGGTGGGGGAGATACTAAACAAGTATTTGCATCAGTGTTTACTGTGGAGAATGATAAGGAAGGTAGAGAAATTAGAGAAATGAATAGCGACTGATTAGGAATAGTCAACATTGCTTTGTGCATGGGAAACCAAGTCTCATGAACTTGATTGAGTTTTTTAAAGAAGTAACAAAGAGATTAATGAGGGCAGAGCTGTGGACATAATCTCTACGGATTTCAGTAAGGTGTTCGACAAAGTGGCTCATGAGAGACTGGTTAGTAGGGTTTAGAACTCATAGAATACAGGGAGAACTAGCTTCTTGGATACAGAATTGGTTCAACGGTAGAAGACAGAGGGTGATGATGGAGGACTGCATTTCAGACTGGAGGCCTGTGACCAATGGTGTGCCACAAGGATCGGTGCTGGGTCCACTGCTTTATGTCATTTATATAAATGATTTGGATGTGAACATAGGATGTATAGTTAGTAAGTTTGCAGATGACATCAAAATTGGAGGTGCACTAGACAGCGAAGAAAGTTACCTCAGAGTACAACAGGATTTTGATCAGATGGGCCGAGGAATGGCAGATAGAGTTTAATTTGAATAAAGGTGAGGTGCTGCATTTTTGAAATGCAAATCTGGGTATGGCTTATATACTTAATGGTAAGGACCTGGGGAGTGTTGCTGAACAAAGAGACCTTCGGATGAAGGTTCATAGTTCCTTGAAAGTCGAGTCGCAGGTAGATAGGATAGTGAAGAGGGCATTTGGTATGGTTGCCTTTACTGACCAGTGCATTGAATGTAGGAGTTGGGAGGTTATGTTGTAGCTGTACAGGCTACAATTGGAATATTGTGTGCAATTCTGAGTTTCCTACTTTAAGAAGGAAGTTGTAAAATTTGAAAGGGTTCAGAAAAGATTTAAAAGAAGGTTGCCAGGGTTGGAGGGCTTGAACTATAGAGGGAGGCTGAATAGAATGGGGCTGTTTTCGCTGGATCGTCAGAGACTGAGGGTAACCTTACAGAGGTTTATAAAATCATGAGGGGAATAGATAGAGTAAATAGGCAATGTCTTTTCCCTGGGGTGGGGAAGTCCAAAACTAGAGGGCATAGGTTTAAAGCGAGTGGGGAGAGATTTAAAAGAAACCTAAGGTCCAACTTTTTCACACAGAGTGTGCTGTGTGTATGGAATGAGCTGCCAGAGGAAGTGGTGGAGGCTGGTTTGATGACAACAATTAAAAGGCATCTGGATGGGTCTTAAAATAGGAAGGGTTTAAGAGGATATGGGCCAAATGTTGGCAAATGGGACTAGGTTAATTTAGGATAGCTGGTCGGCATGGACAAGTTGCACCGAAGAGTCTGTTTTTGTGCTGTACATCCCTATGACTATATGACTATATGACAACTCTTAAATCTGATATCTTGAAAATAAATGAGTCAAAAAAATCCCCTTAATAGTGTTACAGTAATGATAGAATTTATTGTGAGATTAATTAGCTTCTGAAATATATCTGACTATGCACATAAATTGGATTTGATGAGCAAGATGAAAAACAAACTGACACCTCTCAAAAGCATTTGTTGGAATTTCTATTCTAGGTTATTAGAACATGCTACTTTAAAAGGTGTGTTGTTCTGCTCCATTAAAAAATGTTCTGTCCATATTAATGCGACCAGTGGTATTCCATGGGAATCAGGGCAGGGTCCACTTTTGCTTGTCTTTTATATAAATGATTTGTATGAGAACATAGGAGACCTGGTTAGTAAGTTTGCAGATGGTGATATAGTGGACAGTGAAGAGGTTACTTAAGATTACAAAGAAATCTTGATCAGTTGGGTCAATGGAGTTTAATTTGGATAAATGTGAGGTGTTGCATTTTGGTAAAACAAACAAGGACAGGACATTAACAATTAATGGTAGGTCACTGCTTAATGTTATAGTGAACCTCCACAGCCCTGTGCCCGACTACTTTAACTTACCCCTCCCACTCAACCAAGGACATGCAAGTCCTGGGTCTACTCCACCACCAAACTCTAGCCACCTGATGCCTGGAGGAAGAACGCCTCATCTTCCGCCTTGGGACTTTCCAACCAGATGGATTCAATGCAGATTTCACGAGTTTTCCCATTTCCTCTCCTCCCACCTTATCCCAAATCCAACCTTCCAACTTGGCACTGCCCTCTTGAATGGTCTTACCTGTCCATCTTCCTTCCCACCTATCTGCTCCACCCTCCTCTCTGAACTATCACTTCACAACCATCTCCATCTACCTATTGCATTCCCAGCTACTTTCCCCTCAGCCCACCCTCATCCCATTTATGTCTTAGCCCCATTGGGCCACCCCCTCATTTTTGATGAAGCGCTTATGCTTGAAACATCGACTGTCCTGCTCCTTGGATGCTGCCTGACCGGCTGTGCTTTTCCAGCACCACACTCTTCGACTCTGATCTCCAGCATCTGCAGTCTTGATTTTCTCCTGGGACCTTTTTCACTGGACCATTGGGCACTGAGGGGTGACCTTATTGAGGTTTATTAAATTATGAGGGGCATATAATAAGGTGAATGACAAGACTCTTTTTGCTAGGGTGGGGAGTTCAAAACTATGGGGAATATTTTCAAGGTTAGACGAGAAAGATTTAAAAAGGACATGAGGGACAACATTTTTACACAGAATGGTTCGTATGACGAATAAACTATCAGAGAAAATGGTGGATGGAAGTACAATTAAAACTGTTAAAAGATATTTAGCTAAGTTCATGAATAGGAAAGGTTTGGAGGGATATAGGCCAAGCACACACAAGATGGTGAAGATTTAGACCCCTCCAAAGGGGCTTCTTGGTTTGATATCAGTCTAAAGAATTACTAGGAGTATGGTCTGTTTAAAGCAAGGTTACTAGTTTAATAAATTAACGCAGCCTGGTGCAGATTTCTCCAGCAACACAGAGGTTAAAAGCTTCTGTGTTCCATGGAGAAATGACGCAATTTTTAAGAGACAGCACAGCCTTAATTACAAGAAAAGACCAATCAACTGTAATATGGTGACATGATTGACAGCAGGCTAATCCAATGATATTTCCTGAGAAACAGACCATTCCACACACAAAACCATCCCGTGCTTGCTAGTTCAAGGTTAGTTTGAATACCAAATCACTGTCTTATGATTCATATTATGAAAACTCCATTGTTTTCTCTTATCTCTAAATAGAATCAATTCAACAAAGCATCAGTTCAAGTTCACAGTGTCATAGAAAATTCTAAAGTCATTTTGTTATGTTATTTTAAATTGAAAACCCATTTTGTGGTTAATAAAAATCTACATATACTTGTTGCTTCTGACAACAGCCTAAATTCAAATTTTACATCCTCAATGAGACGAGTTTAGTTTGGGAACATGGTCAGGTGGACTGGTTGGACCGAAGGGTCTGTTTTCATGCTGTGAGCCTGTATGACTGCCTGACTCTGTAAGTTGCAAATAAATCATTAATCATACCAAGGTTATAGCACATTCTCCAGGAAATTAGAGATGGGCAATAAATGTTGGCCCACATTGCATGAAGAACTGAAAAAAAACTAATAGCCACAGATGCAATGGACTTAATTTTTTATGGCCTTTATTTTTAAGTAAACAAATACATACCAAAAATGCAGACTGAGATCCGTGATATTTTTCTCAATGAGTACCCCGGTACCTTCTGTTAATTGCCATCTCTCCCAGTATGTGGTACTGATAAGGGTTGTTTGAGATAGTTCACTGTCACTAAACATCCTTTGCCTTTGTTTTGCCTTGGGCCCGTCTAGTGATTAATGGTAGGGGGTACACCATTGCACTGTATTGACAAAAAAAGGCACTGCCCTTAGATAATAAGAAGGTCTATTGAATGATAACATGATAACATTAAGTACGACTATATTTGGTCTGGGATAATTGTGAATGAACTGGTAAAAATATATCTGCTCCCTCTGAAATCTAGAGTTGGATGTTTTGTTTCCACCAAATCACTGTGTGTTAAGTCAATAAAATGGAGGAACCAATTCTGACATGGATATCTGAAACAAAAATCTGGCAGCATCAGCACAGAAAAACAGAAGGTCGAATCTTATAGGGGTCTGAGCTATGTGCGTTATAGCGAGATTGTGAGAGAATCCACCAAAGCCCAGCTTGATGTCGGGAGCAAGCTGATGCATCATTTCTACATTTGCCAAGTGGTGAGACAAGTTTCTCACTAAGTAGCAGCAGGTTGCATGTGAAGGGGATTATTGCTTGTTGAACACCTTGGAGCATGATTCATTGGCACCAGCCACATGCACCCTTCACCTACAGGCATTGGTACTCGACATTTGTCAACCGCTCACAATCAATCAACCTGATGACCAGGCAGCCCGCCTTGCTCATCCACAATCCTCAGTCAAAGGGACTTACATCTTGTTGCAAGGAAGTGTGCTACATCAAGCTTACAGTTCTGCACCATGAGCCAGCACCTTATGTGGTATTATGAAGATATGGGTGTACTTTTAAGAGAGTTAAAAGCAGCATAATTACATGGCAAAGCATCAAGTGTTCTCAATAGGGCAACAATGTAAAACAGGGTTGAACAACCTGGGGAAAAAAAAATTCAAATTCAGCCAATCAGTTTAAATTATACCCCCCCAAAAAAATACCAATTTCCAATCAAGTTTGAATTGAGTATATTGACAATTTTAAAAGCCAATGACACAATCCGATGCTCTGGAGTAAAGACTGGGAGAAACGTGAACAGTTGAGAGAGGAACTGCTAAGTCTGAGTTTATAACAGTACTGCTTGAAAAAAATATCTCTCCTAAAAGTACCTTTTCAATCAGTAACCTGTGATGTAGAAATTCCTAACAAGGAGAAAAGACACAAGAAGTTCCAACAGCTCCCTGGTTTTGAGATAAGAAGTGTTATTTTGTAAATCTTAATTGGGAGTTTTATCAAACAATTTTATAGAAGAGAAGGTAAAAGATAGGTTAGAGAAAGAAATTGTAAGTAGTTGTGAGTTAATTATTCTCTTGTACATTAAGAAATAAAGTTGTTAATGTTTCCTTTACTTATTTCTTGGCCAGTCAATTTTTTACAGATTACTGCACAGGATAAACCTTTTGTGTTGCTGCTTTTAAATTAAGCTGGAGAGTTTACTATGTGTCCTAACAGTTTGGGGACTTGGGTCCATTATTGTAACTGCTTTAAACAAGTTTGTGGGTATGAAAAATTCCAGCAGGTTTAAACACTTGCAGGTTATTGTCCTAGATCTTTAAATAAAATGTCAGTGAGGCAATTTGTTTAATTTTGGTGACTCATGGTTGATTAAATTTGAGAGAGAAATAGCTCTTAAAATTGCAAAAGAGGATCTGGGATTTGAAGATGATTTGCCAGGAAAGTTTAGAAGGAAAGAAAAAAGCCATACTTTTAGAATTAACAAATAAGTTAGACTTGGGTTTAAACAAGGACAAAAATAAAGCTGAAATTGTAAAGGGGTTACACTTCTGTGTCAGAGAAACAGACAAGTACAGCAGCGGTGGAAAATGGAGTTAGAAGATAAACAAACAAGGAGAGAGAGCTCCCACGTGGTAAAGTGGGAAACATAAAGACACAATGGAGATGTGGTAAAAGAAGCTAAGCCAGTGTCATCAGTGAAGGTAGTAAAGGAGACCTCCAGAAGAGCCGAGGAGCTGCAGGATAGTGCATAGTCTAAGCAGGGGCTGGGTATGGAGTTCGTACCTATCTCTACAAAGAATTTGCCTCTGAGTAAAGTTTGTTCAGAAAGAACAGGGGGAAAAGGACAAGAAGTTATAATTTTGAGATACACGATCTAACCAGTCGCTGATAGTAAGGGATGAGCGAATGTGCACTCTTTCTGATCTGTTACCTGAGCATGTGGTAATTTGTGGGATAGATGGAGAAAAATTTAGCGTTTTCCCCCATGTAATATCAAGTTGGAGTGCCACAGCAGATTAGTGCAAAGGAGAAATGGGCTGAAGTGCACCAGATTGTGTTGTCGGTAGCATACAGACAGGAAGGGTTACGGGTAACGCATGCACTTGCTGTAGGAGGTCACCTAGCGGTACAAAAGCTTCAGGCAAAGGTATGAAACATTTTTATTGGCCTGGAATGTACAGGGATGTGATTAACTTTTGTCATACACGCCAAATGGTAGATAAGCCACAGGCAGCAATAAAACCAGCACCTTTGTTGCCAATTCCCACATTTGAAGAACTTTTCATGTGGGTTATCATTGATTGTGTAGGTCCTCTAATAAGAACTAAAAGTGGGAACCAGTACTTGTTAACCATAATAGATGTGACTAACAGATTTCTGGAGGCAATTCCATTATGGAGTATCAAGGCAAAAAAATGGTAGGTGGTATAGGAGTTAATAGCTTTCTTCACACACTATGGGCTACCCAGAGAGATTCAATCGGACCAAGGGTCAAATTTTACTGCCAGGCTGTTTAAAGAGGTTATGGATAGCTTACAACACTTTAAATCGAATGAGTATCATCTTGAATCCCAGGGAGCTTTAGAGAGGTGGCATCAGACATTGAAGACCGTGTTAAGTGCATACTGTCAGGATTACCTGAATGATTGGGATAAAGGTGTCCCATTCGTATTATTTGCCATTAGATATGCCCCAAATGAATCTACTCAGTTCATTCCCTTAGAGATAAGATTCGGTCATGAAATGAGAGAACAATTGAAATTAATTAAATAAATAAACATTGACAGGACCAAAATCAGAGATTTCACAATTTTTTTTATTGGTGGTGAGGGAGAGACTAAATCAAGTAGGTGAGTTAATTAAACAGCACCTAAGGAAGGCACATTGTAGAATGAATTAGGTGGCAGATAAAGACTGAGATTCGGTTGTTTACCCAAGGGGATGATGCATTGATATTGTTATCAATGACAGGAGATCCCTTCAAAGCCAGGTTTAGTGGTCCCTATCAAACTGAGAAAAAGTTGAGTCAGGTGAACTATTTAATAAAGATGCTAGGTAGAAAAAAAAGTTTCAAGTATGTCATGTGAACATGTTGAAACCATCTTACACTAGAGAGAAAGAACTCGAGAAACAAGTGTTATTTACTGCCACGTAGAGGGAGGAATCAATTCCAGATGATATGGATTTTGAGGTGCCTCAAAATAGATTAAAATGAAGAAGTCATTGAGGAGTGGGTTAGATTGGTAAGCTATCTGTCTCAGTAGCATAGAATGGAGTTGAAAAATTACTTACTACAGTACAAGGACATATGTAAGAATCAGATGGGGAGGACTAATGCAATCATACATGAAGTAGACGTATGGAATACTGCTCCAATAAAAAAACACCACATCAGCTTAATCCTTTCAAAGCCAGACAGGTCCAAATGGAGGTGGAGGCCATACTCTGAGAATACCATCGAATCAAACCAGGGCGAATGGAATTCGCCAATCGTCTTAGTTCCCAAACCGGACAGGATTCAACGATTCTGCGTCGATTGTTGGAAGGTCAATGCTGTTACAAAGTCAGACTCCTATCCAATTCCTAGATTGGAAAACTATGTCAAGAAAGTTGGTCAAGCCAGTTACATCACCAAGTTGCACTTAAAAAGGTACCTGCCAGTAACCACGCATTATCAGAGAATGCGAAAAGAAATTTCGGCATTTGTAACCCCAAATGGGCGATATCAGTTTAAAGTGAAGCTCTTTGGAATGAAGAATGCCCCCATCACATTCCAAAGACTCATGAACAGAGTTGTGACTGGATTAACAAACTGTGCAGTCTCTGGATCAGTGGTGCTGGAAGAGCACAGCAGTTCAGGCAGCATCCGACGAGCAGCAAAATCGACGTTTCGGGCAAAAGCCCTTCATCAGGAATAAAGGCAGAGAGCCTGAAGCGTGGAGAGATAAGCTAGGGGAG
>NC_057714.1:38925056-38979214 GCF_004010195.1 Chiloscyllium plagiosum
AGCAGTTCCAGAGGCTGGGGGAATCTTCTGGAATGTTTGAGGAGCGCTGGTTATGGAGGTGGGTGGATAAATGTTTGTTGTACTTACAGTTTTTGATGTTTGAGATGGAGTTGAAATACTGTTTGTTGAGAGTATGGATTCTCCTGAGGATGTAGTACAGAGTGGGTCCTTTGTAATTCTGAGAGAGTGTGGCCCTCAGCTGAGGCAGGGCTGACTGTAGAGAGGTTAGGTGCCGGCGCATTGCTGCAAGCGTGGAGCGGAGGATCTTGAAGGAGAACTGTTGCTGGTGTTTTTGAATCTGTAGTCTGTACTGTTTGTCCTGTTCGGGTCCGAACTCTGCTGGCTTAAAGGTGGTCCGAAGTTGGTTACGGAGGCAGGCACTGAGGAAGCAAATGTGGCTGTGGTACCAAGTTTGTTTCACAACATGGTTGAAGAGGATGATGTAGTGGCTTTTAGTAAGTCCCAGAAAGATCACATGATACAATTGGCAGAGCTCTTTGAACAACTATGGGAAGCAAAACTGGTGATAAACTTAAATAAAACAGATTTCGTGAAAGCAGAATGATCTTCTTGGGACAATAAATCGGTCATGGAATGTTGACCCCATGGAACACATTGAGGAATTTCCACGACCAACCTTGTAGAAAGAGTTGCTTCAATTCTTAGGACTCAGCGAATTCTCTCCAAGTTTGTTCTAAACTTCAGCAATGTCGTGACACCTTTAACCAATTTGCTGAAGAAGAACACAAAGTTTTGATAGGACCATGCTAGGAGGCATTCAACCATTTGAAATCTATATTAACCCTCCAAACCAGTTTTAGCTACACAACTTTTCAAAACATTTTTAAAGTCATCATCAATGCTAGTGACATAAAAGATGGAGCTGTACTCCTACAGGAAAGTGAGGATGAGATTGAACTGACAGTTGGTTACTTTTTGAAGATCAACATCCACGAGAGGAAATATTCCACAATCAAATAGGGAACGATTGAGTCTGGTACTGGCCTTGCAACAATTTAATGTATATGTCACAAACAATGTGTCGGGGATGGTTGTGTACACTGACCACAATCTGCTTGTATTCTTAGAACGTTTTAAAGATAAGAATATGAAACTACTTCGTTGGAGTCTTATGTTAGACTTTTAATTTAAAAGTCATATATGTTGCAGGTCGAAAGAATGTAATTGCAGATGTGTTATCATGAATTTAACTGAGAGTTTAGATGAGATTTGTCTTTATTTAATGCTTTATGCATATAGATATATAGGAAGAAGTTAAGGTGAGCTTACATAAAAGTTATCGGTATGTTAGGGAATTGTTTAAAAGTAGAAAAAAAAAAGCCTTTTTTTTATGATGGTTCATTTTTCCTTAAAGGGGGAGGTGTTATGAAGGTGTGGGTATACCTTTTAAGAGAGTTCAAAGCAGCAGAATTACCAGACACAGCACCAAGTGTTCTCAGTAAGGTAACAATGTAAAATGGGGTCGAATAACTCAATTAGTTCATTGCCGAGAGACAAAAACAAAACTTCAAATTTGGCCAATCAGTTTAAATTATACCCCCCCATACCAATTTCAATCAAGTTTGAATTGAGTATGTTGACAATCTCAAAATCCAATGACACAATCCAATGCTCTGGGGTATACGACCGTGGGGAAATTGAACAGTTGAGAGGAGAACTGCCAAGTTCTAGAGCAGACTGCTTGAAAAAATCTCTCTTAAAAGTACCATTTCAATCAGTAACCTGTGATGCTGAAATTCCTAACAAGGAGAGAAAAAGACACAGGAAAATCCGAAGACAAAAACCACAACTGCCTGGTTTTGACATAAGTGTTGCTTTGTAAATCTTAATTGGGAGTTTTGTTGGACTACCCTTATAGAAGGAAAGGTAAGAGATAGGTTCGAGGAAGGTGTTGTAAATAGTGGTTAGTTAATTATTCTCGGTTATATTTTGAGAAAAAGTTATGGATTTTTAGTTATTTCTTGGCCACTCAAATTTTTACAGATTACTGCTTGGGATAAATCTTTAGTGTTGCTGGTTTTAAATTAAGTAGGAGGGATTCCCCTGTGTCGTAACAGTGGCAAACACACTGCATGCGTAGCTAGGCAAACATATAGCCTCATCTCAAACTTGTAAGGGAATAGTGTAGGAATCTGGTTTGTGACCAGGAATTTGCTGACTTTTTAAGTGGTTTGAATCCCCCTCCCCCCAGATCCCTGGAATGATTTAGGGAATGTGAAATGAAGGCTGTAGACAGGTGTTTCAGGGCAAAAGAATCTCTGCATTTATTAAATACAAATAAAGCATTATACAAGAAATAAAGGCAAACATAATAAACAATGAAATTGACACAAGTGATACAGAGGCCAGTAATTAAACACACACTATCAATATTTAACACCGGTTAAGCACTATTCGAAACTAAACAGCAGTTTCAGTCACAGAAACTTTAATCAGACTTCCTAACCTTGGGGTTCCTGCACTGTCACCACCTGCCTTCCCCTCCCTCCCTGTTATCTAGGTTGGAAACTTTGGGATCTTGGGAATTGAGCTCACTATTGGGGATAAATCCGGTTCTGAAGTACAGCTGGCTGTTCCCACATGCCGTATCCAGTGCCTCGCTGAAGACTTTGGATGATGTCGGCCTTCAGTCTGGGTTGAGTCCACTGATGCAGTAGGATGTACTTTGGATTTATCAGATAAGTACTTTTCCTTACTTTGTGGTAGTTTTTGTGAGCCAGGTTTCACCTCCGGATGAGACCTTGTGGTGTCAGTCGGGTCGGTGTTTCTCGGAGGTTGTCTGTTCTCAGGTCTATTGGTCACTGTCAGTTGCTGTTGGATTCCCCTGGTAAGGAACAGGCCTGTGTCAGTAGGATTTGGGATTGCTGTTGGGATCCCTCCTCTGGAAGTAGCTGTGCAGATAGTTCTCTGGGAGATAACTCTTTCAGATCCCGTTTCAGGAAATGGCCATGGGAACAGTTCCTAGGGCAATAGTTCTCTCTCAGGTGAGATGGCGGCCTGCAATTATACTAATTATGAGCCTCTTATCTTTGTGCCAAATCTGCACTTGCCATTGTATTACTGGTGTTCCCTTTGAGGTTAATTGGCTTCCTGAAGGTTAGAGTGTATGAATGTATTTTTCTTGAAGTTGAATGTCCAGTATCGCTATGAATGAAGATTGATTTTAAATTCACTGTCTGGCATTTGTAAAGGCCCCTTTCAGTCTGGGTGGGTGGTTCTTTTTCGAGTGGGTGTGTGAATGGGGTTTTTTGGGCTAAACAATGGTCCCAAGCTTTCATCTGTGCCTGTGTTTTTATTTCCCAGAGCATAGCCCACCTGCCTTTTTTACTTTTAATTTTTATTGGAAAAATCCAGGACTTTAGTCCAGTATTTCAGAATATTGTGATTTTTGCTCAATCCTACAGTAGTCCTCACTGAAGTCTGTGGAGGTAGCCATCAGTCAGGTGGTCCTGGAAAAAACTATCAAAGGCAGCCTCCTATTTCAGCACCTTCAAGAGGCAGGGAGATCACTCATGGCATGGAGTCATAGAGATGTACAGCATGGAAATTGACTCTTTTTGGTTCAACTCGTCCATGCCAACCAGATATCCTAAATTAATTTAGTCCCATTTGCCAGCATTTGGTCTATATTCCTCTGAACCCTTCCTATTCATATACCTATCCAGATGCCTTTTAAATGTTGTAATTGTACCAGCCTCCACCACTTCCTCTATTCATTCCATACACATACCCACCTTCTTTGTGAAAAAGTTGCCCCTTAGGTCTCTTATATCTTTCCCCCCTCACCCTAAACCTATGCTGTCTAGTTCTGGACTCCTCCACCCCAGGGAAAAGACTGTTTATTTATCCTATCCATGCCCCTCGTGATTTTATAAATCTCTATAAGGTCACCACTCAGCCTCTGATGCTCCAGAAAAAACAGCCCCAACCTGTTTAGCCTCTCCTGATTAGCTCAAATCTTCCAACCTGGCAAAATCCTTGTAAATAGTTTCTGAACCCTTTCAAGTTTCACAACATTCTTCTGATGGGAAGGAGACCAGAATTGCATGCAATATTCTAGTAGTGGCCTAACCAATGTCCTGAACAGCCACAACATGACCTCCCAACTCCTGTACTCAATACTCTTTCCAATAAAGGAAAGCATACCAAATGCCATCTTCACTATCCTAACTACCTGTGACTCTACTTTCAAAGAACTTGAAAGGTAAGCAGGTGTGATCTCATGTAGTTGGGTTGGAAGGGCACCTGGGTTGCTGCAAATGCATCAGGTCATGGGAAAGGCTACCAAAAAGAGAATATGGATGTTTAAGCCTCCCTGATACTTAGGTGGAGTATGGATGCCATTGGCCAAGGAGCACTCCCTATCACTTTCCAGCACGTTGGAAATTGAAATTAATCAATGGGAAAGGAAAATGATTATGATCACACCCAGTGTGGCTAGGGTAACTATCTTGATCTGTGAGGGACAGGGCAGCAGGGGGTGAAAGGAGTTGCATAGCCATCACTACTTGTCTGTACAATCCCTTTCTGCCATGCAGTGGGTTGTCTTTTCTTGGAATGAGAGCAAGGAAGGATTGAGTGAGGTGAAAATGGTGGCCTGGCTGTTAATGTTGGAATAAGTAGGCTAAAGGTAGTGAGGTTTTCTGAGAATGTGACAGTGCAGACTACATGCAGTGTCTGTAGAGTGGGAGCTTGGGAAGAGTGAAAGTGAATGTGGGGGGTTTATCGCAGGCAATAGAGGGAGTGTCAGACATCACATGACATCAGGTTATAGTCCAATAGGTTTATTTGAAATCACAAGAAATTACCAGGACTTCACCTGATGAAGGAGCAGCATTCTGAAAGCTAATGACTTCAAACAAACCTGTTGGACTATAATAAGGTGTCGTGTGACTTCTGAACTTACCTACCCCAGTCCAACACTGGCATCTCCATATCCATATTGAAAGTGGCAGAGCATGTTTCTTTTTGAAAGGTATGTGCAATAGCAGAGATGGAGTGATGTGAGGTAGTAGAAAGAACAGTGTGGTACTTTTGCAGGTGGAGTGGAGAAGGTCATTGACGTTTTTTTTGTTGAATTGACACTGGCCTGGATGATGACTGTGACCAGGCTGCCATTTCCTGGGGTCATCCAGCAGTCCTTTAGTAACCACCAGTTTTAGCACTGACTCTTCAACCTGGAGCTGCAGGACCATGTCAGAGAATCACAGCACCACCTTCCCAATATCCAACATGTTCAGAATCTGTCTGTATGAGCAAGGCAGCTTCGGAATGTCAGTGCTCATGTGGTGCATGATGGCCTCTAAATATGGTGGTGGCACCATGATTGCTGGCCTCTCAGCAGAGTGGCATGTTAGTTCAGAAATGGTGGCAATAGAAGCCAGCTTGTGGAACACGGTAGAGGTTGGGAGGAGTCATTATTAATGGAGCACATATGGTGAGAAAATCCCCTTTGCGCCTCTCCGAGAATCCAAAATATTGACTTGACTCGCACTTAAATATTGATTTAACACAAATAAAAAGGCATAGATTCAAGCTGAGTGAATATATTGAGTCCAATTTGACACTTTTTGAAGAAGACACTATTTTCCTATCCACAGATACTACCAGCTGAGTGTCTCTAAAATCTTATGGGTTTTTCAGATTTCCAATAGCTATACTATTTTTTGTCTTATTCACATGAATGTTGACCTCTTCAGAACCATTATATTGGACACTAATCCCTAAATATCTTCCCCTTACCATCATGTGTACACTTGCCACTAACTCATCTTCTCCAATTCTGACTTCACAAACGTAGCCAAGTCTAGGCATATATGCTTACTGGGAAAGTGGTGAGCCAAGGTGTCAGGTGGATAGAGTATCCGGAAGGTCATTGAGTGATTAGGTAGGCCATGGTCAGGCATGGTGGCAGTGCATGCGGTTGGCAGGGGTGGGATTTTTAAAATCAGTCAGGGAGGGAGTGTCCAGTCTATTTGGGGAAGGAGTGTGCAGTCCAGTGGGGATGGAGTTGTCAAGTCTGGACGGGGGAGGGAGAGGAGAGTCCGGTGAGTTGAAGGGGTTTTCCATCTGGAATGGTGCCAAACCAATAGTGGACAGTGTGTCATTGTTAATTTACAAGAAAAGTGATGCTACTCAGGTCATGGTAGGAAGTAATTAATACACTAGAAAGGTTTAAAGTTGATAAGCAAGAGGCATTGGATAAATTGTACTTTTAATATGGACCAAATGTGTTGAAAATTCATCCAAGGATACTAAAAGTGAAAGTAGAATGGGCAGAGGGACTAGCCATAATTTTCTACTCTCCTTAGACTTGAGATGTTGCTCTCCAGGCTTCTACCAATGAATCTAACACACTTCTTCAAAAAGAAGTATTTATATGCCCTGCAACTGCAGTTAGTTCAATTAGTTCAATTCAGTGGAGGAATAGTGGGGGAGCTTCCAGAAACAATAATTTGGGATAAAATTGATTTGTTTTGGCAAATCATATTAATTAAAGAATGCCCAGTATGATTTGTCAAGGGAAAATTATGCTTAACTAACGAGAATTTTTGAGGTATCAGATGAAGGTAATGCTGTTGATGTGGTGAACATTGACTTCCGAAAGGCATTTGATACATTGCTGCAACATTTTAGTTCCCAATAAAAGGGGCAGGAACATTGTTGAGAGAAAATTACCCAAGAAATAAGAAATAGAGCATAGTGGTAAATGGGTGTTTCTTGGCCTGGGGGGAAGATATGTAGCCTACAATCCCCCCGGGGTTGGTGTTGGAACTGTCGCTGTTGCTGATATATTTTAATAAGCTAGGCCTTGGTATATAGAGTACAATTTCAAGATTGAAAGCATAGTGAACTGTGAGGAGGACAATGCAGAACTCCAAAGGGCAATAGACAAGTTGGTAGAGTGGCCAGATAGGTGGCAAATGAAGTCCAATGTAAAATGTAGAAGGATTAATTGTGATAAGAATAGATAGAGGTGCAGGAGCAGACAGATTATAAGGTATATGTGCATATGTCAATGAAGGTGACAGCATTCAATAACAAGGTCACTCTTTCAAGGTGAGAGGTGGAAAGTTTAAGAGGGATACACATGGCAAGTACTTCACACAGGATGGTGGGCATCTGGAATGCATTGCCAGCAGAGGTGGTAGAGGCAGGCACGGTAGATTCATTTAAGATGCATCTGGACACACGCATGAGTAGGTGGGGAGCAGAGGGATACATATGCTTAAGCATTAACCTACAGGTTTCGACAGTACCTTTGGATCGGCTCAGGCTTGGAGGGCCGAAGGGTCTGTTCCTGGGCTGTAAATTTTCTCCTCTTCTTTGTTCTTTGACAGGGTGAGAGAATGCCAATTAAAGCATACAGTATACAATACATTATTAATAGAGGCATCGAGTACAAGAGCAAGGAAGTTATGTTAAACATGAATAAAACATTGCTTTGGCCTGAACTTGAATATTACATCCAATTATGGATGCCACGCTTTAGGAAAGGCATTGAGACATTAGAGAGCACATAAAAATCATGAGAATGATTCCAGGGATGAGGAAATTCAGTTACATTGGTAGAGTGAAGTAGTTGGAACAGTTTTTCTTAGAAGGGAAGGCTGAGAGGAGATTTGATAGTTATTCAAAGTAATGAGTGACCCTGAAAATAATAAGGGAAAAATTGTTCTCTTTTGTGGAAGGAGGGAGAATGAGAGGGCTAAAATGGAAAGAAAAATCATATCCATGAAACTGATGGTTAAGATGTAGCATGTGTCGTCTGAAAGTGGACGTAGATTCAATCAAAATATTTATAAAGGAATTGGACTGCCAACTAAAAAGGAAGAATGTACAGGATGATGAGGAGAAAGTAAGGTTGGTGAATTGTTCATTTGGAGAGCAGGCACAGACATGAAGGGCCAGTTGGCTCCTTCGTTGATGTCACAGTTCTCTGATTCTGTTAATAATTTAGCAAAAATAATTTATATACTGATATTTTACACACCAGTAAAAATCTTGAAGGTTCTTTGGGTATTATTTTTGATACAAACTGATTAGAAAGTTTGTATCAAATTCCTTTGGGTACTACTTTAATAAATACACCAACCTGCTTTCTTTAAAATAAAAGATAAAACATGTCAAACACCCCCACTTCCTTATGGTTCCACCCAAATAAATCTGAACTGTGAATATAAACTCTCTTTCCACATAACCAATTTATATTGTGCTAACATTTCCCTACAGATTTTAATAATATATGGCACCAATACAGAGTGTAATTGAGATAAATTGACACATATTAACATCAACATTCAGTTCATCATTGTCAACATTCAGAATATTATTAGTAAATACGTATTTTCAGTATTTTGCTGCAGCTTCGTATAAGGCAAAAAGAGGAAGTCTTCCAAAAAACAAATGACTTTGAAGTCATTGACATTGGGTATTTTAATGAATGCTTGACATTAGAAGAGCAATTGGGACCATTTAAAATGAGATATTGTTTCATAATATAACTTCTTTATAGTGATAATTATCTTCAAATCCATCACTGTCTGAGTTAGAAATACTAATCATATTGAAGTTAAAGAGCTAGAGAGATATACCTCCAAAGGTTGATATTCCACAACACTAAAAAAATTACCTAGCCCTGGTTGTTTGGAATTTAGTGCACAAATGCTTTCATCAAAAGAGCATGCTTTTATACGTACATTGTTTCTACACTATGAATAATCTAGTCAATAAAGCCATAATAAATCTTCTGCTGGATAATAACAGCAGCAGACATAGTGCAGGTATTTTCTGCACTAGTTACACCAACTCAACCACATAATTCAAAACCAGTTCAACAGAAAATTCTTTAGGAGCTGCTACATGAATTTCCCACTCCTGCATACCACTTTAGGCATTTTCAACATTGAGAATGGGCATTTACTCAATCCACTGGGATATGAGTAGTTTCATTTATGGACAAATTATGGAAATATGTCACTTGTTTTGGTCTTGATTGATTCAATTTGCCAGTCCTTTAATTTTCAATTTTTTTTTAACCCCTTCCCAGTCTGCCCAAAGACCTCCAAAACTAGTCACAGTTCTGACAGTTTCTCATGGTCTGCGATCACCATCTCCACCAGATCTGCCCATCGAATCCCCAGCCACTGCTACCCTTTTCTTGACAGAGATTGAGAAGCCTGAGTCGTTTATGCAAAACAACCTGACTGCAAAATGTCACTGCATGTTTAATCCAGTGGTTATCAAGCAACCATTGATTTGGCAATAGTAAGCTAACAATTGCATACTACCATCAAATCTCAGGCAATCTTCACATGCCAGATCTCTACAAATCCCCTCATAGAAAGCCATCTAACAATATGCCAAGCTGCACAGAAGCAAACTGATTTGAGATGAGGATCACCTCAATCCAGTGGAGAGAGAACTAGCTCCCATAATCCTGATCCTATGATCCATAATTGGAATCTTACTGGAAGATAGAAACAGTTTATAGAAATGTACATTTAGGCTCCAAGGGCATATAAAGTGTTAACAGAGTATAGCTATTGCAAACATTATATTTAAATGTAATTTGATTTGTTGTTCATGAAGGTAACAGGTACACTAATTTGTTGCTGAGAACTTTAAGCAAATAATTTCTTTAACATCAGTTTGGAACAAAGATAATGTTGATCACAAAGGGAGACTATATTCCACAGAGAGAAGACTTTCACAATGCAACACGGCAGCTACTGTGAAAGCATGAACTACAAGGAACCCAACTTTTATTTTTTTTTCCTTTGGGACCCATCTTTTATAAGGTAAACATAAAACAGTTGCAAATGTCATGTGATTGGGAGTCAAGTAGTCAGACTTCTTAAGGCCAAACATCGTGTGATCAAATGTCATATGATCAAACCTTTGAGAATACTCCCAACTAGAGTGGACAACCTTAGTTTTCAGAGAAAGCATGTTTTTCTTTTGTTCTTTATTTTTGAAGCTGCCTTCAGCATTCAATTCAATGTTGCTGAGTAGGTAGTCTTAAAAGAGATTTGGGTCCAATAAACTAAAGAGCAGTTACTGGCCGCCATCTACGGTTTTCTCATATTAAATAATTGGCCATATTCTGATAATAATGAACACTTAGACATAAAAAATAAAATCAGAATTATTGCTTCTCTCAATCATCACACAATTTGTTACATCACTACTGACAGTTTCCCATTTTACATAGTTAGATGTTAACCCTTTGCTATACACATTTTGATAATGAAATGATTCCCCTTTGAAACTGAGGTGATCTGAAGGTTAAGTGCAGAAAGGGTTTTTTATTAAAATTACATTCAACAGTATTATGTAAAAAATATTTACAAAAGAAAATTCAATCCTGTCTCCTACAATCACATAATGGCATTGAGATGATTTCCAGAAGATTGTCAGATTATGTGACATATAAAATAAATCACCACTTGTGCTGAAAAATCTCAGATTGTTTTGGGAACAAATTAATATTGACAAATATCTATGCGAGTTCTTTATTTATTGGACAATAAACCTTTGTAAAGATGGATTTAAACTACTTGAAAATGTAGTATTTGCATCGTTGTTAAGAATGTAATTGGTTTATTCATTATTTGTGGGATTTTCCTTTATGTAGAAAAGTAACACACAAATGAAGGAAAATATCACAGCATTTTAATATACTTCCAATTGACTTTCTGTACTCCGATCAGAATTTGACAGGTAACAGTTCCACAGCTTTCTTTGAAAGTAAAAAAAAATGAATTGAAACTGTCATAAGAGTAACATCTAAAACCACTTTCCTTTCATCAAGCATGTGGTGAAAGGGATTTTATTGCCACTGTATTGTCTCTGCCACTTGTGACATCTCAGATCTGTAGGTATTAAAGATGAGAGAGTTGTCACAATGTCCTGAACTTGACGCCATGCACAATGTAATTTCCTGGAAGCAACTTTTCTGTCAAACCTCCTCATCAATCTCATTCTCATCTATTAAAACTGACAACACTAAATTAAAGGCTTTTATATAAATCGTAATTGCACCAGAGGAAGTCTCAGCAATAATACATCAGTGAAAAGGGTCACATCTTGTTTTCAGTATGAGAAGAATTGTTGTGCTGTCTATATCCTTACTTTATCACAATTTTTTTTAACTGTTATTGTATCTCTGCATTGTTGGAAGCCAGCATGTAGACAAAGGTGAAATAAGTAGAGGAAGATCTTTTGAGCTGCACAAGTACAAAACAATTGGACTATATTTTTAGTCAAATATTATAAAGCATAATCATACTTTTACCTTGGTTTATGGTCCTAAGCCATTGACATGGGTTATCCTTATGCAACCATTTCATAATTTGTTGAATTTGAGACCTATCTAGTTTTGTAATTTTCCCTTTTAAAATCTATTAACCAACATGTAGCACTTAGTGTTCTCCTGCTTATTGTTCATGCTCACCAAAGCAGTTTCAATTTTCTGTATGCTGACTGTATTCAGTTCACAGAAGGTTCATATCAAAAACAAGCACTCAAAACATTCTGAATTCAAAATAACATATCAATCAAATAAGTGATACTCTATTTACATTCTCTAATAATATGTTAGGAGATAAAAGTAGGCCTTTTATGTCCCGTATTTGTGCCCTGATTAATGCTCTTACTCTATTGTGTTGCACTGACTTAATTAAAATACCTCACTTTAAATTATGCTGTGATGAATTCCGCTGCATAGTAATTGCTTTTTTAAAAAAGCAATCATAGCCAATAGGAATGCAGTAATTGTTACTCAGTGCAAATCTGTTGACTTTACAATTCATTTACACTTCAGTGACCAGGTCATCTCCAGCAGAAAATGATGTTAAACCTTGATGACTTGGGTCAGGGTCTTGTTCCATGCAACATTAAAAAGGGCAAAGGATTATCAAGCATTTTGAGAATTCTCAGGAAAGTAATAGAGGTTTCTGTAAACTGTGATGAAGAAAACAAGCTGAACCAGGAATGTCTGTGGAATCAATTTGATCTCTGTAATGTTACTTGTCTGATGTTCCCTATTCTCACGTTCTTCTGTATATGAGTTCAATCTCATTCCTTCACCATTTCCCTGCTGCATATCAAAAGCTAAGCACTGAATTGAGATACATTTTGCTACTGGTGCCAGTACTGCCAAAGTCCCAAAAAGAAATAATAGCCATCAGATTTATTTAGACCTGCTCTGGCATGACTCATTTGGCACAGCCTGACTCACTTAGTACTACCACAGGGGTGTCATGAGACTGTCTGAATCATGCAAAATGAGTAGATTATAGCTACAGTCTCTGAGACCAATTTAACACAACTCCTGTCAGTTTGGAGCATCCTGGTCCAATTAAAACCCTCTTCAACAACTCCCAACTGAAGTCAGTTTGAGCTGTTCTAGAGCACCCTCACCAATATGAGAAAGTGATCAGTGTTATTATCGCTAGACTATTAAACAAAAGATCCACACAATGTTCGTGGGACCCAGGATTTAAATTCTGCCATGCCAGATTCTAGAATTTAAATTCAATGAAAATCTGGAATTAAGTGTCTAATCATGACCAGGAAGCCATTGTTAATCGTCAGGAAAAACCCAATGTTCCTTTCGGGAAGGAAACTGCCATCATTATCTGGTCTGGCCTACATGTGACTTCAGACCCACAGCAATGCGGTTGATTCTTAACTGCCTTCTGGGTTGTTAGGGAGAGGCAATAAATGCTGTCCTAGCCAGAAATACCCACCATCCCACAAATAAAATGTTTAAAAAAGTAAAATTTAAAATGTTAATCAAACAATTTCTTGATGAGGTGCTTTGACCTTTTGCTGGGGTGGAATTTGTGAATATTCTGTTTCTGTTTGTGAGTATAGTGCAGGATTCTGATGGGGTGGTCAGACAAGATTTCTGCCTTGGCAAGTGACAGCTATAATTGCAGATCCTCTTGAGCAGCAATACAATTCAGACAGAAGAGGACTACTGCAGTGCCCAAGGGAAGGAGGGTGTGGTATATTCTATAATGCTACCAATTTCCAACAGTTTGCTGCCATCATCCTCTTTCCTTGACTAGATCTAAGGACTTGATTTGTTTTCTGTTGTAGAGGATAACCAGGTTTAATCAGTTAAATAGACATTGTTGATATGACTATAAAGTGGTCTGAGATAAGAGGTCTATCTTTGGAAGATCTTAAAAAAAACTGCCTTTCCTGCCTAAGTTGTTATACATTCAAATATGTAATTATATTTACCACAATCATATCTCCACTCAAGTCTCTGGCTTCACAAATTCAGGTAATCAAAAGGTTTGCTTTTCATAAACTGCTGTTCAAGGCGAAATCTATTTGTTACCTATTGTGACAGAGCATTGAAGAATTGGGAAATCCTAACCTGACTGCCTTCACTTGTCTCCCAATATCTAACCAGCACACTCCAGCAAGATGGCGGCAGAGTAAGATGCTCCTGCTGGAGCTCCTCTGCGCCACACGTTGTTTTTCTTTCTGTCTTTTCTTTTCTCTTTTTCTTTCTCTCCCCTTAGCCCTGGATGCAAATCCCGGAGCATGGACAACAAGTCTCACAGCACATGGGGAAAGATTCTCACAGCAGCAAAGTCAATGAGTCCCAGAGCAGTACATGGTGAAGCAGCCCTGGAACAGTGCATGGGGAGCAGTGCGGGCAACGAATCCCAGAGCAGCACATGGGCTGCAACCTCTGGTGCTGCACAAGGGGAGCATGTCCGAGGCAGAGACTGGTGCAGGAGAGGCATTCCTAGAACTTAATTCAGAGCAGTTGAGTGCCGATATGGAGCGGACTGGAGGCTTGGAGTAGAGCAGAAACAACTATTGGATTGGGGTCTGGCATGGGTGGTCAGACCAGTACAGACGCCCTGCGCAGAGTTGCTAATGTTTATTTGAATTTTTTTTACCTGACTATAATGCCAATCCTTTAACAATGTTTTATTTCTAACACTTTTTTTTAACCTCTATAAAGTAATGGAAGCAGTTTTTACTCTTCTTTTGTATCCAAGATTTATACCAAAGTACTTGTACCTAAGATGGTGCCATTAGAGGCAGACATTGTAAAGACTTTTCACTATATATTTCTACAATGGAGTACACGTGACAATAAAAGGATATTCTATTTTAAAACCACCAAGCATGGACATAATTATTTCTGAAATTGAGATTTATAAAATAACTTAAGTTTTGCTTCAAGCACGTAAAGTTTGCATTAATTTAAAGAGACAAACAGATTTTAAATTGTAATTTAAAACAAAAGAAACAGCCTACATAGTTTTCATAAGCATCCAAAAATAGGAAAGATTGTTTGGGAAGAAATGAATTGGCTATGAACAAAACCTTTCAGCCCAATAGCACTGCTGAGGCTGTACACTAAAGAAACACAAGTGTGGTGTTGCCAGATCTGAATTTGGGAGAGCTTAAAAGAAGGAAAGGTTGAGCATACTCTAGCAAGTTACTTTTGAGAAAATCATATTTATTTTAGGAATGAATAACAAGCAGAATTTGGTCATTCTTGGAACCACACACTAACGTTTGAAATCTGTTTCAAAGGCAGTATCAAAACATTTCTTTTAAATGGGGACAGTACAATTTCCCCAAAGTTCCCCAATCAGCTAGAATGGGAGTTAATGGGGTTGACCACTTAGAAGAGGTGGTGACAGGAAAATGATAGAAGATTGAATGAGAATTATTCAGCTGTGTTAAATGGAAAATACCAAGTGAAAGGAACATGGAGATGAAGCTGATTGATCGGTAGCTTTTTTTTCTTGGAGACACACACACACACACTCTTGTATTTTTAGACAAGATCATCTAGAAATGATCATTACAGGTGAAGTCACTAATATGAGGGAATGCATGATGAAATAAATTAAAAAGCAGGTGTCAGATATGTATACCTGAGAAAGAAAATGGTTATTGTGATCTGGTGAGTGGGGGTTAAAAAGTAATGTGGCAAGGGTTTTCAGTGGGGACAATTGAAAGCTAAGGGAGAAGATTCTTAAGAAACACTGACAGATGGGTACAGATAAAGGGCTGGATTTTAAAATTTTAAATCCATGCTAAATTTTCTGCTGTTTGTGGACATATCATAACCAATCAAGGATACATCAAAGTTCCCAGAAGTTGATAGGACAGTTTCAATGTGGAACTAGGAAGAAGAGAGGGAGAAATCTAACAGCTTGATGAAATGAAAAAAACAGGGAGCTCAAGGTGGGGAATAAAGCCAGAATAAATAGGTGTTCATACATGGAGAAGAGATGAGTAAATGGCCTAGGCATCACCTGCACCAACCAACAATTATACAACAATGTGAGATATGAAACAGTCCTGGTTATGATGCACTTTGCTCAGGAAGAGGAGAGCATACCTGTGCTGTTGTGATGAAGATTTTAGAATCTAGAATGAATTGGATAGGGATCGCTGTAGAGATTCTATGATCCTATGGTCTGTACCATAACCCTGGATCCAGAAATGCGCACTTGCGAATTCAATATTGAGAAAGTGGGGCCAGAACAATGAAACAAGGAGAGATACTTGCAATATTTGGTAGTCCACCTTCTGCTTCAGGATTAGTAAAGCATTCTCATTTGTTTCATGTCAAATATTTCCTTTCTTGTCTAATTAAATGATGCATCGTATCTACACTGCTGCTTCTTAAAGTCGATAAACAATCTGTAAATTCCTTATAAATAGTCAACTGCTTATTTTGGGTAACTGAAATCATAAACTGTCAAAGTCTATCAGAATACTCATCTAGCTGTTAGCTGGTATGGATTGCTTTATAGTCAAGAGTGTGGTGCTGGAAAAGCACGGCAGGTCAGGCAGCATCCAAGGAGCAGAAAACTCAAAGTTTTGTCAAAAGTCCTTCATCAGAAATGACAGGCTCTCCTGTTCCTCGAATGCTGCTTGATTTGCTGTGCTTTTCCAGCACCACACTCTCGACTCTGATCTCCAGCATCTGTGGTCTTCACTTTCTCCTTTGGATTTCTTCATGGCCAGGGAAGTTATGAATGAATGTTTACACTTTGGGGGTGTTTTGTGAACAGTCTTTCTTCTGACTTTACAGTAGAAGAATGATCAATAATAAAGCAGACAAATGTGGTCAGACGAAGAATGTTTCCTTTAGGAACTGCTATTGCGAGGTCCTGAGACGGTGATAATTGGCCTTCAATAATTACAGCTATTTTCTTTTGTGTTTCTCTCCAAAGAGCTTTCCTTTGACCTTTACTAACTTCAGTTTTACGAATGCTAATTGGGGTTATGAGATGTTAGTATCATCTCTCACTATTGATGAGAAACAAACTGAATGAATTAAATTTTCAACCACATGCATATTCTTTGCTTTTCAAACAAGCATGGGGAATAAAAAATACAATTCAGGAGATGAAAACCCAGCATGCATCTGAATACTAAGCAAGCATACTTGAAGCTGAAGAAAATTGTGTTAGCCATTCAGTAGAAAGAGCTGTCTGAAAAGGAGTTGCAAATGACACCCAATTCAAAACAATTTTTACCTGAAAGTGAAGGTATGTCTATTTCTTATTTTAACAGGAATGTTTAATGTCAATGACACTGAGATAATGATGCTTTGTGATTCAGGACTATATTTTAGAATGTTCATAGTCAATAAATGCAAAATCTCGACAGTTTTTATTTCTTGATTTATTTTGTTGCTCTTCATGTGAATACTAAATATGCACACAATGTGGCACTTCATCACTGTCAAGGTCCTTAATGGCTCAATTACAATTTGAGCATCAAAATATAATAAATATTCTTATAGATGGGTGTGTTGAAAAGTTCATGCAACTGGGCTTCATAATCTTCATTTACTTGAAGTAGTCATGTCGAAGGGTGTTTATAGATACTGAACAAAATCCAACAGTACAAAAGAACTTGCTAAAAGACTGATGTCACTCAAAAATCACATGAAGAATTAACTGAGTTATATTCCTTGTACTTTCTAAGGGATCTCTATGAAGTTACACAGCACAGAGTATCATATGGCTGTCCGGTTGCCTCTATGGGCTGGTTAGTGGCTGCTGTAATGGTAGTAGGGTGTAGAGATTCAGGTTCTGGATCTCATGTTGAATTCCCAGGCACACTCCCTGTATCAGCCCTGCCAGTAGTTCTGGGGACTGAAAGTTCTTGGAAACTTTGAGCCCAGTTCAGATGGCCCCGCTTCGCAAGGCAATGAAGTGGTTCGAGGAAGTGCCCAGCAGGATGTGGACCCACACACTGTGTCTCCCCCCCACCCCCCGCCCCCACTGTTCCCTCAGGACACTGCAGAGGTGACTGGGCCTTCCACTTCCAACCTGTCGGCCCCTCTCCAGCGCTTGGAAATTGGAGCCAAAAATGTCAACTTGCGTCTGGCAAGAAGACTGACAGCATGCCTAGCCCATCAAAACACTTGTGCCTTTAGGGCTACCTCACCATGCCTCCAGGACTGAAGGGTTCAATAGATTAGCTGACCTGCTCTATCACAGCTGTGGGCCCAGGCAATGCACTAATAAATAGCAGGAAGGAGATAAAGAAGCAAAAATATTGAGGGCATTTTGGTGGCAGAGGTGAAAATGGCTTGTATGTCACTCTGAGTTTATTCATAAACATTCCTGATTTTAACTTGAGTGTGGTTGCAGGTGCAAATTGCATTTTTACACCACCCAGCACAGATGAAGCTCCAGGGAAGAAAGACTCTGCTGAGATCTTACTGCACCATTTGGAAGTGGAAGAACAATACACACAGATGGTATTGGGTTATTATGAAACCTTTATCCATCTTTGTTCAACATCCCTGATGTTTGGATCTCTGTGTGTGCAAGGGTATAGCTGTCACTGTGTTGTTCAGCAGTCGTTATGCCAGAGAATCAGTGCTGCAGGATGGGCAGGGAGTGTGTTTATGTTCTGTACAATCCATGATCCTGTGTCCAATAATTCATCCCTTTAGAAACTCAATGATCAATATTTGCTGCCTTTTGGACTGACAAAACAAGGAAGTAGACATAAATGGTAGGACTTTAGAATATACGAATAACCAGAAGGTGTGCATGTCCATAGATCCTTGATGGCAGCAAGCCAAGTAGATAAGGCAGCGATGAAGGTTGTGAAGAACATGGCATAGTTTCCCCATTCGGGGAGGTACGGGACGATGAAGGGTACTCTATTGGTCACATCCTGTGTGTGTCTATGCCATGTTCTTCGCAGCCTCCAATGTGTCATCAACGACGATATGCATCTAGCTAAGATCATCCTTATGCCCCCACTTCTCACCTTCAAACAACTGTCAAACCTTAAACAGGCCATCATTCACAGCAAACTACCCAGCCTTCAGGATAACATCGACCACAATACCATATCACCCTGTCATGGTAATCTCTGCCAGACATGCCCAAACATCGGCATGGATACTACCATCACACATGGGAACACTACCCATCACGTACACAACAGATACACATGTGACTCAGTCAATGTTGTCAAGCTTATACGCTGTAGGCAATGATGCCCTGAGGCAAGGTACATTGGCGAGACCAAGCAGACGGTATGACAATGGATGAAGGGACACTGCAACAATCACCAGACAGGGATGTTCCTTCCCAGTCAGGGAACACAACAGTAGTTAAGGTCATTCAGCCTCTGATGTTCGGGTAAACATCCTCCAAGGTGGCCTTCGAGATACACAACAACGTAGAATTACTGAGCAGAAACTGATAGCCAAGCTCTGTACCCATGAAAACGTCCATCACCTTGATCTTGGGTTCATATAGCGCTACACGTAACCCCACCACACTGTTCTGTGTCTGTAAAATCTTCCTTACTGTCCTGTTTGGACACCATCACCTTGATAATTTGCTGTGATCTCTCTACCTTAATTAGTTTGTACAGTTTTGGATTATCTTTTACTTTGCTTAGACCCTCAGCATGTGACTCTTATACCTATTACATTATTCCAGTCATTTGGTTTGTCTCAAGCACCACCTTATTTTTAAATCTTTGCAATTATCTCTCTGCCTCTTTTAATCGGGTAAGAGGTCATCCCTTCGGTTGTTATTCAGTTGTTGACACTTTCACTCACACACTGTCTAACACTCTTAGTCACCTGCAGAGACTTATTACTTGACACTCCACTCACACCATTTGAATGATCTTTTGATCTCTCTGCCTATAAATTCTGAGACTGTGTACTTCTCCCTCACTTCACCTGATGAAGGGGTTATACTCCGAAAGGTTGTGATTTCAAATAAACCTGTTGGAATATAACCCAGTGTTGTGTGATTTACCATTAACGTGGTGTGTGGTCACAGCCATTCTCTTCCCCACTATATACTTTCAATTTTTAGCACGATGGAAAATGACAGGGAGTATTCCTGTTCTGGTGGCTTCTATCCTCAACCTGATCCCCACATATCCCCTTCCTAGAACCCCTTTCCATTATCCCCACAGGCTTCACATTTCAACGCATTTACATGCACCTGCATCAGCCTACCTTTCCCACCCAATCCTGGCATATGAAGTAAGTATGACTGGTATGGTCATTTATTGTCCCCTCCCTTGAAGGTGGAGTGTTTCCTGATCACTAATGATGCCCATCCTGTGCTTTACTGAATCCCCTTTTCCAAATTCCACTGCCCTCGTCACAAGTGTGCTCTGCTCTTGACTAGAGCTTACAACCCCAAATCCCAAAGATAAGCCTGGCAAGATTCAGTCCCATGACAATAGTTGCTAGTGCACCTGCAATGCTTCTTCCAGAGCATGTTGTAGTACATTAGGGAAATGCCAGGATGGCGATGATTGGCATCCAGCAACTGCCAACCTATGTCCATGGATAAAGGGCATATGCGGGTGGTGCCCATGGATTGTGCTATGGCTGTGGTTTTGTGACAAAAATCATGCAGGTCCTTTCGAGCAGCTGAATTCTGGTTTCTTTGTCAAATCTTCCTAATAATTAACTCATTAGGCAAGTTTGGTAAGCTGGGAGTCTGAATATTCCAGGAGGCAAATAGTGCCATTAAAAGGATACTTAACAAACATTAGTCTCTATTAATTAGCATCTTGCCACTGATGAATGAGAATCATGTCACACTGTTTGTGAAAAGCATAAAAGATGGAGCAAGGTGATCCCAACATTGGAACGGGCCTAACCAAAATTCTCATCTGATTCGATTTCACATCTCGCCATAACCCACATCATTCATATTGTGAAGTCAAGCTGGTGTGAAATGTTCATGTGTTTACAGCAATGGAATTACAAGTAGCAGAACTTGGTACTACAGCTTTGCCAACTTCATGGACAGTTTGAAATACCAGCCAGGCTGATTGAAATGAATTTGTTCGATGAGAACTGTAAATCAAAAGATTTTATCATTAACACTGTGTTGAATCTTGTCCACCTTGCACGGACAGTATACTTGCATAAAACTCTGATTACTGTTGACATCAGCCACAGTTGAGTGTTTGTTGTATCACTGTTGAATTTGGACATGGGACAATATGGCTGTTTTAAGAGATGCATTAGTAGGCCAGAATATACAAGATACATTCAATTCATATGCCCATTTTTCAATATATCTTTCAGAGCATGTAACATTGAAGCTGAATTGATAAATTCAAAACTCAACATAAGAAAGTCCTTGAGTGCAGGAATGTAATTTTCTAATGAAAATTAGCTGTAAAATGTACAGCATGTTAACAAACCTTCTTGGTTCTGATATAATTCCTGTAAAGACAAATAACACTTAAAAAAGATACTTTAACTTCAAATGACTAGAAGGATCACACAATAGATTCCACATCTTAAGAATTTTATTGTAACAAATACATCAAAAGCAACATTGAGTAAGTACTATTTTGTAGTTTAGATTGTAAGTTGTCTACTGAGAAGATCCCTAATGTCAATTTAACATTTGAAAATTTATGTCATTGTTATACTTTACAATATTTAAGTGAATCCCTTTTCCTTTTGGAACCAATTCCAAACTGTTCTCCACTCTTGATCAGCTATTGAATGGGTACAGCATCTTTGAGGATAGTTAACAAGGCATAATTGCTGGAGAAATGCATATTCACATAAGGCATGAAGAATAATCAGTATAATACAAGATTAGACCAGTTCCTTGGCCCAGTATTGCTCATGATTTCTGTTTGTATTTGCAATGGTGTTTGCTCCACTACAAATTGTTGAAGAAAATTTGAAATTGGAAAAGTCTGGAGGCACAGTCAGGTGCATGCAAGACACATTTGACCAGGATTAAAAATCACACAATACCAGGTTATAGTCCAACAGGTTTAATTGGAAGCACACTAGTTTTCGGAGCGACGCTCCTTCACCTGATGAAGGAACGGAGCTCCAAAAGCTAGTGTGCTTCCAATTAAACCTGTTGGACTATAACCTGGTGTTGTGTGATTTTTAACTTTTGTGCACCCCAGTCCAACACCGGCATCTCCAAATCATGACATTTGACCAGTGATACATTATTCACTCATTCTAACATAAACTGCACTCTCAAGCTTATCTTGGTGACAGCCATGATAAGTTCCTAGCATTTGTGTTACATATATTCACAAAGAGTGAACCCAACTACACACAAGCAGAAGAGGAAGTGCTGAGAATTATTTGTGTTATCAAAAACTTTCATGAATTTATATTGGGTTGAACCTTCATGCTAGTAAAATATCATAAACCTCTCATAGCTATTCTGGGAATAAAGTCAATAATGCCAATGTTGATATTGGCTAGCTCAGAGCTGGCCCCTAGAGTGAACAGAACTCCCGACACTCCTGTTTATATCTGTCAGCCAAGACTCCCCAATTGTACCAGGTTGACAGCCCCAATTAGGGAATCATATTCTATGAGATTCATCTGGCTGACATTGTGCCACTGACTGTAGTTACATCAAAGGGTAACAGAATGGTGGCAACTATTTTTATGAAAGGTAGAATTCTGAATACAATCCAAAATCCCCTGAAGCAACTACTTTGGTCAGTTTGATGAGTGTACTTCCTTCAAAATCCTTGGATATATCTCATCTGGCCTTGGTACCTTGTCAATTCTAAAATACCAACAGCTTATCCATTATCCCTTCCTTTTCAATTTTGAACCTTCCTAGTGATTGAGTTTCATCCTCTGTCACCAATGGGCTGGGTAACATCTGCTTCCTTGGTAAAGACAAATATAAAATATGAATTTAAACCCTCAGCTATGTCCCAGCTATATCTGCAATGTTCTGGTGTCCCACATAAATCAACAGGAGCTACAACGTTAAAGATTAGGTGGCGATCCCATGAGTGTGAAACTTGGAATATGGTGAGTATCAGAGTGAATTTTGAGGGTTTTTTTTAAAGAAATGTCTAATCTTGCTAACTTGCATTTAGCCGTCAATGGATTTGTCATTGTGGATTGCAGCCAGGAAATTAGATTTGAGACCACAACCAGATAAAGCATGATCATATCGAATGGTGGACCAGGCTTGACTGGCAAAAGAGTCGAAGAGTGTAGTGCTGGAAAAGCACCACTGGGCAGGCAGCATCTGAGGGGCAGGAGAGTTGATGTTTCAAGCATAAACTTTTCATCAGGTACCGGCAAAAGAGCCTACTTCTACTTCGGAGTCCTATTTTCCTGTGGATAAAGGTCAGCAGGGGCCTGATCCTCTGAGAATACTTGACCATTATTTCCTCCACCAGCCGTGGAGCCAAGTCATCGATATACTCACCAGATTTTGACCCTAGAGAATTGAATCTACATAGTGCACCCACTGGGATGAATATCTCTGTGCTGGTGGAGGGTGCAAGTGAACCTCCCTAGGTTTGACCCATGTGCCTTATGCCAGCTAATATTCCCACCAAACGTCAATAACTCATTAGGCCCTCCATGCCAATTTAGCATGTCCATGTCCATTCACCAAATTGGCACACTGTACAAAATCAATGAACCAATTAACAATAGTTAAGTTCGAAGAAGCTTAAAAAAACAAGTGTCCATAAGTGTTTGTATAAAACTACTGTTACTATAAACCTGCAAAAAGTTTCAATCAACCACACCTTTAAAGTATTATAACATGAACTATAAGCAATTAATAGTTAACTATCTTATGCAAATAAACATAAAGTTATTGATAAGATGGCAGTAAGAATAAAAACTGTCAACAAAACAATGCATTCCCTTATATGCACCTGTTTCATCAAATGAATGGAAGTGTGGAATCTCAGCCAAGAACGCACACCTCCTTCTTTCTCCTGAGTTGTTTGCCGAAGGCCTGGTGGAAAGAACTTCAGCTTAATGGAGAGCCATGAAGAGAACAACATACTATCAGGGTCATAGGACGCAAAATGTTAACTCTGCTTCTCTCTCCATGGATGCTGCCAGACCTGTTGAGTTTCTCTGGAAATTTCTGTTTTTGTTTCAGATTTCCTGCATCCACAGTTCTTTGCTTTATTTTCTCACGGTATATTTGGAGACAAGTTTAGGCACGTAACATTCCTCTTCAGTGAGCTACACAGCAGAATAATTGTTTCGGAATGGTAATAGCTGTTTCCATGATATTTCTGCCACAGCCTGGTAGTGTGTGTGTGATTGGGTGACAGAGGATGTCACGTGCCATCAGTAATCGCTAAACTGGGTAACCTTTGTTAGTAAGAAACAAGCCTGTGGTTCTTTATGATGCCACAAACAGGGTGAAAATATAGTCACCTGGAGTAGGATAAAACCATGGTGGCTGTTGCCAAGAAAAGTAGGCATCAACTAATTGAATGCTTTGTGCATGGTCACACACTAACCACACATTAATGAATGATAAATTTTCTGGTTGAGTCATAGCCTTCACAGAGCCATTTAAATATCTGTTTGCAGCATTGGAAATCCTATAGTGCCAACACAGCTATGAACTCACACCCTCATGCTTCTTTCTGCTTTTAGGATAAAATTATGAAGACCCCTCTCTTTGAATGGTGCTTCAGTGACCTTTTTGATAATTTGTTATGCAGCAAACTCTGGCATGTCACAATAATCCAGTCTGCCAAGATCCTGTGGCATAAAAATCAATATGCCACAGCTAATTCTGGGCACCTCATTGTAGGAAAATACCAAAGTCAGAATGTAAAGATTTACAAAGATTGTGTCAAGGTTTATAAAGACTTCGGCTAAATGGAGAAATTATAGAAATTGTGGTTCTTCTTTTAGAGAAGATTAAGGGGAGATTTGATAGAGATGTTCGCAATCATGAAGGGTTTTGTAAGAGTAAGTAAGGAAAAACTATTTCCAGTGGCAGACGCATCAATGATCAGAGAACACAGATTAATGGCGATTGATAAAAGAACCAGTGGTGACACAATGAAAGAAATATTAATGCAGCATTTTTAAAAAATCAACTGCAATGCAATGGCTGAAAGTGTAGTGCAAACATCCAATAATCATTTTCAAGATTAATTGGTTGAATAACTGAACTGGAAACATTGGCAGTGGTCCTCCAAAAACACAAGCAGACATACAACTAGCCTTTTCTTCTGTTTCTTAAATGAGAAGCCTTTCAGGGTGATGACAGAAAGCATTTCTTCACACAAAAGTTGGTGAAAAGTTTGGAATTTCCTTTCTAAGAAGCTATTGGGATTAGGAGTTATGAAGACTTCAGTACTGAGATGGATACATTTGTGGTGAACATGACAGAACTAAGGTGAACAGATGAAGCTGAGACCCATAGAATAACTAGTGGAATAAATTTGAGGAATTGAATGGACTATTCCTGTTTGCATATTGCTTGGTTTCCCAATTCAATGCAGAGTCATGGCTGATCTGCTTATCCCCTCTAAATGCTTAATATAAATTAGAGATTAGTTCCATTACTTCTGAAGATAGTTAAGTGTCAACCATGTTAGTGTGGGACTGGGGTCAAATATGGGATAGTTGAGGTAAGGCAAAACAGGTATCCTCTGAAGGACGTGATTGAATCAAGTGGATTTTAACAATAGCTTCATGGTCAAATTTATTAATGCAAGCTCTTCTGGGTTTTATTAAAACTGAATTCAAATTTTCTCTATGGCATTGTGGAGTGTTAACCATATTACACAGCTCTATTAGTATCTCATCAAAATGTTTCATCCCTAATCAGTGATATTTATAGGTATACCCCACCTGCAAATAAATGTAAATATTCTAACAAGATGCTTCACTTCACTTCTGCACACATTAATGACTTTTAGCCCTTGAACTGCGCAATAATGAATTGGTGGTAAATGTAATAATTTCCAGATTTGTTACATGTCAGCTGTCAAAAGTCATACACTACAGTTTGCTAATTTACTTTCAATCATGGGCAACAGCATCCATTGAACTCTTGTGTCCATTGTTGATAGGCATCACTGAGCTAGCAATAATAAGCCACATTCCTAAAATAATTAGCTCAGTTCAAAGGATTCTTAAATTTCTTGCCATCAGTTTACTATCAGGCAAACATAGTACAGTCCTACATCTTTTAGCAAGATAGTATGTTCGTCAGCTCACATTAATTTCAGTTGAATCACAGAATTGCCAGCACTTATGTAAAAACCTGTCACTTTTCATATTCAAATTAATATTTTATACAGTGATTTCAGTTCCTTCTACCATTTTATTAAATACTAAGAGATGAGTTAGCAAAGGGAAATTTATTGATCTCTGTAGTTAAATGATGCAATCATTCCATACAGTTTATCACAAGTTAACCATTTATTTTGCATGACTTCCATATTGGAAGTTCAGGAAACAACAGGGAATTAGGCATACCCTTAAGCTAAAATAAGCCTCACCCCAACATGGTTTCTCAACCCAGCTTTAGATTCAAGCTTTTCATTCTTTACTCTTTGTGACACTGTCAATGCACCACCAGTCTTTAGCATTTTCAATTGAGCTAAATCAAATTAATTACTTTTGAAACAGGAGTAATTTCATTTTGTCAGCAAAATGCCACTCATTTTGTATACAAAAAGGTCCTAGCACCAATCAACTGATCTGTTTTAGTGGCATTGATTAAAGATCAAAAATCCCACGACACGAGGTTCCAGTCCAACGGTTTTATTTGAAAACATTAGCTTTCAGAGCATCTGATGAAGGAGCAGCGCTCCGAAAGCTAATGTTTTCAAATAAACCCGTTGGACTATAATCTGGTGTCATGTAATTTTTGACCTTGTCCAACCCAGTCCAACACTGGCACCTTCACATCTTGATCAAAGATGAAAGCTAGTCAGAAAATCAGGAGAATTGTTTTGATTCTATTCAAAAGAATTAAGCCATTTCTTACATTCTACATTATAGTACAGGCAATCAGGAAGCATGGTTTAATACTTCACTTGAGTCCTGTATACTTACTTGGAGTCATAGAATCCCTACAGTGTGGAAACAAACCTTTCAGCCTAATAAGTCCACACCAACCCTCAGAAGAGTAACCCACCCAGACACATTCCCCTACATTTAACCCCTGACAAAAGCACCCAACCTACACATCCCTGAACACTGTTAACAATTTAATATGGCCATTTCATCTAGCCTGCACATCCTTGGACTGTGGGAGGAAACCAGAGCTTGTGAAGGAAACCCATGTAGACACAAGTAGAATGTGCAAACACAGAGACAAAATTTCAGAATGGAGATACCTGGAAATGTTTTGATAGGTTGGTTGCTTGTTTGGTGAGAAAGCAACCAGGAACCAGATGCCTAGAACATAGGTTTTGTAACACAAGGGTAGTGACCCTACCTCCAAGGCATAAGGTTAGAGTTTAAGTCTCACTGGTCTCAAGGGCATGTTCATTAAAAATATTTAGGATGTTATGAGGATTTGGAGTTTGATGATAAGAGAAATAGGGTATTGTAAGGGTGAAAGGGGAGTAAAAGATTCCAGGGGGAGTGGGGGCCATGGAAATGGAAATCAATGGAAAGTTGTGCAGCCGGAAGTTCTGACATAGCAGGTTTAGCTTGTCGGGCCTTGCTCTGCTCTTTCTGATTTAGGACAATGAGATCATAAAATCAGAGACATTTACTGCAAAGGAGAAAACTTGGTCCATTGTGCCATTTCTTGTCAAAAGTATACGACCCAGACAAATTCAGTCTTCGAGTTCTTTGTCCATTGTCTTGAGGCCCTTCAAGTGCATATTCAAGTAACTGCAGTCCCATTAGATGTATTGACTTCATGTGACAAGTCCTTCTCATCTTTTTTCACCTACCAGGATTCCCAAGTCCCAAAAATAATCATAACTCTGTCTGTTAAAATAAGTGCTCTGTTCACATAGCAGAGTATAGACCTATAAAAGATATTCTTGGCATATTGTTGTGTCCTGAGAGTAAATGGTCATCTGAGACACCCACACCTCATTCGAAACAGAAATCAATGGGCTAGGGTGGAGTTCAGGAGTTTCTCACTCATTCCTGGATATTAAAATTCACCCCGTTAAGCATAAAACTATAATAGTCTTTCAAAAGATCAAAGTTGAAAATCACACAATGCCAGGTTATAGTCTGGTGCTCCGAAAGCTAGTGTTTCCAAATAAATGTGTTGGACTATAAACCTGGTGTTGTGTGATTTTTAACTTTGTCCACCCCAGTCCAACACTGGCACCTCCAAGCCATATTATAAGATCATATGATACAGGAACAGAATTAGGCTGTTCAGCTTATCATATCTACTCCCCCATTCAATCATGACTGATATCAGTACTGTATTGAAGAGATATTATGGGTCACTCTAAAAGTAGCAGGCTTGAAATTTAATGCAGGTGCAGACACACAAGATCAGCACTAATTCATCTCCTGCCACTGATATGAACAGTCTCCTATTCTTCATTGGAGCAGAATAGTACACAAGGCACAAAAAAGTGGAAGAATATCTAAAACTCTCAGTTCTATGTCCCAGTATAAGTTCAACTTCACCTTGATAGGTTTGAATTTTAATGTTAGGTTATCTCATTTCACAAATAGTTTGTTTTCATTTTTCACATTTGCATTGCCTGGATATAATAATTTGCAAACACAAGCAAATTCTGCTCTTTCATTGTTTGATATTCTTCCCCTCCATGTAGAGAAGCCTTTTTTTTTCAGCACAATAGGATTTCATTTTTTGAATCTGAAATTAAAGCTGTTTCATTCTGCCTAAGAAGTGCCAGATGGTCAGAATATTCATGGTTATAATAAATAATGCCAAAATTTTGGTTTTCAAAATTAGTTTGAATAAGTTGACCTTCTGTAATATATCTCATCAATTTTAAACATATGAGGACAGAAATGGGTTCAGACAGTTCCCAGTGGAACCTGCAAAAAACTGCTTTGGTCAGGTGTCCAAATTCCAGGTAACAATTCCCTGACCTCCAGGAAACTGGAGTGATTGGTGCTGATTAGCTTATTTACTCAGAGTGGCATTAGATTAGATTACATTACAGTGGGGAAACAGGCCCTTCGGCCCAACAAGTCCACACCGACCCGCCGAAGCGCAACCCACCCATACCCCTACATTTACCCCTTACCTAACACTACGGGCAATTTAGCATAGCCAATTCACCTTACCTGCACATATTTGGATTAGGGTGGCACAGGTCAAATATTTCCACAGACAGATAGTCACCAAAGCTTCATGGGCCTGGGAAAATGGAGGTGCCTTTCCACTAGCGCCAGACATTTACATCCAACAGAATTTTGCACAAAGACTTCCAGAGGCAATGAAAATGCTACTTTGAACACAGTTTTGGATAATCAGGAAACACCTCCTGTAAGAATTTTCCTAACTTTAATCCAAATTGGTTTAGATTTAACTGGGACTTTCTTTTGCTCTTTGACACAGGTCATGTATCCTGGAGAACGTATAGTCTAAATAATATGTGAATGTATTTCTTTGTCTATTGAATGCCTCCCAATAAAGTCCAATCTGGTAGTAGGTAGCCTAAGTTTTAAGGCAGACTAACAGCTCAATAACAGCAATTGGGGAGATATATTTTGGTAGGTCCAATAAGGGAAGGATATACCAAATAAATGGTAGTTCCCTAGGTAGTACTGGTGAACAAAGCGACCTTGGCGTTCAAGTCCATATAACCCTGAAGGCATCAGCGCAGGTAGACAGTATGGTGAAGAAGACATATAGGATGCTTGCCTTCATTAGTCAGGGTGTAGAATATAGAAAGAAGGAAGTCTTGTCACAACTTTATAAAACATGACGAAGCTCCAGATGGAGTATTGTACACAGTCCTGGTTGCCACACTATTGAAAGGACTTGATTGCACTGGAGAGGTACAAAGGAAATTCACCAGAATGCTGTCTGGGATGAAACATCCAGCCTATCCAGTCTCTGAGACTTGTGTTCCTTGGAGCTGGGGAGACTGAGGAGGGATCTGATTGAGGTGTACAAAATTATAAGCAGCATGGATAGCATAGATCAGGAGAATCTTTTCTTCATGGCAGATACCATAAGATCGGGTGATGAACAAATGGTTGAGATGAGATCCGTAAAAAGATATTTTCACCAAGAGAGTGATGGAAATTAGGAACATGCTCCCCCTACTCATGAATAGAAAGCAAAAACAAATGTACATTTCTCTGGTGACTTTCATGGCCTCAAGACATTTAAAAAAAACATCCCAGTTAATGATGTTCTTTTGTATCACAGTCTTTGTTGTAACATGAGCAACTAAAATTAACTGAGGTGCATCTGTGGGAAGGGGATACCCTAAACTCCAACTTGCACACATCAAAGTCACTTTTCATTGAATTGAGGAATCCAACCTAAATAGAGATGGAGTTTACCTGTGATAGTAGTCCCTGCATTGCCAGAGACACAGGTTCATGGTAGATGGTGGAATTTGAATTCAATAAAAATCTGGAATTAAAAATCTAATGATGATCACGAAAGCATTATAAATTGTCAAAAAAAACTCATCAGGTGCACTCATGTCCTTTAACGAAGAAAACTGTCATCTTTACCTTGTCTGGCCAAGAAATGATTCCAGATCCATAGTAATATGGCCTTCCTTTAACTGTCTTCTAAAATGGCCATGCAAGCCAATTCAGTAATATTGAACATTAGAAAGAAAAAAGGAAATATATCCAATAAGACCACTTGGCATTAACGAAGGCACCAGAAATGACAATGGCCAAACTGTTCAGTTGCCCCTGCAAAATCCTCTTGGGCCAAGTGCCAAAATTAGGAGAATTGACATGCAGACTCGTCAAGCAACAACCTGACGTTGTCGTCCTCACAGAATCACATCTTACATCACCATCACTGAGAACGTCAGACTCCACTGGCAGCACAATGATGTACATAAAGGGAGAGCTTCCCTCAGAGTCCTTAATAATCAGTCTGGACCCCATGAGGTCTCATGTCATCAGGTCAAACAAGTGCAAGGTAACCTCTGGGGATTACAATGTATCACCACCACCAACCTTCCCTCCCACCTGATGAATCAGTCCTCTTCCATATTAAACAGCACTTGGAGGAAGCACTGAGACTGGCAAGGGGACAGAGTGTAATCTGGTTGGGGATTTCAATGTCTATCACTGAGAGTGGCTCAGAAACACTACTACTGAATGTGCTGGTCAAGTCCAAAAGGATCTAACTACTAGATTGAGTCTACAGCAGATGGTGAGGGAACCAACAAGAGGGAAAACCTACTTGACCTAAGTTTTAAACAACCTGCCTGCTACAGATACAACTGTCTATGACAGTAGCAGTAAGAATGACCAGTACACAGTCCTTATGGAGACAAAGTCTCATCTTCACATGACAAATACACTCCATTTGTCTGGCACCACCACTGAGCTAAATGGGACAGACTTCAAACACAAAGGAAACTGGATATCCATCAAGGCCATCTGCAGCAACCAAATTGGACACCAACACAATCTACAACCACGTGACCCAACACATCCCCAACTCTACCATTACCATCAAGCCAGGGGATTAACACTGATTCAGTGAAGAGTGTCAGTGGGGGATGACCAGAGCTGCACCAAGCAAAAGTGAAAATAAGATATCAACCTGGTGAAGCTTTCAAACAGGACTGATTTTGTACCAAACAGCTTATTCACCAAGTGAGAGACAGAGCTAAAATGATTATACAGCCAACAGATCTGTCTAACTCTGCAGTCCTGATATATCTAGTCATGAATGGTAATGGACAGTTAAACAACTCACTGGACGAGGCTCCAGAAACATTCCAAGCTGCAATGAAGCACTTCGAGGTACTCTGTAATCTCATCCTTAATAATAGACTCTAAAATCTTACCTTGGATCCAGGTCAGGCTAACTTGGCTATAATTTCCTACTTTTGCCTCCCTCCTTTCTTAAACAAAAATGTTACATTAGCCATTTTCAGCCCTCTGGGACCCTTCCTAACTCTAATGATTCCTGAAAAACCACCCCCAGAGCCTCCACAATCATCTCTGCTGTCTCCATCAGATCACTGGGATGCAGATTATCTCATCAAAGGTGATATATCCACCTTCACACCTTCCAGTTTCCCCTTAGTGATGGCCACTACACTCTGGCCCTTGACTCTCATGAAGTTCTGGTATGTTGTTTGTGTCTTCCACTGTGAAAACTGATGCACCAGAAACAAAAAAGGAACTGATTAAAAGGTTTTCTTGAATGAGAGAAAGCACAATTACATTATCTGTTAAGCCTGAGAAAAATAACAGACATGTTGTCAACCATATACACATTCAAGTACAATGTTAAAAAGGGATAATACCCAATCCAAAAAGGAAGATGAAAGAAATGTACTTTTTACTGTCCTTAGAATATCCTTGAGAATAACAATATTAGCCAGAGACAAGTTTGCTTAATTGAAGTCATGTCCTCAGGAGTAATGATTATTTTAGTTGTCCTTTAAATTCTTATTGTCCTGTTATTTCTTTTTGAGTAGCTTTGTCACTGGTCACTTACTTACTTGAGAATGAACTTTCTTTAGCTGATCCCAGTCTCAGATCCATCTCGCCTGCTCTGTCAAAAGCAGTTCATTGAAATAGAGTTCCTTGCTTTGAAGGTTGACAATTGTAGGCAATATTTTTCATCTCAGACATGAGAGAACTGACATATAGGTGTAAATCAATTTAGGTGAGGAGGATATCCTGACCAGTTTCAGCTAAACAACCAATTTTCTTTATTCTACATAGATTACCCAGATTTTGTGAAAACAATGTGATCTGTTGATTACTGAAGCCATTTTAAATCAGTGTAATTTTTTCCCCTCTATTTAAAACTATTTTAGTCCAAGAATGTCTTAAAATGACGATGGAATTTGAAAATCAATAGTTCACATGTTATTATGAGCATTACAAGTCCTAATTCCTTCAGGAATTGAATTCCTTGGAGAAAATTTAAAACCGCTAATTTTTAGTTCTTTTGTATACTTTTCCTTCTTTTCCATCTCTTGTTCTTCCTCACAATTCAACCTTTCTCTGCTGTCATAGGCGTGCATTTTGCTGAGATAATTAAGATTTCATCAGAGTAGGAAGTCTTGACGTGACCACGACAGGAACACCATATTTACTTTCAAGGGCTGAACGGTTAAGAAGCTATCTTTGGGAACCTGCTAATTAAGGACGGCAAGTTGGTCAACAGCAAGTCCGGTTGGATAATCTTCAGCAATGCTCAGCTGGTGACTTTCAATGAGAATGCAAGGCATTTCAAGACGGGGGCATCTCTGAAAAATTATCAGTGATCACTAGTATCCATACACACAGACAAAGAGGGACAACAGTTCAACTGGGACAATATATCCATCCTGGGGCAGGCTAAACAAAGGCACACAGGAGAATTCCTAGAGGCCTGGCATTCAAATCAGAACTCCATTAACAAATATATTGATTTGGACCCCATTTACCAACCTTCAGAAAAAGAACTGCAAGTGATATCACCCACCATAACAGACCAAGACACATAGATAGAAAGTGGAACAGAACACCAGCGCTTCATCAGGGGCTCACTGATGATATTACCTAGCATGGTGACAAAACTTACCAGCTCAGCGAGCAAACTTACAATTTGATGTGAAAAATTATGTCCATCTCAAACAGTAAGTGTGTCATTTTCTGCACAACCTATTTACCTCAGAGCAATGCAGAGATGTTTCCAGTAGTTTATTTACAATGCTTAAAAATATTTCAGGAATTTACACACACGTCTTCACAGCTCAGATCCTTTCCGGAAGTCTCAAACAGAGTCAACCACTTGACTCACTAGCTCCACCCACAGTCTTAAAATCAAGCAAGTGTACAAGGATCAGTGAACCAAAAAAAGAATATTTTAAATCATTGAACACTGCTGCACTAAGAAAAGCTGCCAGGCTATCAATGTGAAGAGATGTCAGTCTTAAAAGGGAGTTGGTGCAGCTTAGATTAGTTCAGTTTGATTGTGCAGGCCAAACTAAAAGTTTCAAATTAATTCAATCTATGCAATTTAAATGTTGCAGCTTCAACAGAAATACAGACAGGAGGGCACTATTTCATTCGGATAATCAATTATTCGGTTAATTGATTAAATGCCTTTTCTCTGGGGCTCAGAGATTTTTAAGTCTGCTCCCCATTCAGGACACTGCAGCAGTGCACAGCGTGCGAGATCCCGCTCCCACCCACCCCATCCAATAGCGCCCCCCCCGCCTGACCCCCAACCCCCACCCCCATCCAGTACTGCCCCTGCCCCCTGTCTGGGCAGCCAGACTGGACAGCAACAAACAAGACTGCTGCTGCCTTTGTGGGGTAAGTGTGCAAATAGCATGCACGCGCACCCACACACGTACAAAACTTTTAACTGCAACGTTTTGACAGGTTCCACCTTTACCCTGTACAGGACAATGTTGGAGAAATTATCCGGGGAAGGGGGGTTTAGGCTAAACCCCTCTGGAGAACTCCAGGGAAAGTGTGGGGAGAGAGAGAGAGGGTGGGAGGTCAGTCATTTGGAGATGGTGCCTATTTAATCACTGTAAACAAAAGACACAATCACTGTTGGAAACGCATCTTTGATGTAATGTTTCTATTGGAACCTCGAGATCGCCTTCAGATAATCTGATATTCGGATAATCGAGGTTCCTCTATATACCACTGGACAAAGCAAAATGCTGTGTTAGTGAATAATGTGAAGCTTTATTGAATATAATCAAACAAAATCATTCATGCATGTAACAGCCAAATACTCTTTTAATACTGAACAAAGAAACAAAACTGTGTTTCCAGAAATACAGGATAATCTCTAGACAAAATAAGGAATATGAAGGTATATTCATCATATACTTCAGGCTGAATCCAATTCCTATTTGTGGACAGGAAATCCTCTTCCCTCAGACAAACACCTCTAAGCTTTCATTCTCAGAGAAAATATTGCTAACTGTCCTTGAAAACTGACTTTTGGACAGGAAATTACTTCCTTCTTTGAGTTCAAACACCACAAGTTTCCACATTAACAGGTATGCTTAAACTGACACGTCTTTCAGAGTAATCTAAACTCCAGAGTAATCTAAACTTGGGTAGCACGGTGGCACAGTGGTTAGCATTGCTGCCTCACAGCGCCAGAGACCCGGGTTCATATTCCCGACTCAGGCGACTGACTATGTGGAGTTTGCACGTTCTTCTCGTGTCTGCGTGGGTTTCCTCTCACAGTCCAAAGATGCGCAGGTCAGGTGAATTGGTCATGCTAAATTGCCCATAGTGTTAGGTAAATAGGGTAAATGTAGGGGAATGGGTGGGTTGTGGGTCGGTGTGGACTTGTTGGGCCGAAGGGCCTGTTTCCACACTGAAAGTAATCTAATCTAATCCAACTGATGTGGGCCAGACCCACACTGCCCTAAAACATCTGGAGAACTTTTATACATGTATTTTCATACTTGAAATCATTATTTTATACTTCTCTTTGGGAATAAAAACTCCTGAATTAAAAAGTTATTGTCAAAACTCAGTTTGTTCATAATATGATTCTGCTTACTTTAATTGGTCTTCCCTAGTTGCATAAATTGCCTTAAACATAAGACAATGGAGCATTTTAGACTGACTGTATCTTGTTCCTTTGAATTCTATAGCCTGTCTGTCTCTCACAATGTGGATAAACCCCATTTTTTAAAAATACAACCAGTTATTAAGATGTATTAGTAAAAATTAAGAAAAGTACAGCCTTTATTCACTGATGATTATTAATTACTTATTCTTTAATTACAGCTTAATTGAGGTGCTTTTTCCAATTACTCATTGGTTTCTGATTAATAACAAGGCTTGTCAGTGTTTTGAAATAACGTGTGCCCTAGTCTAAATGGTTCTTGAATTCAAGCAAAATGGCCTCTTTCCCTTGTTAGGCCAGCTGTATATATGTGTTTCTAGGAAGCTTCTGAAAATAGCTAGATTAACTAAATTTTTAAATAAAATCTAAAATGCAGGATTACTTACAGAGGAAATCCTTCTATGTTATGGCCCGAGATCATAGTTGTGTCTCTCTGACACTCACAGTTCAGTCTGATGGGGTAGAATTAAAAGAGGCCTTGCTGTCTTCTCACTTGTCACTGCAAGGCTGCGGCTGTGTCTGCACAATGGCAGGTTCCAGCCTCAGCAGAATGCCTTTCTATCATCTGGAAGATCCCAGCAACTTCACCAATTTAAAATCAAGTGTGGACTTAATTGAACTTAATTAGCTACAAATCAACTACCTGCCAAAGCCAGCAGGTAACCGAAGCCAGTCAGATCCTGCCTCTGACAAGATAGTTCCACTCCAATGCAAGATTCTCTCATTTTTATCCCGGTTCTCCGTCCCAAGCCATAACCATGGAAACAGGGAAATTCAGTCCTTCATTTCTCTTTCTGATTTGACATTGAATTTTCTCATGATAATTCACACTTCCTTCTTAGTCCTTGCGCTATGAATTTCCTAATCCTTCAATCTGATTGTTTATTCTGTTGACTCAGTTCACAGATGCCCTATTTTCTCCACTGTGCTGTTAACAGTTTGCATTTACAGCAGCTTTGTGAGAAAAATATTTTTGAGCTGAAAGATATAGTAGCAGATCCAACCACCAAGATCAAATGTGACTTGTAGCCAACAAATAACAACATGTCCTGGCCTCCTGACTTGGAATCTGTACAGTTCAATTCCACAGTGAGCAATTGAGTCATTAGGAAGTTTTGGAACGATAATCAATTAAATATTGTTCCAACTAATTTGTGTGCTATAGTTGATAATATGAAGATCATTAAATCAATGTCACCACTTTTTCTTCTCAAGTATCCAGAAAGTTGATGTATTATTTTCCCCGAAATAGAAGAGCTATACAATATTCAGCTCTTTTGTGCATTTATTGATGGTCTGAACACCATCTGAACCTTTGAAATTCATATTCCAATAATGAGCTAGGAGTAATCGTAAGAACTCTTATAGGGTGAATTTTGCCAGGAATACTGTTAGAGGGTCAGATGTTGAAATCTATAACATTGCTACTTTTACCTTTTAACTAGAATAATTCTTTGGCTATGGTGCACTTTGGGATATTCTGAGATGATGAGAGTGTTACATAATTACAAGACTTTCTTAACTACTGATTAAACAAGAAACTGCAAAAGGATATAAATTCTAATTTTTTTTCTAGAAGACAGTTTCAATATTTATTTTAATAAAACTTAATTGTTTTTAAAGATAAATCAAGGAAGTCTTGCAGTTCATTTTAAAGCTAATTAAGATTACAGTAAAAGAACAAAGAATGTTTTTAAACCTAATTAAGATTACAGTCAAAGAACAAACAATATTAATTCTTAATTATGTCATTCTGTCCCTCTGTACATATTCATGCTCAAAGAAGTAAAGATCTAATACTTATGTCTAACCTACGATTTATAGTGGTTTATCCTACATGTACCTACATTTTCAAGAACAAGAGGTTATGTGTAGCTGATGTTGAAAGTTAGCAAACAATAATATCCTTAAACCATAAGACCATCAGACATAGGAGCAGAATTAGACCATTTGGCCCATCAAAACTGCTCCACTATTCAATCATGGCTGGTACGTTTCTCAAACCCATTCTCCTACCTTCTCCCTGTAACCTTTGATCCTCTCAATAATCAAGAACATATTTATCTCTGTCTTAATTAAACTCAATGACATGGTCTCCACAGCCTTCGGTGGCAATGAGTTCCTCAGATTAACCGCTCTCTGGCTGAAGAAATTCCTCCTCACCTCAGTACTAAAGATTCATCCCTCCACTCTGAAGCTATGTCCTCAGGTCTTACTCTCTCACTCATACTAGTGAAAATATCTTCTCAACATCCACTCTATCCAAGGCCTCTCAGTATTCTGTAAGCTACAATCAAATCCTTCTCATCCTTCTAAACTCCACCGAGCACAGAATCCGTGTCCTCAACTACTCCTCACAGGACAAGCCCTTCATACTCGAAATCATTCTTGTAAACTTCCTCTGGATCCTTCTAATGCCAGCACAGCCTTCCTCAGATATGGAGTCCAAACTGCTCCCAATATTTCAAATGTGATTTGACCAGAGTCCTATCAGCCTAAGCAGTGCATTATAGCCCTCTTGAAATGAATGCTAACATTGCTCTTGTCTCCCTAACTTCCAACTGAACCTGTATGTTACACTTAAGAGAATCCTAAACTAGGATTCCCAAGTCCCTTATGCTTCAGATTTCTGAAGCCTTTCCCCATTCAGAAAATAGTCTACACCTTGATTCTTCCTGCCAAAGTGCATAACCTCACACTCCACATTGCATTCCATCTCTCAATTATTTGCCTGCTCTCCTCGCCTATCCAAGTCCAGCTGCAACCTCCCTGCATTGTCAAAACTACTCCTCCCTCCACCTATCTTTGTGTTATCTGCAAACCTAGCAAGAATGCCCTCAGTTCCTTTGTTCTGATTATTATCATATATCATGAACAGTCGTGGTCCCAACACAGACCCCTGCAGAACTCCACCGGGTCACCGTCTGTCATCCTGAAAAAGACTCCTTTAAACCTGCCCTATGCCTTCTGCCAGCCAGCCAGCCAATCCTCTATCCAAGTCAGTACCTTGTCCCCAACACCATGGGTTTTTGTCTTATTTAACAGCCTCCTACGCAACACTTTGTTAAAGGCCTTCCGGAAATCCAAATAGATCATGTCCGCTGGCTGTCCTTAGTTTAACTTGCTCGTTACCAGTCCAAAGAATTCTAACAAATTTGTCAGACATGACCACGCCCTTGATGAAGCTGTGCAGACTCAGCCATATTTTATCATGCACTTCTTAGTACACCAAGGAGGAGAAAGTGAGGACTGCAGATGGGGGACAGTCAGAAAGTATAATGTTGGAAAAGCACAACAGGTCAGGCAGTATCTGAGGAGCAGGAGAGTTGACATTTTGAACATAAGCCCTTTATCAGGACTGTCAGGACATTCCTGATGAAGGACTTATGCCTGAAACATCAACTCTCCTGCTCCTTGGATGCTGCCTGACCTGCTGTGCTTTTCCAGACCCAACCTTTTCAATAATGCCAAATACACCACAAGCTTATCCTTAGCAATGGATTTGAAAATCTTATCAATGACTGAAATCAGGCTAATTGGTTTATGTTTCCTGTCTTCTACCTTCCTTCTTTCTTAAACAGGGGTTAGCCATTTTCTTGTCTTCTGGGACCCTCCCTGACTCCAGTAATTCCTGACAGGTCATCACCAATGCTTCTACAATTTCCTCAGAATTATGGGATGTAGTCTGTCTAAATCAGCTGATTTATCCACCTTTAGACCTTTCAGCTTCCCCAGCACCTTCTCTTTAGTGGTGGCCACTACACTCATCTCTGCCTCCTGACTCTCTTGAAATTCTGGTAAGCTGCTTGCGCTTTCCACTGTGAAAACTCATGCAAAGTACTTATTCAGTTCCTATACCATTTCTTTGTTCCCTATTACTCTCTATCCAGCCTCAGTGGTCCAATGTCCACTCTTGCCTCTGTTAAATTTTAGATGCCTAAAAAAATCTTGAAATCTGTTGTGGTTCTGTTCGCCGAGCTGGAAGTTTTTATTGCAAACGTTTCGTCCCCTGGCTAGGTGACATCATCAGTGCTTGGGAGCCTCCTGCGAAGCGCTTCTTTGATGTTTCCTCCGGTGTTTATAGTGGTCTGTCCCTGCCGCTTCCGGTTGTCAGTTTCAGCTGTCCGCTGTAGTGGTTGGTATATTGGGTCAAGATCGATGTGTTTGTTGATGGAGTTTGTGGATGAATACCGGAAGCGGCAGGGACAGACCACTATAAACACCGGAGGAAACATCAAAGAAGCGCTTCGCAGGAGCCTCCCAAGCACTGATGATGCCGCCTAGCCAGGGGACGAAACGTTTGCAACAAAAACTTCCAGCTCGGCGAACAGAACCACAACAACGAGCACCCGAGCTACAAATCTTCGCACAAACTTTGAATCTTGAAATCTTCTATTATATGACTAGCTTACTCTCATATTTCATATTCTGCCTCATTTTTGCATTTTTAGCTATCCTCTTCTAGTTTTTAAATGATTTCTAGTCCTTTGGCTTCCCATTAATCTTCATCACATTGTGTGTTTTTTCCTTTTATGCTCTCCCTGACTTCCCTTGTTAGCCATGGTGGCCTCATCCTTCCCTTAGTGTGCTTCTCCTTGTGATGAATTTCTGGCTGTGTCTCCAGAATTACCCCCAGAAAGTTCTGCCATTGCTGCTCACCATCTTCCCTGCAAGGGTCTCTTTCCAATCAACTCTAGCCAGTTCCTCCCTCACGTCTTTGTGTTACATTTACTCAATTGTAATACAGTTACATCTGATTCCAGCTTCTCCAACTCTCAAACCACAGGACAAATTCTATCATATTATGGTCAGTGCCTACTCAGAATTCCTTCATCTTAAGTGCCCTAATCAGGTCTGCCTCATTACACATGACCAAATGCAGACTTGCCTGTTTTGAGCATACCTACGCCCTTGAAATCAACGATGCCCTCCAGCGCATCTCCTTCATGTCCCACACCTCTGCCCTTGAACTCAACCCCTCCAACCACAACAAGGATAGAGACCCCCTGATCCACACCTTCCACCCCACCAATCTCCGTATATAGTGCATTATCCTCCACCATTTCCGCCACTTCCCCGCCCCTATCAGCATGCCGCAGAGACCATTCCATCCATGACTCCCTCATTAGGTCCATGTCCCCCCATCAAACCACGCCCCACTCTCTGCACCTTCCCTTGCCATCACGAGAAGTGTAAAACCTGCGCCCACACCTCCCCCTTCATCTCCATCCAAGGCCCCAAAGGATCCTTCCACATCCAGCAAACATTTTCTTGCACATCCAAACACCTCACCAACTGTGTCCATTACTCTCAATGTGGTCTCCTCTACGTTGGGGAGACAGGGTGCCAACTTGTGGAAGCTTTCAGGGAACATCTCTGGGACACAAGCACTAAACAAACCCACCACTATGTGACTGACAACTTTGATTCACCCTCCCAATCCACCAAGGACATACAGCAACTAGAAGGCCAGAACTAGAGGGCATAGGTTTAGGGTGAGAGGGGAAAGATATTAAAGATATTAAAGAGACCTAATGGGCAACTTTTCCATGCAGAGGGTGGTACGTGTATGGAATGAGCTGCCAGAGGAAGTGGTGGAGGCTGGTTCAATTGCAACATTTAAAAGGCATTTTGGATGGGTATATGAATAGGAAGAGTTTGGAGGGCTATGGGTGCTGGCAGGTGGGACTAGATTAAGTTGGGATATCTGGTCGGCATGGACGGGTTGGACTGAAGCGTCTGTTTCCATGCTGTACATCTCTATGACTCTATGTCACTTGGAGGAAGAATGCCTCTTCTTCCGCCTTGGGACCCTTCAACCACACGCCGTCAACATCAACTTCACCAGTTTTGTCATCTCTCCTCCCTCCACCTCATCCCAGGTCCAACCCTCCAACTCAGCGCTGCCCTCTTGAGTTGTTGTACCTGTCCATCTTCCTTCCCACCTAATCGCTCCACCCTCCTCGCCAACCTATCACTATCACCACCCACCTGCATCTACCTATCATCTTCCCAGCTACCTCACCCCCACTCCCTTATTTATTTCTCAGCCCGCTCCTCAGATGCTGTCTGACCTGCTGTGTTTTTCCAGCACCACACTTTTCAGCTCTGATCTCCAACATCTGCAGTCCTCACTTTCTCCTTTTCCCTTGTGGGCTCTACCACAAGCTGCTCCAAAAATCCATCTTGTAGACCTTCCACAAATTACTTTTTATTGAGATCCACTATTAAACTGATTTTCCAAGACCACCTGCAAATGGAAGGCACCACGATTATTGTAATAGTGCCTTTTTTACATGCCTTTTCTATCTCATAATTATTTTCTTTTGCACCCCCACCCTGACCACTGCTGGGAAGCCTGTATATCACTCCCATCGGTCTTTTTTTAACCATTTGTGGTTCCTCAATTTTACTCACACAGATTTGATACCTTCCAGCTCTATACCACTTCTTGCTATCGATTCAATTTTTACCTTCTTATTGACAAGGCAACGCTGCCCCCTCTGCCCATCTGCCTGTCCTTTCAATAGATGTGTATCCTTGTCAGCCCCTTGCAGACACATCTCTGTGATACCCACATCATACCCATCAATTCCAATCTGCATTACAAGCTCATTTTGTGTTCTGAACGCATTTAAGTCCAACAGCCTCAGCCCTGCATTGAGTACATCCTTGTGTTTCTCATATCTGTCCCGTTATCCACTTCCCAGAGTTTAGATTCCTGTTGCTCTCCATCCTCTCTGTCCTGTTATTGTTCTGAAACTTTAATAATTATTGTTAACCCCTCCCCCCTTAACTTTTTCCATAATTTTCCATGCAACTAAAACCAGGCCTTTGCCCAACTATTTAACTCCCCCAGCAGAACCTCTTTCCCCGCCCTACCTGTATCATTCAGACCCATGTGGACCATGACGGTGGATGGTATGGTGATTCTGTGGTTAGCATTACTGCCTCACAGCATCAGGGACCTGTGTTTGATTTAAACTCGGGCGACTGTTTGTCTGGAGTTTGCATATTCTCCCCGTGTCTGTGTGGGCTTCCTCCCACAGTCCAAAGATGTGCAGGTTAGCTGGATTGGCCATGCTAAATTGCCCATAGTGTCCAGGGATGTGCAGGTCAGGTGCATTAGCCATTGGGAATGCAAGGTTACAGGGATATTGTATGGGGTGGGTCTGGATGGGATGCTGTTTGAACGTATGGTGTGGAGTCAGTGGGATGAATGGCCTACCTCCACATTATGGTGATTCTATAATCAAGTGGATTTTTCCCCTCACTCAAAATTCCTCTGCAACCCAGATGACATTTCCCGAACATGGGCACCAGGTGACGGTGTCTATTCCTCTGACATGCTACCTTCAAATACAACTACATTTCTCTTTTCTCCACCCCTCTTAAATTGCTCCCTATACCATGGTGCCTTGGTCAGTTTGCTCTTCCTCCCTATAATCTCCACTATCAACCACACAGGGAGCAAGATTCTCAAACTTTGTTAGACAATCTCAAGGGCTGAGGCCTCTTGGCACTACCTCCTGGTCCTTCTACCTGCATGGTTCATAATCACACTTTCCTGTTCCTGACCACTGAGTGAATTTGTGGTAGTTAATCTCAGGAGTTTAGTTTCTTCCTGAAACACAGCAACTCTCCCTCTCGTTGATATGTCATAGTGTTCAAAGCTCAGATTCCAGCTCATCAACTCTGATCCAGAGTTCCTCAAACTGTCAACAGTCGCTACATAGTGTGATCATAATGAACCACAATGGGATCCACCAACTCCAGAATTATGCAGAGACATTGCCTGGCCATGTAGCTCTATTTCAGTTATTTCATTCTTAGTTCGGTTTAAAAAAAGTTGTAATTGTCTTTTAGTTTGTAATGCGAAAATGTGTCTCCGACTTACCTTCTGTCTGAAAATTACCTATGATAATAGTCAAATTAACAGAGATCACCAACCAATGAACCTATGTTTATCTGTGATGTCACCCTTATGTGCTTGGCCCCGATCCTGGACTTCAGTTTGTCCAGTTAGAAAAAATCTTACAATCGATGAACCAAAAAAAAATCAAGCAAATAGTACTCGCCCCTGCTGCACCTCTTCCCGTCAGCACTGAATTCCTATGATACCTCCAAATTCCCTAAGCAATGTCCTCAGTAGGGCTGTCTCTCATTCTGGATGCTACCTTTCCTTCCCGTCAATGTGAAGCTGACTAATGACGGAACTGTGCTCTCTTACAATATTATTATGTCAAAGTATTGAAACATACAGACAGCTGTAAAAATATAGGATGTACGGAAGAAACAAATCTGTTAAAAAGATTCCCATAATATGTCTAATGACTGTATTTAAGAGCATTGCATATCAGCATAGTTCCAGGTTTTTGAAATATAATCTATTAATCTTTCAAATTGTTCGAAAGTAATAAATGATTATTGAGGCAGATTACATTATAAATGTCATGTCAGATAACAAATAATTTATAGACAGAATCTGTCAGAAAATATTTTATTTTTCGGATTATACAGCCCACTTAATAATTCATATCTTACAAGAGGAATAAAATATTGCAAAAGATGAGGCTCCAAAGCTGTGTATAGCAAACTGGGAGGAAGAACCATTTTAATCCAAATTTGATCAATACAAACATATCAACCAGAATAAAGATTTGTGTTTGAAGGATTATTTCTTTTTGAATTCAAGGTTAAAAATGTTTCTCACTAAAAATAAGAGGTTATCAGAAGTGTTGTAATCCAATGTAATCCACAAATTACAGTATATATTTGAAGTCAGTAGAGAATTGCATCATGCATGTGTTGTACATCAATATGATTACAAAGTTGTATTGTTCATGAATTCAATGTTAGATACAATCATGCCTGTCCTTTTACAGATAAAGCTAACATTAGACTGGAGTGCAGGTGGCTCATAGAAAAAAGAGCTAATAAAAAGCTCAAAGGTACCTCACAATTTATTTTATTTCAGTGGCAAGCACAAATCCTTCCCATTAACAAGACTACTCTCAGTTGTATTTTCCTTTGTTGCTGGTATGATTTGTCAGAATAGCATGAAGAACTACTTACAGTCAAAAGTGTTTCAATAAACCTTTATTGATGTATATTTTGGATACATGCTGTTGTTAATCTCCAATTGAATTATTTTCATTTAATTCTACTCCTAGTATTGTACAGAGCAGCAACATAAACCTACTCAGCCATACTCACGTGGCCTCGGGGAATGTCACTTTGCTGTCTTTGGAGTCTTCCTTATCTGCGGTTACAAGAATTAATTAATTGATGCTCTGACTAGCCTCATCTTGACAAAAACATATGATGTTCAAATGTTAAACATGGAAGGAGAGATGAAACTGTCAGAGAAAGGTTGAAAGCAGTTATTAATATAGTTTTTGATAAATATCTATGCAGGCTCACACTGTGTCTCATCTGGCTGCATCTCTGAAAGTAGTTAATCTGATTGATGAAGATCCCATTTCAGATTATCTCCCCTGCTGAGTTTAATAACAGCACTTTTGCAAAATTCCCCATCACAATGCACTGAACTTCAATCAGTCATGTGTTCCAGTCATATGGGCACTAAGCCCCTGCAGATACTCACAGCGCTGTCTGTCCCACTGTGATAGCAACTGCAATTCGCACTGTAAGGGTATGTGGGAAGTCATTTCCACCTCCCTGTCATGTACTCTACAATAGCAGACTTAACCACAAAAGTTGTCTGATAAATATTGTTCATGCCGAAATCAATCCCTGAAATTCAGAGGCATTTTTTCAACTGCCAAAAGGATATTGTCTCCTACATAAATGTATATGTTTGATAAACAGAATTATTATACAGCAGTGAATATTTCTGTGTACTGCATTGCCAATAACATCCAAGACTTGGTAGATAAATTGTAATTGATTCTGCACAGCAATGCTATGTCTCCAAATCACAGCCATCCTTAGATTGTGGACTCCAATTGTGTTGACCATTCTTGAACTCAGAAGAAAGCTTTTACTTTCTTGGAATAGTATAGTTTATGAAGGAAGATGCGAAATATGAGATGATCAGCAGATTGACAGCATTGCCATTGAATAATCCAGATAGTAGAATGAGGTTGATACATGTGTTGGTCAGGTGATTTAGGCGTTGGAGGGTCACTCCCAGACTGTATGGAAAAATAAGACATGAAATTGAAAATGCCCATTAGTGGAAATTCAACATATTTGTACTAATTAAGGCTCTCTTGTCTGTTATCTAAAACATATTAAGATGGACCATAAGACCATAAGAGCAGAAGCAGGCTATTCGGCCCACCAAACCTGCTCAGCTATTCAATAAAATAATGGCTGATCTGGTAACACAACTTCACTTTCTAGCTTTTTCCCCATCACCCTTGATTCCCTTACTGATTAAAAATGTTTATCTCAGTCTTGATTATCCTTAACGGCTCAGTCTCTACAGCCCTCAATGATGAAGAATTGTTCCATATCTCTGTCTTAGATGGGGGTTTCTTGCTCTGAAATATTCTATTTAGTCTTAAACTCTCCCACAAGGGAAAACAATCTTTCAACATCTACCCTACCCAGCTCCCTAAGAATCCTATATGCTTCAATAAGGTCACCTCGCATTCTTGTGAATTCCAATGCGTACAAGCCCATTGTGGGCGGCACGGTGGCACAGTGGTTAGCACTGCTGCCTCACAGCGCCAGAGACCCGGGTTCAATTCCCACCTCAGGTGACTCTCTGTGTGGTGCCTTGGTTTCCTCCAACAATCCAAAAATGTGCAAATTAGGTGAATTGGCCATGCTAAATTGCCCGTAGTGTTAGGTGAAGGGGTGAATGTAGGAGAATGGGTCTGGGTGGGTTACGCTTCGGCGGGTTGGTGTGGACTTGTTGGGCCGAAGGGCCTGTTTCCACACTGTAAGTAATCTAATCTAATCTAATCTACTCAGCATCTCTTCCTAAGAAGATCTTTCCATCCTCAGAACCAACCTACTATACTTTTTCCAGAATGCCCTCAATGCCAGTATATGCTTCTTTAGCTAAAGGGACCAAAACTGTTCGTAGCATTCCAGGTGTGATCTAACTAAAACCTCATAAAGCTTTAGCATGACTTCCCTATTTTAGTACTCAATTCCCCTTGAAATAAAGGCAACAAATTTATTTGTCTTTGCTATTACCTGCTGAACTTACATGCTAACATTTTATGGTTTATGCACGAGCACCTGAAAATGCTTCAATACAGCAGCCTTCTGCACTTTTTCTCCATTTAATTCATTTTCAGCTCTTCTATTCCTCTTGCCAAAGTGCATACTTTCACATTTTTTTCACATCATATTCCATTGGCACATTTTTTCCCCTCACTTAACTTGTTTATCGCACTGCAGACTTATTGTATCCCCTCACCACTTGCCATCCTACCTATTTTTGTGTCGTCCATAGTTTTGGGGATAGTACATTAACTTCATCAAAATCATTAACATACATGTCACTAATTGTGGCCTCCAGCACTGAGCCCTGTGGCACTCCTGTAGTTATAGGTTAGATGCTGAAAACAGCCTCTAATCCCAACACTCTGTCTTTTATTAGTTAGCCAGTTCTCTATGTTGTTTATTACCTCCAACACCATTGTCACTTATTTTATTAAGTAGCCTTACATTTGATATCAAATGCTTTTGAAAATAACAATATATTACATCTACTGGTTCTTTTCTATGTATCCTGTTTGTTACCACCTCAAAAGAATCTAGTTGAATTTGTCAGGGATGATTTCCCCTCCAAGAAACCATGCTGACCCATGTGATTATTTTGTGTATTTCTAAATGCTCTGCTGTCCTTTAAAATAGACTTTCAGATTTTCCCAATGACACATGTTAAGGTACCTGACCTACTTTTTTATTGTCTCTCTCCCTTTTGTATGAGGTGGTTACACTGGCAATTCTCCAAACCTCCAGAATTTCTCCAGAAATCAAAGGATCCTTGCAACATTACTATTTTGTTTAAAATCCTAGGATGTAAGGTAATAGGGTAAGGGAATGAGTTTAGGAGAGTTACTCTTCAGAGGGTCGGTGTGGACTTATTGAGCCTAATAGCCTATTTACACACTGTAGGGATTCCATGGTTCAATGAGGCAACCCAACAGATAAAAGGGCCTTATTGGCCTTTATTCCCATTAGTTTCCCCAGTACCTTTTTCCTCCCCACTCCCCCCAAGCCCACTTTTGCCACATGATTATTTTGTATTTCTGGAGTGCTATTAGTGCCTTCTACTGTGGAGACTGATGCAATATTTGTAGTCAACCCATCAACCATTTCCTGAGTCGCTCATGCCATTTTCTCAGCCTTATTCTGTCAGTGGTCTCAGCTCACTTTGACTACTCTTTTTCTTTTTATATTATTATAAAAACCTTATTGTCAGTGTTTTATTTTCTATCACTTGACATTTTACCCTCATAGTTTATTTTTGCCTTCTTTATTTAGACTACATTCTACCTGTTTCACTCTGCACTACCACCAAGGAACTCCAATGTAAGTCAAATTCATAGTCTGGCTCAATTAATGGAGTGAGAATTTTTCATCCACCTTCAGACTGTGACTCCAGGATTATATTACCCAACTTTAGTGTTGGTGTGAAGTGAAATGAATTTATACCTATGCTAACCTTAATGGATATAAGAAACCAAAAAAAAACACACTTATCTGAAACATTTCACACAACAATCTACCTTATGGTGAATGCAACAAATTGCTCGTTATCATTAGCTTTTAGGCTATTGCGAATCCCCTGGAGCTCAAAACTGTTAGAGTATTAAAGACAGTAGTCTTTGTGATTTTAGTCAATAAATTTCTATCAGCAATGTTATCCTATGAATGATCAACTTAAAATACTTCTCTTCATAAGAGCCCTTAGCTCTATTCAAAATAATATTCATTAAAATGGCAGCAATAGTAATTTGGTATGAGGAGGACCCAATTTTATTTAAGCAAACCTGTTACCTAAAGGTACTGATGAACCTGAAGACATTAATGCATTTTTTTTCATTCTTGTGATGTGGCTGTCACTGACTCAACCAGCATTTACTGCCCATTCCTAGTTGCCCCTGAGAAGGTGGTGATAAGCTGCCTTCTTGAACTGCTGCAGTTTGTTTGTTGTAGGTGGAATCACCAGGTTTTTGAGAAAGTATTTCCAGAATTTTGATCCAGCGACGCTGAAAGAACAGTGATATATTTCCAAGTCAGGATAGTGAGTGGTTTGAAGAGGAACTTGTAGATGATGGTGTTCCTATCTATTTGCTGCTTTTGTCCTTCTGTATGGAAGTGGGCACGAATATGTAAGGTGCTGTCTAAGATGTTTTGGTGAATCTCTGCAGTGCATCTTGTAAATGATAAACACTACTATTACTGATCTTTACTATTGGAGGAAGCAAATGTTTGTGGACATGGTGCCAAGCAAGTAGGCTACTTTGTCTTGGACAGTATCAAGGTTCTTGACTGTTATTAGACCTGCACCCATCCAGGCAACTGGGAAATATTCATATGACATCTGACATAAGCCTTGTAGATGATAGATAGGCTTCAGCAAGTTACTCATCATAAGTTCCCAAGCCTCTGACTAGACCTCATAACCACCGTATTTATATCGAGAGTGTGGTGCTGGAAAAGCACAGCCGATCAGGCAGCATCTGGGGAGCAGGAGAATTGTCATTTCGGGCATAAGCTCTTCATTGGGAAGGGCTTATGCCCAAAAGATCGATTGTCCTGCTCCTTGGATGCTGCCTGACAGGCTGTGCTTTTTAGCACTACACTCTCGACTCTGATCTCCAGCATCTGCAGTCCTCACTTTCTCCACAGTACTTATATGACTAGTCACATTCAATTTCTGATCAAAGATGACCCCATACCCCAGAATGTTGATAGTGGAAGATTCAGTAATTATAATACCAGTAATGTCAAGAGGTGATAGTTAGATTCCTTATTGCTGGAGGTGGACATTGCCTGACTACAGTTACTTGTCACTCTATACCTAGATATAGTCTAAGTCTTGCTGCATTTGGACATGGATGGTTTGTGTATCTAAGGAGTCGTGCATGGTACTGAACATTGTCACTTGTTAGACAATATTCCCATTAATGATGTTGCGATTAGAGGAAGGTCATTGATAAAGCAGAAGAAAATGTTTGGACGTTAGACACCAGCCTACAGCAAAATGTCTGAAGCACCAAAGCTGTTTGGTAATAAGGAAAAGGACATGATATCCAGTAGGCTGTATCTCATAGGATCCCAATTTGTATTTTTACTGCCTGACTCACTCGTGTGTAAAATAATATCAAAGGTAAACTGTTGTACAATGACTAAACTACTTTGGATCTTCCATCTATCCCTCACACAAACTTGTTGGAAGGGTTATGTGGAACCGAAATGATAAGTGTTAACAGTCTCACACATATTTATTTCAGATAAAGCCTCTATGATGTATGAAGCTCAGGGCTTGAATTTCAGTTACAAATTAGGTAAAAGCAAAACACCACAAATGTTGGAAATCTAAACAAAAGCAGATGAAATTTTGACAATCTCTCCTGACCACCATCCTTCGGTTCTCTCACATTCCTCCCCCTATAATTTGCTCTAAACCCATTATGTTTATATCTTTCTTCAATTCCAATGAAAGTTGTCTCCACAAATGTTGTCTGACCTATTGAGTATTTTCAACATTTTGTGTGTGTCACGCAGGAGCTTCATTGCTGTCTGAACTCGTTATTTGTCAGACTCTGTGATGTCCTGTGTTCCTTCCTGTAGGTTTATACACTCTCTTCCCTGTATTAGTTGTTTCTGAGGCACAGTTAAGCTTACCAATATATGATTGATCTTGCTAGGTTTGGCTATTAAGCTTAACATTCATGTGTCATTCAATTGTTGGTCAATTACTTTCCAAACTGTGCATTGTACAGATCGTGACATCACAGTTACTAGTTTGTTGCTAAATGAATGCCAGTAATGTTGCAAAGAATTATATATTGCGATTAGCCAAATACTGATGGGAAATGAAGCAGGAAAATGGTTTTCAGATGAATAGACAAATTTATTATCTTGATATGCAAAACCACAGAAGATGCTATTGTAAAGTCTGTAACAGCTACATGTTTCTTTAATAGTTAATAGCTTCATGATACAGGCATTATATGATGGAGTACAAGTACTTGTACAAGTTATTTGGTCAGGAACGTAGAAAAGGTTAAAAGGAAAAAGCTCAGTCAAAAACACGAAGAAAGACAGAAGCAGCAAGGAGTGCTTTAGTTAGAAGTTGATTAACTTCATCATGAATTCGAATAGAAATCGAATATAATTGTTTGGTTATACAGAGATTTTGATGGTATTTCTCAAAGCGGATTTATAAAGTGCCTTATAATGTCTTTCAGAAATTAATTGTTTTGAAATGGAGTAAATTATGTTTTACATGTAAAAAAACCGCTATTCCGCATTCGATAGTGTTCCAAAGACAACAGCAAGAGAATCGGTTTGATGTTATGTTTGAGAAAGAAATGTTATCTGGTACACTAGAAGATCCCAAAATTTTTATTTGATTAAAATACATGATGCATGCACTTCATTTTCTTGTGTTGAATTTTTTCTCTTCCCAAGCTGAATTTTGGGATCCCTGATTTTCAATTACCCTCAAACCTGCGCTCTGACTGACTTTGTTCAAGGCATAGCATTCCCCATGAACATTATCCTGCTGAATCTTACTGGAGGTAGGCTGGGTCATTTTTGGCAAGCTTCATGGAGGGTTTCTCTGAGAGGACTAGCGAGTTTTCTCACACTATCGCCACAAACTCACCTCATTAATCATGCCCACATTGAGACCCACTCACCCTATTCTCCTAATTGCCATAGGCAGAAGTACTCATTACTCTCTGGATATCCCAGGGTGCCTGGTATCAGTGCGATCTTTGAGCCCAGCTATTCACCTGGTTATCTTTGGCAGGCTGGAGGTGCCCTTTGCTGTGTACTCAGTGGGACAGCAACCAATTCTGATCAGGGCACATGCTTGTCATGGCTAACATTTCATTACATATGCAAGTGCACATTCATACATCTGATATTTAAGCATCACAACACCCAGTTTAAGTATCCTTGGTCACATCCCATCTTACAGCCCTCTCTAAGTCAGTGCTACTCTTCTCCCAATGCCCAGTATTCAATGGGATCATCATTCAACTGTATTCAGCAACATTAAAAACAAACATCAAGACAAACAAAAGCTGCCCTTGCCCGTTTGAGTAGAAATGGAATGCCGACAAATTTCCAGACAATGAGTGACCAGTTCACATCTGTTGGAACCAGGCATCAATTCAAACCTATCTGACTTGTAATACCCATGTAGAAAGTGATGTTCCTCTGCTCAACACCCCCATTTTCCTCCTGGGAAGACTGCCCTAAAAATTGACCCTGGATCCCATGAAGTCTCATGCCTACAGGTCAAGCATGACAAGAAAGCTTCCTGCTGCTTATACAGAACCTCCACCAACACCACGTCAGTTGATAAAATCAGTCCTCACCACATTCAAAATCAGTTGGAGGAAGCCAAGAGGGGGTGAAGAAAAGTGACTGTATGGATTGCTTCAATGTGCATCACCAAGAGAAGCTCAGCAGCCCCACTTTTGACTGAGCTGCTCAAGTTCTAAAAGTTAAAGCTGCTAGTTTGGTCTGCAGCAGATGGCGAGGGAGCCAACAAGAGGGAATAAAATGCTTAACCATATCATCACAGATCTGCCTTCAGCAGATGCATCTGTCCATGACAGTATCTGTAAAAGACAACACTGCACAATCCTTGTGAAGTCAAAATCCTATCTTCATATTGAGAATACCTTACATAATGTGATGCAACACAATCTCCATGCTGAATGGGATGAACTTTGAACAGATGCAGCAACTCGAGACTGGACATCCATGAGGTGCTGTGGGCCATCAACAGCAGCAGAATTGTACTCTGTAAACTCATAACCTGGAATATTCCCCAGTCAACCAGTATCCTTAAGCCAGGGGATCAACACTGGTTCAATGGAAAGTGCAGGAAGGCATGCCAGGAGCAGTACCAGGTACAACTAAAAATGGAGTATCAACCTGGTGAAGCCACCAAACAGCATTACTTTGTGCCAAACAGCATAAGCAGTAAGTGGTGGACAGAGCCAAGCACCCGTGCAACTAGTTGATCTGATTTAAGCTCTGCAGTCCTGCCACATGCAGACACAGAAAGTGGTGGGCATTTAACAGGAGGATGAGGATCCACAGACATCCCCATACTCAATAATGGGGAAGCCCAGCGCATCACAGCAAAAGACAAGGCTGAAGCATTCACAACAATCTTCAACCACAAGTGTCACGTTGATGATTCATCTCATTCATACGAGAGGGCCGCATCGTCACAAATACCAATCTCCCTCTAACTGGGTTCACCCCACTTTCAAGAACTGTTCAGAGTCTCTGGATATTGCAAAGTCTATAGGTCCTGACAAGATTCCTGTTACAGTCATAAAGACCTGTGCTCCTGAACCTGCCATACCAGAGCCAAGATATTCCAGCTACAATACTGACATTGACTCAACAATATGGAAGATTGTCCAGATATGTTCTCCGCACAAAAAGCAGGACAAATCCAACGGCCTATAACAATGCCATTATTCTGCCCTCGATCATCAGTAAAGTGAGGGAAGGCGTTATCAGTCATACTATCAAGCAACACCTGCTAAGTAATAAACTACTCAGTGACATCCAGTTTGGGTTCCGCCAGGGCCACTCAGCTCCAAACCTTATTACAGCCTTAAAATGTTATTTAATAGGTATTCATAAGCACAGTGGAAGGATTTTAATGTGTGAGCATTGCTTTAAGTAGTTGAGCATGAACAAGGAAGGCTCTGAAATGTGCATTGCTATACCATCCTTACTGCATTTATTGTGGTACTTTAGCTACAATTTTGAAAACGTAAGAGGTGGAAATCAGTTTTAGTGCCTAACCATGCCAGGCATCATAATTTGCTTTGCCAGACTGGTGCAAGCATTGTCCAAACGGTTGCGTTGTGCCTTTCCAGTGCTTGGCACTTTCCTTCTGCCATGTGCTTTACTCAATTGCCCAGTGAGCATCAGTACCAACTGCATTTGTAATGCTGCTGCCAATATAGAATAAGAATGTGGTTTCGAGATGTGGTGAAGAGATCTGAACAGGAATGACATGAGAATACATTCGCTGCAGACTGTCAGTTTCCAGGCTGGTGCTCGAGCATGGGGTTTGCATAGCATTTTCAAATAACTACACTGTTATTCCACTAAGTTTTTTAAAGAGATTCAGCACCTTACATTTGTTTTACATGTGAATGATGTCAGTACATAGTTCTGTTTATTGAAAACAAAGGCATGATGCTTGTACGTAACTCCCTCTGCTGGTAAGTTTCTACTTCAACTGTAGCATAACTAACATTGAAGAATTCAGTGTCAAACACTAACAAACATATTTCTTTGACAAAACTCCCTTCGGTTTTGAAATGAATTGACAAAAGATCGCTTTAGTAGTGCAGTGCATTTATGTTATGAATCCTGTGTAGCCATTTAGAGCCAAGTTTCTCCCAGAAAACAGGGCTGTCAGATGGAACATTACTCAACTGAGCTGAGATAATGAGCAAGCAGAAATTGAAACAATAGAATTTGCTAAGAATGCATTTTTCTAAACCAAAGAAACATAAGCATTAACAGTTGTTACAGAAATAGAGCTTGCTTTTCTTTAGAAACCAATGGGGCAAGAGCCAATAAAATTGTGATATTTCCCTAGACCACAACTACAAGGATATTGTGGTATTTATCACTTCTACCATTACGTGTACTTGGTAAGGAACAGATCAGTTGGCTGGACAGCTAGATTGTAACTGAAAATGTGTTGCTGGAAAAGCGCAGCAGGTCAGGCAGCATCCAGGGAACAGGAGAATCGACGTTTCGGGCATAAGCCCTTCTTCAGGAATGAGGAAAGTTTGTCCAGCAGGCTAAGATAAAAGGTAGGGAGGAGGGACTTGGGGGAGGGGCGTCGGAAATGTGATAGGTGGAAAGAGGTCAAGGTGAGGGTGATAGGTCAGACGGGGGTGGGGG